>NC_141135.1:54580495-54893245 GCF_053477565.2 Lygodium microphyllum | reverse complement strand
CCATCTTTCCGCAAGAATTGGCCTAAACCACCCGCATTACCATCCACTGTCAATCCAAATCCTAAGCCTATCCAACAAGCAAATCCAAATATACCCAGACTCCCAGCCATTGCAAATAATGTGACCAAAGCCAAGCCCATCGTATGTTACAAGTGTCACCAGCCAGGCCATCTCGCAGCAAATTGTCATTCAAAGAAGCCATCAGCACATATCAACTACCTTGGAGCTATGGACGAGGACGAACATGAGGATATGCCGGATTTCACTGAAGAAGAAGATGATCCTACTACTACTTCCGACACTTTACCAGGTATGCCTACTTTACATTCATTGTTGACTATGAAATGTATGGTGCATGGAAAAGAAAGAACTGTATTGCATGATGACGGTAGTACGCATGACTTTATTTCAGCAAAATTGGTAAAGGAATTGAAATTGCATACAGTACCTACGCACTATCGCATAAAAGCTGCATTTTTAGACACTAGGTACAATGGCACACAAGAAGTTCAAAATTTAGAAATTCAAATTGGTCCATATATTGAAAGAAGAAATTTCTTAGTTGTCCCATTACAGTCTAGCGACATTATTCTAGGAATGCCATGGAGACACCAACATAATCCCAATATAGATTATTCCACACACACAATGAATATTAATTTTCAAGGAAAATCTATTACATTATTTGGTATGCATGCATCTCATATGTTTCCACTGCTTTCGCATACTCAAGCAAAACGTGCACTACGCAAGAATACTAAATCATATCTCATTTGGGTGAATGAATTGCACGCAAAAGAAACTCATATACACCCTAGGCATAAGGAATTTCTTGCATATTTTAAGGATTGTTTTGCAGAAGACCTACCACCAGGTTTACCTCCATCACGTCCAGAAGACCATAAGATTGACCTAATACCTGGCACACAACCACCTTGCAAAGCCCCATATAGGCACAATCAAATAGAGCAAAAAGAAATCCAGAGTCAAGTAGAAGAATTACTAAATAGAGGCTTAATTCGACCTAGCAGTTCTCCATTCGGTGCACCTGTGCTCCTAGTCAAGAAAAAGAATAATACTTATCGGATGTGTATTGACTACCGAGCATTAAACAAGATCACTGTAAAGAATAGGTATCCTATACCTAGAGTTGATGACCTTATGGACAAACTGCAAGGATCTTCTATATTTAGTAAAATTGACCTTAAATCTGGATATCATCAGGTGAGGTTAGATAGATACAACATATTTAAGACTGCATTCAGGACACAGTTTGGCCATTACGAATTCTTAGTTATGCCATTCGGATTAACTAATGCACCTGCCACTTTCAGTAGAATGATGAATCGTATTTTTCTAAAATATCAGTATTGTGTGATTGTTTTCTTTGATGATATTTTAGTATTCAGTCAAAGTGAAAAAGAGCATTATGAGCATTTATCATTAGTTTTTCAATTACTGAAAGAAAATCAATTGTTTGCAAATCCTGACAAGAGTGAATTCTTTAAGACAGAAATAGAATATCTAGGTCATATTGTATCAGAAGAAGGAATAAAAGTTGATCCTAAGAAAATTGACGCAATATTGCATTGGCCTATTCCTAAAAATGTACATGAATTACGTTCATTCCTTGGTCTTGCTAGTTTCTATAGGAAGTTTGTACGTAATTTCTCATTACTTGCTTTACCATTGACCAAACTTCTTAAGAAAGGCATTGTTTATCAATGGACTGAAAACCAGCAGAAATCCTTTGATTTACTTAAACGTGCATTGACCAATGCCCCTGTTCTACAATTGCCTGACTTTAACCGACCATTCTTTTTATGTGACTGATGCTAGCGGATCAGGAATAGGAGCCGTGTTAATGCAAGACAACCATCCAATAGCATATTCTAGTTCTAAGCTGAAACCTTCTGAGCTTAAATATTCCACTTATGACAAGGAACTCTTAGCAGTTGTCCAAGCATTGAAACAATGGAAGCATTATTTAATGGGTTCAGAATTCATAATAAAGACCGACCAGCAAAGCATTAGACATCTACTTAGCCAACCCCAAATTTCTGACCGTCATATCAAATGGGCTTCATTCATTCAAAGTTTCCATCCTATCATTCAATACCAACCTGGAAAAGAAAATGTAGTTGCCGATGCATTAAGTAGAAGACCTGCAATTCATAACATTTCTATCATATCTTTTGATTCTTTGATTGCTATGAAAGACACATATCACCAGGATATTACTTTTCATTCTGATTGGCAAAAATTAGTTCAAAATAATTTCATTCCTGTTGATTCATTGTCATATAATGATGGATTCATGTTCTTTGAAAAGAGACTGTGTGTTACTATTCCATTCCGATCTTTTGTTTTAAATGAAATTCATTGTCCCCCATATCAAGGTCATAGAGGTATCATTTCTACATTACGCATGTTAACTGAAGATTTTTATTGGCCGCATATGGATGCAGATGTGTCTAATTTTGTTTCTGAATGTCTGATTTGTCAAAGAATAAAGAGACATCATGGTAAACAGTATGGGTTATTAATGCCTTTATCTATTCCATCTAAACCTTGGGAACATATATCTATGGATTTCATTACTGGCTTACCAAATACTAAATCTAACCATGATATGATTTGGACAATTGTAGATAGATTTAGTAAGCAAGCATATTTCATTGCATGTAAGAAAACTTTAACAGCATCACAAGCAGCACAGTTATTTTTGAAAACTATTTTTACTAACCATGGATTGCCGAAAGTGATTATTTCAGATAGAGATTCTAGATTTAGTAATAATTTCTGGATTACACTGTTTGCAAATCTAGGCACAAAGATTGATTTCTCATCTGCATTTCATCCAGAAACAAATGGACAAACAGAAGCCACAAATAGCACTATTTTAGATCTTTTACGTGCATACACTATTTCTAAACCTCAGACATGGGATACTCATTTACATTTATTACAGTTTGCATATAATAATACACCGCACACATCTACAAAGAAAGCACCTTTTGAAGTTATTTATGGACATAGATTATCTACACCTGTTGCATCTTTGTCTAATAGAATACAAAGTGCCGATGATATTACTGTTATGCATAACACTATTTTTGATGAGGTCAAGGATATGATTGCTAAAGCCCAACAATCATATACCAAACAAGCCAACAAGAAAAGACAAGCCATGAATTTCAAAGTTGATGATTATGTTTGGCTTAGAATAGAAAAGCGTAGATTGCAAAGTGTAGATAGACATCCAGTTGTCAAATTAGCCCCTAGATTCTACGGACCATTTAGAATCATTCATAAGATTAATGACAATGCATTCAAGTTAGAACTGCCATCACATTGGAAAATTCATAATACCTTTCATATTAGTTTATTGAGACCATTTAGAGGACAATTACCTATCCAACCTGTCTATGAAAACCCACCTTTACTAGAAGAAGAGACTGAAATCCTTGAACCAGAAGCCATCATAGACACTGATTACATGACCACTAGAACTGGCCGAAGGTACTCTAGATATCTCGTGAAATTTAAGAACCATCCTGTAGAAGAAGCACAATGGATGCACGCTAGAGACCTAAATGCTTTCCCCACTCTGTTAGCTCCACATTGAGCTAATAGCAATTGAGGTCAATTGCTATCCCACCCCGGGGGTATGATGCCAGGAGGCATATTCCACGGTGGATTCCGTGAGGTTTTATGGTGGATTCCGTAAACTTAGATGACCGGGGCTCATACGCAAAGAGGATTCTTTGTGCGAGAAGTTGATGGGGACGCCTGTCCTTTTCGGGCGTTTCATTAATTTAGTGTGTACATGGGTGATTCCATAGCGGGTGATTCCGCAAAATGCATATTAAATTAATAAACGTTTATGAGTTTAGAGTGCGCACTCGTAATAAATTAAGGTTAGGATTTATTTCTAACCAGTTGATTTATTTATGTAGCTGAAGACTGCTAGGTATTCACTTTTGTCGGTTTAATTGTGTTATTTTACTAACGATTGTGAATGCTTCAGTTGATGTGTAGAGATAGCAGCAGTGGCAGAGGAAAGCATTGGAGTCTAGCGGGTTTCCGATCTTTGGACTATATTTTGATAGGCGCCACGCCTATATTTTGATTATGTCTATAGAGACATCGACTATTTATTATTATTTTGTATGCGCTTATGCGCCTGGATATGTTATTTTTATTTGGACATTGAGATTGGGCGTGCCAGACTCTTTGGGCACCGTCCATTAGCTTTATTTTCCTATTTTTGGTAGAAAGCAAACTCAAAAGCTAAAAGCTTGTCATATTTTTGTAATTGGACTATTTTTGAGCAAAAAGATTGGAAATATATATTAAATACATGCTTTGTGAAGCGCTCACACAAGGCATGGGGGAGATTCAACCCAATTTGTCTCTTGTCTCATGTCGTGCTTGCTTTCACATTGGTTTTTGTGCTAAAAAGTAGAGTGCTTTGTTCTTGGGGACCTTTGGGAATTCACTACGTGAGCTACCTGCGTCCGATCTGCGCACCACTTCTATCCTTCGCCCTCCATCGCCACAAACAGATCAAGGAATGATGCATTGAATCAGGAGATAAAAAACAAGTCTTTCTCTCTCCTCCCTCTCTCTCCTACATAGAGGCTATTCATGTGCAAGAATTCAAGAAGAAAAGGGGCTGAAGAATGCTTGTCCGGCTGTGATCGGATTGCTTCAAAATGAAGAGGAGGCTAAGGAAAGAGGTTCAACACTGAAGAATGGTTGCTGGTCGGTCTGTGGGCCACCCAGAATAATTATTAAAAAACCTGCAACACGCAAGACACGCGGTATGCTTCAATTTTACAAAGAAATTTGATTGTTTTTGTTGTTTCATGGCCCAAATGTTGTTCATATGCAATAAAATTTTGTTTGAACCTTGTTTGCATCATGATTAAGGGCTGGAATTACAAAAATACAAAACTCGTAATGATTTAGAGTTGTTATTAATTCTTTAAAACCTGTAAAATGTCATTTTTAGTGGAAATTAGTGGTTTTTTTTTATTGAGTTGGAGAAAAGGGATGAAAATGGGATAAAATCAGAGAAAATGTTAAGTTTCAGTCAAAACAATGAGCCAATACAAATACATAAAAAATATCTATTTTCTATTAATAATAAATAGAGAAAAATAGCAAAATTAGAAAAATTTGTGTTTTTTGCGCTAAAAATTATGGAAAAATACGATTTATGTGTGTGAATGTTTGGCAAGGTTAAAGCATGAGGTCAGGCCTCAGTTTGGCCTTGTTCTTTGTGTTATAGTCCGTGTTTATCGCTTTTTACATACAAAAATGATACAAAACATCCATTTATACCTATGCACTGCAGTAATACCTAAACGGTGAGGGGAGGATGAAGGTTGTGTGACGATCTAATTGC
Organism: Lygodium microphyllum; assembly: GCF_053477565.2. Lineage (NCBI taxonomy): Eukaryota > Viridiplantae > Streptophyta > Polypodiopsida > Schizaeales > Lygodiaceae > Lygodium > Lygodium microphyllum. The sequence goes on along the minus strand of NC_141135.1, from coordinate 54,887,832 downwards.
TGGGAAGATACAAATTCTGATTTCCCTCTTTGTGCATAGTATTTAGGGATCGTTCCATAACTAAATATAGGTGACTAGTAGCACGGAAGTTCCGGTGCTAGTCCCTAAAGCAGCGCAACACGTAATGCTTAGTTAAAATTCATGAAAGGGCTGTTTTCTGCACCTCACATGGCTGGTTTTTTTAATCATAAAATGGTTGTGCACAATTGTCATACATCTTGCATCAAGCATGCCACACGGTATCTCTTGGAATGCATTGCACTCGTTTGATAAACTTTGACCAACGCTGAGAGGACATGAAACCCAAGCTGTAGTTTAGACTCGGGTGCTCCCGTTGGGGAAAGTTTTGTGAGGCAAATCAAAATCTCCTGGAACGCTGAATTATGAAAGAGTGGAGTTTGTGCGAATGTTATATGTGTTAGCGACGCATCGACGGGCTAATCCCCGAGGTGTAGGAGAGTCGCAGTGGAGCCACGGCAATTAGCCGAGAGGTGCTTCCCTATGTGCGTATTGTGAGTCATTATGCCTATATGTTATGGAATCTCCCTCTGAGGAGAAGGGAAGGTGAACGTTTGACTACATATTGGATACAAATGCAAAATCATCATAAGCATTTAGTGCAAAGTGAGTTTTAGACGCTCCTGACTTGCGAGGCCATGTGGTGGGGTCGTCTGTCATATGCATGAGGTCTCGCTAGTGCCATAGCCAGTGCCGACCCATTTTAGGTCCCATCAGTGTGATGCGTCTTCTGGGAGCCACCAACAAGTGGTGGTTATCAAATCTAGGGTTTTTAGGGACCAAATAGTTGGTTTATGTCCTCTAACAAGGACCGTCAAGCCGAAATACAAAAAGCAGAACGTGCTGAGAGGGCTAGACGACGGTTGGAGATTGTAAGACGCTATTCTCCTCAAAGGAGCAGCCTGTTACGCATAACTGGCAGTGGTTCTAGTAACCTAGGTGTTACGAGTAGCTCTTGGAGTGCAAGTGGAAGTCTTGGTACTTCCCTACTTCCAGTTAATCAACCCACAACAAGTGGGGGTATAGTGTTGCCTATACAAACTCCTATTGTCAATCCGGTTGTAGCCATGGCACAACCTATCACAATTCTAGCAAGTACACTGGATTTACCGATATTAGGAGCACCATTGTCCATTTTCCATGGGTTAGCAGAAGAAGATGGAGAACTCCACATTAAGGAGTTTCAAACGCTTCTGGCCTCTAATGTAGCCATCTCCTCATCCATTACTGCATCCCAATGAGCATAACCAACAACATCCTTTAAAAAAAAGGACTCAACATTCTCAACCACATTTACCATATAAGCATAATTGTTATCTATATAAACTTCAAAATCAAATATTTTAATAGTATTTTAACCTTGCTAGACCTGTGTACCCTAGATTACTCAGTGGAGCCTTTACATTGCCATGTGCTCTCTATAAACTTGTGTCTTGTTTGAAGGAAAACAAGCTCATCATCCACACTCTCTAAACCATAGGAATCTCCATTAAATCCCAAATGACTAGTAGATACATCATTACCATCATCATAGACTTTCTTTTTTCCTTTATCTTTACTTGCAATACTTGTAGATACACTTGAAGATATGGAGCTACTTCTTAGTCTCCAAACCAAGGGCTAATTGTAGATATAGTACTAGATGATGCTTCGAGTCCACTAAGGTTCCATGATTCTTGCTTTTCTCTCTACACATAACTATCATGAACATCATCATCAGCTAATGCATCACTACTAGATGCATACCAACTGCTCATCTCATAAAAATAACATCCTTGCTCACTCTGAACTCACCTATAACAGAGTTATAACAACAATACCCCTTGTACTCTAAAGAGTATCCAATAAAAATACAAAATTTCAACCTTTGGATTAAGCTTCTTTCGCAGCTTATCGAGCACATGAATATAAGCAAGACAATCAAATACTTTCAAGTGTGACACATTTTATTTCTTACATGTAACGCATTCTTCAAGGGTCATTCCATGAACTATAGCCTTGAAAATTTTGAAGTTCTCAAATATATCAATCTTTTCCTTCATAAAATATATACCCATAGCTTTCTTGAAAAATCATTAATAAACATGGCAAACTATTTGCTGGCATTAAGAGATATGTTCTGTGTAGGTCCCTATACATTTGTATGCACAACATCAAGTATAGTTATAGTCATGTCTATGTCATGCAAAAAAGGTTGTTTTGCATGCTTATCAAACTAACATGCTTCACACACTTTATGAAATTCTATAACTCCAAAGCAAGCAACCCTATGATGAATCCTTTGGATTGTATTAATTTCAACATTTATACATTTGCATATTCAATATGTTTATGCCATATTTTAATATCTACAACTACTCATTTTTCTTTAGCATAGCATTCATAGCAGGAATTCCAGCATTTAAAGTGAACATGCGATCAACTCTACTTTCTTTTGTGACCAACCTGCACTTATCATTAAAGTCTTCTATAAACCAACCTTTTGCATTAAATCAAACCTGCAATCCTTGCCATTAGGAGAATTTTGGACTCAACTTTGGGCCTTGTAAGAAATTCCACCTCAGCATAGAGAGAGGTAATTTAAAAATCAATAAAAATTGCTAAAAATTCAAAATTTTCTAGATTTTTTTTTCCAAAATAAACAAATAAATATGTACCCTTTAAGTTGTCAATTAGCCTTAACTAAGGGTTTAGAGGTCAGTTCTTGGAATTAAGTGCCCGATGCTCAAAACTTGATGGCTCGTATATGAATCGATTGGAATCAATAACATAGTCTCTTTTTATCAAAAGATAAGCTAAAAGACTACATGAAGCCCTAAGTTGTGCCCGCCACATTACATATGGAATATTTTCATGTATTCTCCCTCATGTTTTTGAAACAACTTCACAAACATCACAAATAAGGATGGATGAAGCTTAATCAATATCACAAACAGAGATGGCTAGGGCAAAATTGACACTATGAATGGAGATGATTGGGGTGGAATCAACATCGCAAAGGGAGATGGTGGTGTCTGGATCATCATCAAAGAGATATAGGAGAGAGGCATACAACCTCCATGTCGAGCTTGATCACGAGTATGAGCAAATAAGTAAGAAAAACAAACCCTCTCTCTCATGTCTTCTACATCCATGCAAGGAAAGAGGAATATGGATCTATGGACTGATGAGAAACTGTATCTAAAAGATCCTTTGCATAACTTCGTGCCTCCATTCAGGGATATCACATCCTTAGTAAGCTTATTTGGAAATGATTATAATGGCATCTTAGGATACACTCAACATTTGGATGCCATTACCAATTGACATAAGTTAGAAAGAGATTCTTTAGAGAAGGAGAATGCCTCTTTGAGGCAAACATGAGAGCAATGTAAGCACAAATTACTGCAGAATAAGGAGACTATTTTAGAGCTAGAGAAACAGAGAGATCAATTGAGGCTTAAAGAAATAGTATTAGGGGCTTGCAAATGATGTAGGGAACTTTGAAAAATGTTCAAGACATGAAGATATGAAGCATTGATATTAAGAAAAGAATACATGCATTGAAGTAAGTAAGCTCTTTGTTACTTTTTTCATCATCTCATAAAGTATTTGTAAAATAATTTATGATAACTGAACATTTTTTATTGTGAATATAGGGATATCATACAACCCAATGAAGAAATGACTTCAAGCATGGAGACATCAATTGAACACTTTAAAATGCTTCTAGATAAGAAAGCTATCAAAGCAATCTTTGAAGGATACAATGCACCAAAATCTTGCAAAATACGAGATTGAGATTTTCTTGAGAGGGAGTTAGCTTAGCTTAAGTGATGTGCAAGCTTTGTTGATGGGGCAAGTATATCTAGCAGGGGATACACAACTATTTACAAATCTATTTATAGGAAGATGAAGGAATCTAAGTTGCAAGGATCGATATTGCCAAATCCAACATCACTCAAAAGAATGCAAAAACAAGTGCATGATCAAGCTCTACAACTCCTAGGAGTCCTATTTCATATCCAAGATATGTATCACTTGGGATTAGGAGGGGAGGTGATGGTTTACAACAAATACAACATTATATTTTACAACTTGGAGGCCCTACAGTCATACTCTATTCAATTATTTGAGGTGACTCCTATTGATGAATGTGATAGTCTCCTAATATTTGTACTCAAGCTTGATGAGTGCTAGATTGTGAAGGATAAAAAGTTGGAATGGATCACCATGTTGAGATATCGAGCTCCACTCGTGACATGCCAGGGTGACCGTTGTGCATTTATATCACCGACTTGTTAGCTGTAGATGCAGTTGGTGCACCGCCCATGAATAATAGCTAGATAATAGCTATCCTTATCTACTCTAGTTTGTGGCTCAGTTAGTATGCCACCTTAGTTAGTTGAGTTTGGTTTTGAGACCCATATATAGGGTTCTTCTATTTCTATGTACTTGTGTTCTTTTTGGCTTACACAACTAAGAAGAGGAAAATTGTTTTCAGCCTCCACCTTTGTGTGTATTCCCCCATTGTGCAAGCAAGAAAGCTACAAGTGAGACTCCTTTCTTCTCTCCCAAAATCTTGACATGGTATCAGAGCCTTGTTCGTGGTAAGGAGCTCGCGATGTTTTGGTAAGAGGACCAATGTTGCTTTCATTTTTCTATTTTGGGATCAAGTCTCTGCAGATAGCACAACCGGAAAGTGCAAGAGTGCATTGTCTGAGATTGAGACGCCCTTCGCGGTGTAGAAAGAGGGCAATATATGTTGCGGGAGAGGGTTTTAGCCCTTGGTTGCTCTATTTTTTGATTTGAGGCCATTTCGGGGCCTGTTTTGGAGGCGGAAGTTTTCTGCATGCACTCAGGAAAAGGCCCTGTTTTATGCTGTGCGACCACTGTTCTACAGGTCGGTGAAAAGTTACTGTAGAAATTGCATCGTATGCCTGTGCGCAGAGACATTGGGAGTTACAGAATCATCCTTGTTGCCTGTTGATGCAAAATCGTCACTAGGAAGTGACTGTGTGGTCAAATACCACTTTCGTCAGTTTTGCAGATTTGCCCTTGTGAGGCTGAAGCTGTGTTCTTTGCAGTAACAGAATTTTTTGCAGTGTTCTATAATGGCGTCTAATTCTCTTTCACAGATTGCCACTGAAAAGCTTAACAAAAACAACTTCCAAGCATGCAAGTTCAGAATGACAAATTTCCTTATGGAAAAAGGATATTGGGAATTCGTTGCAAGAAATGAAGAAGAACCAGTTCTTCCTGATGTTCCCAATCAACAGCAAATGCAGGCATTTAAAGCATGGCATGAGAGAGCCAGGAAAAAGTTATGTACTAGCTGTCTATCAGCATTTTAGACTCTATGATTGTGCATATTCAAGATGCAAGTATGCCAAAGGAGGCATGGGATACTTTGTCAAAAATGTATAGCACAAATACGCAAGCCAGGAAAATGCAGCTCAAGCAAGAGTTGCACAATGTGCAAAGAGAAAGTATGAGCATCAATGACTACCACATGAAGGTGAAGAAGATTCCAGATGCACTTGCTTCCATTGGGTCACCAGTGGAAGATGATGATTTAGTTTCTGTGACCTTGAATGGTCTAGGAAAGGATTATGCACAGTTCCGAACATCCATTTCCGTCCGTGAAAGATTTCCTGATTTTGAGGAGTTGATTGCTCTTCTAATTTCCGAGGAGCAGAGAAATGGTGGTGCATCTTCTTCAGGAGGAACTTCAAAAGAAGTTGTCTTCTACTCAAATGCTGGAAGAGGTAGAGGCAGAGATAGAGGAGGCCAATTTGGAGGCCATGGTAGAAATCAGAATATGCAGCAAACTCAAGAAAACCAGTCCTATGGAGGAGGACGTGGTAACTCTAGAGGTAGGGGGAGCCAAAGAGGTCGTGGTGGATGGCAAAGAGGCCAAAATGCAAACAGCAATGTTGAATGCTACTACTGTGGTAAAATGGGTCATATGGCTAAAGACTGCTATAAAAAGCAGAATGACATCATGAATGGAAAATTGCAACAAGGAAATTATGCATCTTCTAGTAGACAGGGTGATGACAGAAATGAGCATTTGTTTATGGTGCAGGACATGGCCAAGTTTGTGACAAGTGCAGAAGAAAGCAACGATGTGTGGTATGTTGACTCAGGTGCATCAAACCACATGACAGGTCATGTAGAATGGATGGAGGATGCAAGGAAAATGGAAAAACCAGGATTTGTGGAGACTGCTGGTGATACTACACATCCTATTCTGCAGATTGGAAAAATTCCTTTGTCTATGCAGGATGGGAAAAAGAAATACCTGTCCGATGTATTTCATGTCCCGAATATCACCAAGAATCTGGTTTCTGTTGGTCAAATGGTTGAGCAAGGCTTGCAGGTCAGATTTAATCCTTATGGATGCTTTGTTGAGGATATGAAAAATAAAGGCCGCTTAATAGCAAAAGGAAAGAAGAAGGGAAGAATGTTTACGTTGGATGCAGACATGTCTGAATTTAGTGCAGCAATGTTTGCACATGGGACCGGTGTAGTTGCAGATATTGATATCTGGCATAAACGCATTGGTCATGTTAATGTACCGAAAAATGAAGTTAGTGATGCAATTTCCTAGCCGTTGACACTTCCAAATCACTTAGTCTACTTTTCATTATGCTTTTGAACCATCTTTCATCACTGGTTCATCAAATCAGTCCTCCCTCCCTCTCTCTCTCTTTTAAACAACCATATGAACAGAACAAGGAGGAGAGAGAAATAAGAGAGAAATTTTGATTTTTTATCTTGCTAAATAGTACACCATTTCTTGTGCAGATCGGAGCGGTGTCGTATTGCTGCGCATTCGAGGTGTGAAAACCACCTAAAAGTCGTGTGTGTGATTTGATACTTTGTACATATTTAGTTGTTATGTTTGCTCTTTCATTCTATGCCGAAGACGGAGAAGAATAAGGAATTTTGGTAGACTGGTAACTTGAGATGCAATTACATGGACCACTTTGATTGTGACCAAGGGTTCGTTTGAAAGCTGTGGCAGCATAGGAGCATTCCCAATGGGCCAAGAGATACATGCTGAGATCATCCTAAGGGGCCTAGAAAGAGACTCTGTTGTTGATGACATGCTTGTGGACATGTATGAATTATGTGACAACTCGTGAATGGGCAACGGCAGTTGATAGAACAAAACTACCAATTTCTATTCTCTACAGGAAGGATCTTGTGAAACTAGATGGTACAGATTCCATGCTGTTGTATGGTTATGGATCATATGAGTATCCAATTGAGCCAGAATTTTGATCAAATAGATTAGCGCTGATTGATAGAGGATTTGTGTATGCTGTTGCACACATACGCGGAGGGGGGAGAGATGGGAGGAAAATGGTATGAAGACGGGAAGCTATTGAAAAAGAAGAACACGTTTATTGACTTTATTGCCTCAGCAGAACAGCTATTGGCCCACAATTTTGGTGCTAAGGATAAGTTATGTATCCATGGGAGAAGTGCAGGTGGTCTGTTGATTGGTGCTGTGCTAAATATGAGGCGTGTGGAACAAAAAGGAAGGAAAAAGAGGTTTTTTTAAAGGGGAAAAAAGGAAGATCTTTTTTTGAATCGAGAGAGAGGGAAAATAGACGAATGAGGAAAGAAAATAGGGGGAGGAATGCCATGGACGGAGCTATCGGATTGTGAGCACCGTAGCAGAAGGAGATGCAGAAGACAAAGAGGCCATGGTGCAGCTAAAGAATAAGACGAAGAAGGAGGTGACGGGGGCTCATATGGCAGACGATGAGGCGAAGACCTACTGAAGATGGCGGACAGTCAATCGCGGACGAAGGTGAGGACTAAGCTGCTACAAAAGACGAGAATCTGAGAATCTGAGACCACGACGAAGCTAATGGGAGAGCCGACAGAGGCGATGTAGCTTCAATGACAAGGAAACTGGTGAACTCTCCTGAGACGAAGGCTGGGAACGGGATGACAAAGGCGTGGATGAAGCCGAGATGAAGCCGAAGGGAGGAAACACGACATTATTGTGGTTAAGTTATCATTTATCACTGGCGTGTAGAGAAATTGAAGAGGAGACTTCATTGAGGAGGAAGTTGATGGAAACCTGCAACTGAGGGGGGGGAAGTTCTTGAAGCCCAACAAGGTGGTGGTCATCCTGCAGGGCCGCTATGCAGGTCGGAAGGCTGTCATCATCAAGAACTACGACGATGACACGCAGAGCCGCTCTTATGGCCATGCTCTGGTTGCAGGCATCGACAGGTACCCCCGGAAGGTGATAAAGAAGGCTTCTCAGAGGAAGATTGCCAAGAGGTCTCGCTTGAAGCCTTTTATCAAACTTGTCAACTACAACCACATTATGCCAACTAGGTACACTCTTGACGTTGTTCTTAAGACTGTTGTTACTGCTGAAAAGCTCGAGACTAAGGCTAAGAGAGTTGAAATAAGAAAGGAGACCAAGGCAATATTTGAAGAGAGATTCAAAACGGGGAAGAACAGGTGGTTTTTCTCCAAGTTGCGATTTTGAAGCCTGTAGGACAGCTGCTGCCTGCTGAATTGAACAGTGTGGTAGTCTTCTGATAGCGGATGTTTCCAACAGCCTTTCTCAATTTTATCTTCAGCTCTACCTCCAGCTCCTCACACAGAAGGCACAAGTTTGTATATGAATCAATGTGTGATATTGCTGGTCAAGATAACCAGATGAAGGCATTGCTATTTTCAGCCACAGAAATTTACAGGTTTACATGGTTAAGGGAGTGGGAAGTATGCTGAATGTACTTGTTGAATGTACTGTGAATGCACCTGCCCTCAGAGATTCCTATTGTGGGTTATGAGCTGATTCCAAATGTTCTCTTGCACTGTCAGATGGCTCCATTACTCCAGACAATGTCCCTGAAACAGCACCTGTGACTGGGATTTATCTCAAATATGTGTGGTTCAAATTCAAAGTGATAGAAGGATTACAGTCTGTAATGTGCACTCTTCAAAGCTAACTACCCTTCAATTCCTAGGATGTGTCAAAGTAAAGATAATCAGCAAGAGTTACCACTGTTCTCCTGAGTACTTTGCTAACTATTGGAAATATAGTAACCAGTAATGATATTCAGACCCAGGTTATCCTAGACAACGAAGCACTTCCTTGCTCGTTGTCTCTGTTTTCTCAAAATCCTGTGAAAAATATAAAGAAGGAAGAAGAAATGAGAAAAGACTCGTAATTTAATTCGATTTTTTATGTGATGTCTGGTGCTGGAGCAAGCTGATCTATTGGAGCGATTTCCATTCAGATGAAGTTGATTATTAACCTCCTATCCTGATATTATTCAAAGTCCTCCGTGGTCGCGACTTTGCTTTCGAAACCCTTCGACATCTTTGGTGAACCTGACGTGAAAGCGTCGCAGAAATTTCAGGATGGGAGATACTTCAGCCTCTATTTCAGCTTCTTCTACAGTTCCAGCTGCGTCTACTTCAGCTCCATCTATGACTGCTGCGTCAAGTACTTCAACGGAGGATCTAAAGTAGATTTTGCAGAATATGTCCATGTATATGCAGCTCCAAAATCAGCAACACAATTGTATATGCAGCAGCAGCAACAATTGCATCAACAGCAGTTGTCCCTGCAAAGGCAACTCTATTCGGAGCAGGAGAATGCAAACAGCGCGACTAAGGCTATTGAAGCAGTTGAGAGTGAGAAGAAGTTATTTGACGGCCGTAATGTTTCAGCATATTTGAAGACATATGAGATCAAGATGGGGTTTTTTGGAGTTCCTGCTGGACTTATGAGTAAGTACTTCCTTCGTCTTGTCACACCTGCTTTGAGGACAAAAGTGACTGATCTTTTTATTCAAAATACACATTGGCAAGATTTTAAGAAGGCCTTGAAAGAAGAATACTTCCTTGAGGACTTTGGTATGGCTACTCGGCGGTCATTCCGAGAGTGGGTCTACATGCCAAACAAAGGTCTCGCTGCTTCGGAGTTGATTCGAGAATTCGAGGAAAGGTATAGTCAGCTTGATGCCATTGAACAAAGAGCATTGGATGTTGAAAAAGTTGAGCTTTTCTTGCAAGCTGCAGATCCTGCTCTTCAAGAAGAATTGGGTGAGCTTCTTGAAGATCGCACGAAGCCTATGGGTCTTAAAAGTGATTGGCAGGATGCTCAGGATGCAGTCTCGACTTTGACCAAGAGGAGGATATGGAAGACTCGCCTACAGAATGGTTCCATGACACCTACACCATCATCAGCTCCTATGACTACTTCTATCCCTGTTATTTCTTCTCCTCCTCAGCCAATTTCTTGGCCTATGCCAGTGCCTACTGTTGCCACTCCACCTATTCCTCCTGTTCCACGACCGATGCCTACACCTTTTGCTCCAAAACCATCCACTCCATCGGTACCTACTTCTCTTGATGACATAATCAAAGGCATCACAGATTTGACACTGGAGTCAATCAAATCGGAGTTGGTGGGTAAGTTGAAGGAGCAGTTTGCTTCGACTGCGCCTGCTACTTCTTCTAGTGCTCCTACTGCACCTAGGAGTGCTCCTAGTGCACCTAGGAGAGATCGGAGATGTATTTGGTGTGATAGTATGGACCATCAGCATTGCAAGGATTGTGATTCTTTTCAGGATGCAAGAAGGCAGAATTTGGTATATTGGGGGCAAGATGGTAAGATTTGGTTGACTGAGACAGGAGCTCCACTTGCTACCAACTTTGGTAAAGGTGGAATGAAGAAGTTAGTGGAGGACATGGCTACACGTACTTTTATGTGACATCTAGAGGTGATGCTTCTGCATATGGAGTTCAGATTGAGAAGGGTTCAGAGACTCAGTCAGCACTATGGACATATGCTATGGAGACTGCAAACAAGGGAAAAATTCAGCAAACTGTTTTGACTAGTGCAGGCTCTAGCATCAGATCAGAGACAGGTTGGGACTCGCCTGTTGACAGGTATTCTATTTATGCTTATTTGGCTAAGTCTCATGGTGCAGATGTACTTGTTGAGGAGAAGCGTAAGAGAGATGAAGAAAATCCAAGTGCAGCTAAGAAGACTAGAGGGGGTGAGTTTGTTACTCCACCTACTGCAGGACTGTCTTCAAGACCAGGGCCAGATCAACAGATGGAGGATGCTCAAAAGAGAGAAAAGAGGCAAGACCCTAGAGAGAGAAAGCAGCCAGGATTCAGATTGATGTCCGATATTGAGACATCTACAGACATGAAGAAAATCTTTAATGATAAGATACTTGGCAGTGAGGTGACTTTCACTATTTCTGAGATTTTGGGCATCTCAAAAAGAGAGTTTCAGGATCAGTTTCAGGAGGTCTTGAAGAGGAAAAGACATGCATTGTCTACCACTGATACACAGGGAGTTTTGATTGGGGAGTTGGATGAGGATGAGGATGAGGTTATGGTTGATAATGATTCTGTTTTTCCGCAGGTAGAGAAGAGGGTTCAGCCTATGCATTATGCTGAAATTGATGAGCATGTCATGATACTGCGTAGTCACTTTTCGCGGAGCCATTGGGCTAGGGCAACTACAGAGACGATGGTAAAGATTGGAGAGAAACAGGTGCCTTATGTTGCATTGGTTGATCATGGTTCAGAGATTAATCTCATAGTTCGTGGAGTTTATGAGAGTAACAGATGGCCTATGGATGTAGAGCATGGATGGCGTATGAGAGCCGCCAATAACACTGCAGGTGATTTGTATGCTGCCTGTCCTAGTGTCAGGGTTTCTATTGGTGATGTAGAGGAGGATTTTCATTTCTTTGTGCAGGATTCATGCTCTTATCCCATAATTCTTGGTCAGCCATTCATTACAGAGATGCGCATTTAAACAAAGGTCATGGATGATGGATCTGCTTATGCACGGATTCGCAGTAAAGATGGTATGAGAGCAGTTCAGTTTATGACTGTATGTGTGAACCATGTTAGAAACAGAGATACTCTCAGAGATGCACCTTTGCCCCCTGTGAGAGATTCGGGTTTTCATTAGGTACCGCCGTTTCGCGAGACGACAGTGGTACAGAGGAGAGGAGATTGGAGTTCTCGCCTCCTGGCAGCAGTGTTTTCTCCTCCGGTTATGTTGGGATTTCAGCAAACAGTTCAATGAGTTATCAGAAGACTTCTAGGTTGCCTAGAGCTGCCAGGCAGTATATATGCAGGAAGGAGAAAAATTTGAAAAATGCAAAAATTTTGGAGGATGATGAGCACATAGATGGGATGTATGACAGTGTGATTTGTGCAGATACGATGAGAGAGATGGGAGATATGCTGAAAACTGATATGCTGAATTGTCACGGTAATGTATTAGTGCAGTCCCTGGACATGTTTCATGAAATTGCAGATTTTATGTCACAGATTGAGTCAGAGGCTGAGGTAACTCAGCAAAGAGTGTTGAGTGCTGAAGAAATTCAGCAAACAGAGTTTCCAGCTGGTTATGAACAGCTTTCAGAGAGACAGAGGGCTGAAAACTTTCAGCCAACAGAGTTTACTGCTGAGATATTTCAGCGTTCAGAGTTTGGGGCTGTTCCTATGCAATCCATAGAGCAGAGGGCTGAGAATATTCAGCCATTGGAGTGCAGAATTGCTGATTTACAGCAAGGTTTATGTAATGCAGAAGAGCATAATGAAGCCAGGGTTGACACGAAATACAAAACTGTGGATAAGAAGGTGAAGCCGGTTGCTGTACCGCTTCCACCTGACAGTGATCAGCAAATAGAGAAGGCTGCTAAACAACAAATTTTGAGGAATCCGGAGCATATTGGTCATAAATTTTCAGTAGAGACTCTTGCTGAATTGAAAATTGAAAATGGTGATTTCTTGTTACCCATAGAGAAGCAATGCTTTCAGGATATGCTTAAGCAACATGGAAGGGGATTTGCTTTTTTCCCACATGAGATTGGATGTGTGAATCCTGATATTGTTGCTCCTATGGTCATTTTTACTATTCCTCATATCCCATGGAATCTCCGACCTATTCCAGTGCCTAAAGCACACTTGCCAAAGCTGATTGATTTATTGAATGAGAAAATCAGGATGGGAATCCTTGAGCCTTCATCTGCACCATACTCAAACAAGTGGTTTACAGTTCCAAAGAAGAATGGTACTCTCCGATTTATTCAGGACATGCAGCCAGTGAACAGAGTTACTATCAGGAATGTTGGTATAGGTCCAGTTGTGGATGAGTTTGCAGAGGCATTTGCTGGACGTGCCATCTATTCTTTGGGTGATTTGTATTCAGGATATGATCAGTTTCATCTGGCTTTGGAAAGCAGGGACATAACCACCATGAGAACTCCTATTGGGCTTGTCAGGATGTGTACCTTGCCTCAAGGTGCCACTAATTCTGTTGCGCATATGATGAATGCCATACATAAGGTCCTTCGTGATTACATACCTCAGCTTACTATGCCTTTCTTAGATGATGTGCCCATTAAGGGGTGTGCAGAAGAAGAGAAGAATGAGAGCCTAAATGAGCAGGGATGCAGATACTTTGTGGCTGATCATATTTCAGCATGTGAGAAGATTTTGGCCAGGTTAGAAGAAGAAAACTTGACACTTTCAGGGCAAAAATCTGTTTTTGGAGTGAATGAGGTTGTCATTGTTGGGCATATGTGTGGATATTATGGCAGGAAACCCTCACCTGATAAGGTGAATGCTATAGGCAAGATTGCAAAGTATTGTTCTACTACTTCAGAGGTACAGAGATTCATTGGTGCTTGTGTGTTTTATATGATTTGGATACCTCATTTTGCACACATAGCAGATTGTTTGTATCAGCTGCTTCGAAAGGGGCAGAAATTCTATTGGGATGAGAGCCACACTAGAGCCATGTGGAAATTGAAGAAGTTATTGCAGAATGCTCCTACTCTCAGGAAAGCGGATTATAATTGTGAAAGGCCTATTGTATTGACAGTTGACACTAGTCCAATTGGCATAGGTTGGGCTGTGGGTCAAGATGATGCAGATGGAAATAGGTATGCTATTCGGTTTGGGGCAAAAGTCCTAAACGAGAGACAGAGGAGATATCCGCAAATCAAGAGAGAGTTATTGGGGATTGTCACAGCTCTTAAATGTGACAAGGAGTACTTTATTGGAGCTTCAGTTGTGGTAGAGACAGATTGCTTGCCATTGATTGGTATGATCACGAGTTGCTCTACTCTGGATATAGCTATGTTGAGATGGATTGCATATATCAAGTCATTAAATCCGGAATTTAAACACATAGCAGGGAAGGATAATCCAGTGGCAGATATGTTGTCTAGAGCCAGATATGATGATGAGGAGACTCTACTTGCAGAAGAGGATGATGCAGAAATTTCAGCCACTATGGTTGATCATGTTTGTCATGTCTATGATATTGTGGCTTTCACAAAAGAACTCTATGTTGGAGATTGGTTGCAGATTGGCAGGTACCTTAGTACATTAAGCAAAAGAGATGAATGGACAGATGAAGAGTTCAAGAAGATCAGAAGGAAAGCCTATGGTTATTTTCTCAAGGATGGATTTCTTTGGAAGCATCCGAAGAAAAGAGGCGGATTACCTTTGCGGGTTGTCTGCGATAGAGGGACACAGTTACAGGTGATGAGGGAGTTTCATGAGAGTCCTTGGGCTGGTCATAGAGGAGTATGGGCTACTTATGAGAAAATCAAGGAGAAATATTGGTGGAAAGGCATGTATAGAGATGTTTCTCATTTTGTTGAGACTTGCAGAGACTGCCAGATGTATTCAGTAGTGCGTCATCGAGATGAGCTTCATCTGATCTATCCACTATGCATTCATTATAAGTGGGTAGTTGATTTGGTTACCATGCCTATGGGTCTATGGCAGATGGGGTACATTGTTTTGGCTAGAGAGGATCTTACCAATCATGTTGAGGGCAGATCTTTGAGAACGAAGACCACTAGTGCAGTGTGTAAATTCTTATTGGAGGAAATTTTCTGCAGGTATGGTTGTGTGGGTAAGATCACTGCGGATCGTGGTGAATTGGATGCAGATGAAGCTAGGGAGTTTTTCTCTCAGCTAGGAATCAAGTTGGCTCTAACCACAGCATATAATCCAGAGGGAAATGGAAAGAGTGAAAGAGGGCATCCGCCGATAGTGAAAGCATTAGCCAAAGCATGCAGAGGACGGATTGGAGAATGGCCAAGACTTCTACCATTTGCTTTATGGGCTGATCGTACGACTCATAGTGTTACCACAGGATATATGATTGCAGAGTTGATGTATGGTCAAAAACCTGTTATGCCGACTTGTCCTTTGACTTGGTCAGTTTTACCTTGGCAGGAGGATTTGATGAGAGAAGAGCTCTTAGCTCTTTGGATTCGATAGTTGGAGAGGAGACCAGAGGATATTCAGCTAGCTATTGACAGGTTGAAGGTTGCTAGACTAAGGAACAAGGACAGGTTTGACAGCAGGCATCGCTTGCGGCCTAGATCAATAGAAGAGGGAGATTGGGTATTGGTCTTTGATAGCAGCCTTGAAAATCAGCATACTGCACTTCGGAAGATGGTGAAAAGATGGTTTGGGCCATACATAGTCAGACATGTCTTTGATAATGCAACATATGAGCTGACTGAATTGGATGGGACAGTGCTTAGAGTGCCTATTGCTGGAAAAAGAATCAAGATTTTCAAGAAAAGAGATAATGAGGATTATGCATTGGAAGAATTTTCAAGAGAAGAGCAACGACAAGAAACTCCAATGGAAGAGACACATGATATAACAGATAATCTTGTTGATCTACCGGAAATGCATAACGAAGAGATTGATCTGTTTGTGGATCTTGATGTCAATGATCATGGGTAGTTGGCCCATCCGGAGGATGCGCAGGATTAGAGGGGGTGGATGTCGTACTGCTGCGCATTCGAGATGTGAAAATCACCTAAAAGTCGTGTGTGTGATTTGATACTTTGTACATATTTAGTTATTATGTTTGCTCTTTCATTCTATGCCGAAGACGGAGAAGAATAAGGAATTTTGGTAGACTGGTAACTTGAGATGCAATTACATGGACCACTTTGATTGTGACCAAGGGTTCGTTTGAAAGCTGTGGCAGCATAGGAGCATTCCCAATGGGCCAAGAGATACATGCTGAGATTATCCTAAGGGGCCTAGAAAGAGACTCTGTTGTTGATGACATGCTTGTGGACATGTATGAATTATGTGACAACTCGTGAATGGGCAACGGCAGTTGATAGAACAAAACTACCAATTTCTATTCTCTACAGGAAGGATCTTGTGAAACTAGATGGTACAGATTCCATGCTGTTGTATGGTTATGGATCATATGAGTATCCAATTGAGCGAGAATTTTGATCAAATAGATTAGCGCTGATTGATAGAGGATTTGTGTATGCTGTTGCACATATACGCGGAGGGGGAGAGATGGGAGGAAAATGGTATGAAGACGGGAAGCTATTGAAAAAGAAGAAACACGTTTATTGACTTTATTGCCTCAGCAGAACACCTATTGGCCCACAATTTTGGTGTTAAGGACAAGTTATGTATCCATGGGAGAAGTGCAGGTGGTCTATTGATTGGTGCTGTGCTAAATATGAGGCGTGTGGAACAAAAAGGAAGGAAAAAGAGGTTTTTTTAAGGGGAAAAAAGGAAGAGCTTTTTTTGAATCGAGAGAGAGGGAAAATAGACGAATGAGGAAAGAAAATAGGGGGAGGAATGCCATGGACGGAGCTATCGGATTGTGAGCACCGTAGCAGAAGGAGATGCAGAAGACAAAGAGGCCATGGTGCAGCTAAAGAATAAGACAAAGAAGGAGGTGACGGGGGTGCATATGGCAGACGATGAGGCGAAGACCTACTGAAGATGGCGGACAGTCAATCGTTGGACGAAGGTGAGGACTAAGCTGCTACAAAAGACGAGAATCTGAGAATCTGAGACCACGACGAAGCTAATGGGAGAGCCGACAGAGGCGATGTAGCTTCAACGACAAGGAAACTGGTGAACTCTCCTGAAACAAAGGTTGGGAACAGGATGACAAAGGCGTGGATGAAGCCGAGATGAAGCTGAAGGGAGGAAACACGACATTATTGTGGTTAAGTTATCATTTATCACCGGCGTGTAGAGAAATTGAAGAGGAGACTTCATTGAGGAGGAAGTTGATGGAAACTTGCAACTAAGGGGGGGGAAGTTCCTGAAGCCCAACAAGGTGGTGGTCATCCTGCAGGGCCGCTACACAGGTCGGAAGGCTGTCATCATCAAGAACTACAACGATGACACGCAGAGCCGCTCTTATGGCCATGCTCTAGTTGCAGGCATCGACATGTACCCCCGGAAGGTGATAAAGAAGGCTTCTCAGAAGAAGATTGCCAAGAGGTCTCGCTTGAAGCCTTTTATCAAACTTGTCAACTACAACCACATTATGCCAACTAGGTACACTCTTGACGTTGTTCTTAAGACTGTTGTTACTGCTAAAAAGCTCGAGACTAAGGCTAAGAGAGTTGAAACAAGAAAGGAGACCAAGGAAATATTTGAAGAGAGATTCAAAACGGGGAAGAACAGGTGGTTTTTCTCCAAGTTGCGATTTTGAAGCCTGTAGGACAGCTGCTGCCTGCTGAATTGAACAGTGTGGTAGTCTTCTGATAGCGGATGTTTCCAACAGCCTTTCTCAATTTTATCTTCAGCTCTACCTCCAGCTCCTCACACATAAGGCACAAGTTTGTATATGAATCAATGCGTGATATTGCTGGTCAAGATAACCAGATGAAGGCATTGCTATTTTCAGCCACAGAAATTTACAGGTTTACACGGTTAAGGGAGTGGGAAGTATGCTGAATGTACTGTGAATGCACCTGCCCTTAGAGATTCCTATTGTGGGTTATGAGCTGATTCCCAATGTTCTCTTGCACTGTCAGATGGCTCCATTACTCCAGACAATGTCCCTGAAACAACACCTGTGACTGGAATTTATCTCAAATATGTGTGGTTCAAATTCAAAGTGATAGAAGGATTACAGTCTGTAATGTGCACTCTTCAAAGCCAGCTACCCTTCAATGCCTAGGATGTGTCAAAGTAAAGATAATCAGCAAGATTTACCACTGTTCTCCTGAGTACTTTGCTAACTATTGGAAACATAATAACCAGTAATGATATTCAAACCCGGGTTATCCTAGACAACGAAGCACTTCCTTACTCGTTGTCTCTGTTTTCTCAAAATCCTGTGAAAAATATAAATAAGGAAGAAGAAAGGAGAAAAGACTCGTAATTTAATTCGATTTTTTATGTGATGTCTGGTGCTGGAGCAAGCTGATCTATTGGAGCGATTTCCATTCAGATGAAGTTGATTATTAACCTCCTATCCTGATATTATTCAAAGTCCTCCGTGGTCGCGACTTTGCTTTCGAAAACCCTTCGACAGTGGAGAGTGAAAAATTGAAGCATCCAATACCCAAGAGTAGGGAGAGAATGGTTGCAGTTCAAAAAAATCCAGTTTTTGGGGGAAAGAAGAAGACGACAAAAAATGTGTCTCCCCCTCTCCCATGGTGTTTCATTTCTTGGAGATTAAGCTCTTCTTTAAAAAAATTACCACAAGTCTCTCAAATAACTAGTTCAATCTTGGGTTTTCACACTTGTGTAAAGTGGTTTTGGCTTGGTTGAGGGGGTTAACAGTGTCAAAATTTCTTTCCAGCTTTCGAATCATAGTAGTTTATTCATAATACCAAACATTACTACCATTAAATGGGGGGTCAAGTGGACTCTGATTGACGAATGGACACTTGTGTTGGGATATTGGGATTGAAATGCATCTAGGAAGACTACAGCTCCTTAATCCATAACCATTTCATTTTGCACCAAAAATGCATCTTTCACACCTCTCAAGATCTTTTTGTACTTGAATCTCAACTTTAAAATGTGCTCTCATTGGCGACCATGGGATAGGGTGACTCAAGTGGTGGAATCCACGAACTAATTTGCACAAACTTAAACCATAAAGAGCATCAAGTTGCTACAAAGAAAAGTACAAAACAATGCACAAACACAGCTCTCACCCTATCAATGATAAGATCAAAGCATGAAGTCCACAAGGGATAGACCAAGCTCAATTAGGAAAAGCTCCAGAGCTAGCCACTAACCAACTGCTCCAACACAAATCGCTAAAAAGAACTATCAAAGGAGTCATCCTAAGTGGTGGTCTAACGTGCCTACCTAGCCTAGGAGAACTGGACCAAGAACTCCTACTAGGCGAGGACTCCTATAGCCTAGTCTACAGATTTTTCCATTTTACCACATTTTTCTTCAGTATTTTATACTTGGGAGTGTAAAAAGAAGAGAGTTGAGTGCATTGTGACCCAAGGGGAGAACATGACATTAGACTCAGGCCCTGTCTCAATATCCAAGAACCTACGAAGCTCTCGCAAGGTGACACTAAATCCTTTTCTTCTTCTATTCACTTTTGTTTTAGCTCCAACCATCTGTATTTCTTTTTCCGGTTAAATGCCACCCCCAAGAAGACAAGGCATTGGCCTTGCGTCTCTAACTCGCCCTCAAGAACGTACCAGTTCCTCGCAAGGCCATGATCATCTACTCTTGGAATTTCTTTCTTTCTTTTCTTTTTTCAAGAGTTAGGACTCCTTTTTACACACCTCCATATCTTATAAATATTTATGATATATTCATGATCTGTTTCTTATATTTGACAGGCTTCTCTATCTATCTCATAACTAATAGGGACTCCTAGAAACAATTGCCTAGTAGGCTAGCAGAACAAGGTCACTAGGACTACTCTCAAAAAAAGCTCTTAGAGTGCCCAACAATGTCTTTACAAGCAGTAGACAACTGCTAAAACCTTCCTAGACACACCAAACCTAGCCCTGGGACTTCATGCCTTGAATGCTAGCCCCTCACAAAAAGAAAAAATTTCCAAGTATATATATACACAAAAAGCATAAAGGAAAAGACCTCATAAAGGAAGCACATCACCTTGACTTGGTTAGAAGAATCTTTTACACAGCATGAGGCTCGCTCCTGATGCTCCATCGAACTTTTTTAGTGCATCATTGACACAAAAACCCATTAACCACACCGGCACCAAACAACTAAATAGCCCTCTTGGTCTAATGAGGTAAATTCAATTCACTACAAAATAAAGGGCCCTCTTAGCCTAATGAAATCAAACATTAAATCCAACAAGAACAGCCCTCTTGGCCTAATGAGATAAATCCACCAAAGCATACCATTCAACATCCTATTGTTGAAAACAAACTATTGGCCCCCACATAAATCATATTGAAGCACAAAACTAGGCCAATGGGATTGCTTGCTCATGCTCTACACTAAATGCATCAAATTATTAGCTAACCCCTTATATAAATGGTAAGAGGTGTCCTACGAATATGTCATTGAACGATCCGATGTGTCCATGAAAGAATAGGAAGATGGTCAATCACTACTTGGCTCATAAACCATACTAACCATCGACAACCAAAACAGGATATGTTAGTAAGCAGTCCTCATACCAGCCTTGGACTAACATCAAGAGACAATTGTTAAAGTCTCTCCGCTCCACAATTAAGAAAGACATCTTTAAGAAAGGCATAAGTTGATACATCACTACCTCAAAAATCCCAAGGATGTCCTAGTTTGCATGATGATACATTCTTAGAATGAGATTTCTCACACTATAAGTCCCATTCAATTGGTTGATCACTAACTGTGAGTCACCTTAACCAATAACCGGGGAATAACACCATGTTTGGCTAGATTTATTTTCATAAACAAGGCCTTGTATTATACCATATTATTTGTAAAAGTAGTTCCTAAATATACTTCCATTCTTAAAACTACTCAACAATGGGGATCTTGTATGACAACCCCAATACTCACATGCTAAATGGGTCCTCCACTCGTGGGGGTTCACGATGTATATATATCCTCTATATAATGTGCATTCATGGCCTATTTATAAATATCCTAATATGTGAAATTTTTTTAAATAAAACACAACCCTTTTCTATTCAATCTGTAAGTAACCCTTTTATATGACACCCTTCTGTATGTAAAAATTGTATAAAAATGGTGTTTTAAAAACCTCTTATTTTGAACTCACGTTATATATACATATATTTATGAGTGACCCCCCCCCCCCCCCCTCGAGGTCCTCCAGAAGCTCCATCAAAATATCACATATAAACCGAGGCTTCATTGATGGAACCTGCCATGGCAATCAACTTACTCGTAATTATGATAGTTAAAATCTAATTGAGAGAGAGAGTGTAAGGTATGTAACTCAATAGGGATATTAGTAAGCACACGATGACAATGGTAGCAATAGACTCGAATATCCCATGTAAAATATCAATCTTTCCACTCAGTAATGTGATAACCCTTACTCCACTAGATCATTATGGCTTGGTGGTAACACTGCTCTAAATATAGATGCTCAAGATAAATAATGATTCTCCCCATCCAATAGTCTTGGTACTCTCTGTAAGTTTAAGTTGAATCTTGAAGGACCTGCAAAGGCACAAAGTCTGACATTAGTCCCTATACATAATAGGACTTCAGTTTATTGAAATTTACTTTAGCTTTAAACTCTACCCCTTGCAAATACGCACTCTAATTGATGAACTGACACTTGCGTTCGGTTCCTATAATCAAAATGCATCTAAAAAAAATCGAGCTCCTTGATTTGTAACCGTTTTATTTTGCACCAAAAAATGTCCCTTTTATGTCGCTTAGGGTCCTTTTGCACTTAAATCCCAGGTCTTTCACTATCAATTTGTTGGGTCCTCTACCCAAGGTTAGGGTTTCCTTGAACCAATCCGTCTGTACTCTTACTTCAAAAATCCATGGTCTTCCCCAGAAACAGAGGATAAGAGGTCTTGTAAGAATTTGGTTTTACCACCAAATAAGTTAGCTAATAGTCTCTTTCCACTAGAGTTGACTTCACATATGGGAGAATATCCAAAGACTTAATTCTGCTCTAGTCTGCTAGTTTGATAAACCACTGTGTAGACTGCATACATTGTAAGTCTAGATCCTTCATTGTCACATTCGTCATTATGTTCACTGATGAGTCTCCACTATCAATCAATACATTCGTAATAAATCATCCTTCAATCCAAATGTTAATCTCTAGGTGTCACAAACCAGGAAGGCATTAGCCACATCCACTATTATTACTAGCTCTGGGGCCTTGTTGGACTTAATGGCAGTTGTGGAGCAATCCTTAGGCCACGCCTTCTTGTAATTATGCTCTTAAATTTCTTTCGGAAACAGCTAGGGGACAACATCAGCACTTTCGGAGTGTTAGGCTTAGTTTGAAGGTATCTAGGTCTTCGACCAAATCGTACTCTTTGATAGGATCCACACACTTCTCCAACTGGCTAGAGAAATGGGTGATAGCCACTTTCATCTTTTCTCTTTGTTCTATAAGTGGCAACATCTAAACTTCTTCTAATACTGGAGGTACTTCTACATCACCTATCTCCTAGACCTATTCATATCTCCTAGATAGTCTTTGTGTCTATCTCTAGCACATCAGTGCTTTGTATTGCATTATTATATTCTATACCGTTGAATTTTCTCTATTGGAAGATTGGACTTTATAGTTTTGGAAAGAGGATCATTTTGTTTTTGGATGAGTGATTTGCTTTTCTTAGCATATGTGATTGCGAAAACTTTCAATTCCACTAAGTTGGAGGCAGGTCCTTAGGCCTTGATCTAGCTTTTGGCACCATTGACCTTCATAGGGGCTGGATTGGGATAGTCTTTTTAGTATATCCTTCTCCTTTGCATCTGCTGCATAAGGGCTTATGGTCCACTGACCTTGTAGGGTTTGGAAAATTATCGGGGAAGTTACTATATGTATATCATCTACATCATGTGCGTTCAAGGCCTATTTATAAATATCCTTATCTATGAATTTTTCTTGAATAAAACATAACCATTTTCTATTCAATTTTTAAATAAACCCTTTATATTGCACCCTTCTGTATGTAAAAAGTGTATAAAAATGGTATTTTAAAAATACTTTATTTTGAACCCACATGATGCACACATATATTCATGAGTAACTTACCCGATGAAAAATTTGGTGAAATATGTTCTTAATACTATATTAGGGAATTTGGAAATTCTTATATAATTTAAAAATTCCTAGTATAGTTAATATTTGGCCACATGATCAAATCTTATTCTCTTACTTGAAAGTGAAATCTACCCTAATTACTATATAGGTGTTATTTCCAAACCCTGCTTTGAAGCATGGGTTAAGATTTAGCCACATGTCCAAATCTTTACCCCTTATTTGAAAGTGGGACTTGAGAGACTCCCAAATTCTCTAATATGGTGTTTTTTTTCTCCATATCTGTAATACTCCACTTCTGATCTCTAGCTACACCAGACTGTCTTCCTCTATAGCTTTGGAAGGGAAACTTCCTTGGGCCAAAATTAGGACCAAACTCTTTAGGCTTTGGGCCAATATCCTAGGTTGTCATCTTATTCTAGCAGGTTAAACCTTGCTTTCTCATCTTTCTTTCTTCTTTCATATATCTCCTTTAGAGAATAAATGTCTTTTGCGCGGTTCTTCTATACACAATATGAACAAAAGGCTCCTGGGATAGTTGGTTTTCAAGTATATTCAGTGGCTAAATGTCTTGCTTGATTGTTCATTCCACACCATGTAATAGATTGCGTCATATCTCTTCCATGCTCTATAGTATTGGAGATGTTGGAGATATTCACCTTTAGTTTCTATAGCTATTCTATAATAACATCCATCAACTCTTGAATTGAATTGGATAAATAGTCCTTAAAGTTTTCTCCTCCTCGAGTAGTCATAGTAGGATTTTGGGAAGTCTCTGTAATCACTACATAGACTACTTGGATATGTCCAAAGGGTCCTCTTGATTCTGATTTTTAGACCTCTTGTTGAGACTGTTGGTTTTTTTGTTTTAGTTGATAGGGTTCCACTGTTGTTGTTGACTTGCCATTGGGAGAATGGTTTGAGGCCACTATTATTGTGGTTGAACCATCATTTGAGGAACTGCTATATGTGGCCATTGTGGATTTGGTGCACTGTACTATGGAACTATTTGCATCTGAGGGGAGGAATAGGGAAAAATCCTTGGGATTGCATTTGGTGGGTATACCATTCTTAGCGTGGGAGGATATAAGACTCCTCTTCTTGAAGTCATCAAGAGCCTTGCTTCAACTTTATCATATAAACTTGCACCTTCCACTGGAGCTTGCAGGTTGACTAGTCTTCTCAACTCCATAAACTTACAAACTTTTGGTTATAGGCCTCTAAGAAAAACTCCCTTCTAAATACCTTCATCCAAGTTATGGTTGGTTCCTCTCTTCAATATGGATTTCATTCTAGAAACACGTGCTTTCAGTCATTCTCCAAAGGATTGACTCCTCTCTATCCGCTCTTCAAAACCTTCATGCCTGAATCTGGCAAGAAAGGCAACCGTTAGGTTGTCCCATGTGCCAAAAGTTCATGCTACTTGTCTCTCATACCACTAGAACGTCGCCCTTTTAATAGTGATGGGGAATATTTCCAACCAATGCTTGGGGGATTCTAGCATTATTGGCCATACAAGCTACCATGAACCGACTACATGAAGATCAATGTGTTCATTGTACTCTCCCTTAAGGATTGGAAACACAAGACTACATTTGATGGCATATCATCAACATTTCTAGGATGGATCTGACTTGAAAGGGGACCTTGAGTTTCCAATGGAACTACTATAAAGAGTACCACAAAGGCATTAAAGGAAGCTTCTACTACTAGCTTGTTCTTAGCTTCGATTTTTTTCTTCTCTCTTCTCACATGCCTCTAGATTCGTTCTAATGCTTGCCTCTTGATCCATCATTAACATTAAGGAGTTGGATCCACCCAAATTTTTGTACTCAATAGAAAGAAATCAAAAGGGCTTCAGTATCTAGATGACTCTCTTACTAACATTTCTTCTACTTCCTTCTTTTCAACATGTCTGAATTTGGCTTTCATTCCACTAGAGAGAGGAATATATTCAATTTTAAATATATCAAAATTCATTCTTCTAAGGATCGCCATAGTGCCATTATCCTGATAATACCAACTTCAGAGGGTTTCAATAGCATAGGTGGTGAAGAATACTCTATCTATTGTCCACGACTCTTAAAACTTCTTCATAATCTCCTAGTTGATGATATCAAACAATTCTTCAATGAAGGCCAAATCTTTAATTGATACTCATTTTGTCTGTTTTTCTCTTCAAATTTTTTAGAAACAATTGACTATAGTGAAACAACTTTCGATAGCTTCAAAAGACAATCAGATCAGTTTGTCACATAGAGCCCACATTAGGATGGTGATATGTTTCTTCCACTGAGGAATGCACTTCTTGTAGAAAGTGGCTTTAGAAATGAAGATCTCCAATTCTTCAATAGTAGTAGGTATTGTATACTCTTTCATTACTTTTTTTCGTCTTCAACAATGCTACTACTTCTGTTTTCAGCCCTCTAATGGTAGTATTCCCCGACTACGCACCAAAAAAATGGAGTCCTAAGAGAGGAACACCAAGAAAGTGGACAAACTAATGTAGCAAAAATTATCTTGTCACACAAACAAGTATATTCTTCATACTTTAATCAACCACAATAAGAAAATAAACACTAAGAACAACCAATCTTCACACAACATTATATAGTAACTATCCCACACATTTATCATAAAAAATCTTCAACATATTCTTCATATTCTTCATAGAATCCATCTAATAATCAATAGGACACAAAGAAATGATCAACTTTCAATGAAATTGATCACATAGTATTCATATTTCATTGTCTTCATAGTCATCACAATCTTTCTCTCAATATCTCTCATAGTCTCACTCATAGATATATTATTTTTTATAGAAAATTGGCTCTCTCATACACTATCTCTCTCACATATTCTTTCTCTCAGTAGTATATTGTAATAAAAAATAATAACTCTAAAAAATCCTCTCTTGGTCATGGATACCCCTCCCAAGAGGTATGCCTAAAATGAAGAGTTATTAGTGCCACTACAGTGTTCCTTAAGAGCTCATCAGTATCATTGTCACTTTGGTCTTTAGTTCAAATCTTCATAAGCTACTTCCTCTACTTCTTCAAGCTATTTCAAGCTTGCATTATTCCTCTTTCAAGATTGCAAAACATCCCCAATCTAGACATCCATCCATCAAAATACTCATAAAAGCAAACAAAGGTTTGCAGACCACATACAAAAGCTCTATATAGAACACTATAGAAGGTCTATAGAAGGCATAAACACCATATAGCTTAAACCAAAACCAATTTAAACCATTCAAAACCTCCCAAAACACTCTCAATAATTCCTCAACTCACTCATTCACAATCTCAACCTTACAAATAAAAAGAAAACATATCAAAATCAGAGGCAAAATAAACCCTATCAGAACTAAATAGACAATTCACAAAACTAATCAAAACATCATAAGTTAATCAAAACCATCATGAGCTTCTTAAAACTACTCAACCCATCCCAAAAAACTTCAAATACTTCCAAAATCAATCAATAAATCCTCAAAATAAACTATTCAACTCACAAACACAACAAAAATCAACCCAAAAATCAAGGCAATTGAGTCCTCAATAGATTGTGATTTGTTTATTCTTTCTCTCATCTTGATCTCTTTAAACCTTACTCTTTGCACCCTTATTTCTAAAATCCCTATGGTTTCATGTTTCATTCATTTATCCCCAGATAGTAGTAAACATTGAGACATATAATCATTCACATCTTTCAAAGCCCTTTTCAATAAAAGCTTTTGTGGATCTTATCAAATATCTCAAATAGGCCCAAATGTCCACCATTAGAGATGAATGCATGTATTGAATATTTTTTTGGTTGAAGTTGGTTAGAAGCATTAAATAAACTTGTCCCTTGAACCATAAGAGACCATTATGCCACTTGAAATCTAGAAGTTCTTCATTGTCACCTTACTGTAATTTCTACATTAACATGGTAGGATGGCCATCCAATAAGTAGTCCTCTTCAATTTCATGAATCAAACATGCCCACATTCTAGATAAAGCATAAGTCACTATATTATATTTCCTCGCCATGTGAGAGATCTCAAAGTAATAACTCTCTAAAGTAGCTAATCATCACCTTTGGTTGGGAGAAAGGTTAGGTTGCCAAAGGAAATACTTTAAGATCGGATGATCGCCCTTGACCTTGAACTAGCTGCCATAGAGATAATGATGCCATTTCTTGATGGCTTCTGAGAGATCTCAAAGTCATAACTCTCTAAAGTAGCTCATCATCACCTTTGCTTAGGAGAAAGGTTAGGTTGTGAAAGGAAATACTTTAAGATTGGATGATCACCCTTGACCTTGAACTAGCTGCCATAGAGATAATGATGCCATTTCTTGATGGCTTCATGGAGGATTGCAAGCATCTCTTGCTCATAGACATGGTGCATCCTTTCTTTGTCATCAAGCTTTCTACTTTTGTATGTAGTTTGATATCAATGTAATGGAAGGGACTTCAACTGAAAATAAATTTCTCAATAACTAGAAGATATCTAGCAAAATCCATATCTTACCATATGTTCATGAGTAGCACATGGTACCTAGAAGCTATAGTTGAAATGTAAAAGTATAATGGAAAAATATGCAACATGATACTTAGCTCATGGTATGAGTACACACCCTCAATGACTAGTGGAAGGTTTAAGACTCAAGAGCTAGATTGCTCAAATGAAAAATGATAAAAAATCATTTACAATGGCAAACACTTGCCTTTTATATGGGCTCCTAAGTTTCTAAGGTTATTACAAGGCTAAGGGTGAATTTTACTTTATTACATATATCATGAAGATATAAGCTATTGATATATGAGACTATGGGAGCATTTATAATATGTTTCCATGTATGTGCGCCATGGAATCAAGGTATATGCTAAGATACCTACACAGCATGATCATAAAAAAACTTGCATGATTATGATGACATGTGACTAGCCTTACAGTCTAAGATAAACAACTTATGGCAAGATTTTTAATACAAAGCTATCTTTTATCATTGTTTTCATTGCAAATGTGATTTGTGGCCCGAACCTTATCAATGAAGACACCATGTTATTCTTACAAGATTACCACAAGGATAATGATAGCGATGCTTGTCAATAGTGATGTGGTAGGTGCGTCTTAATAGGCCGGAAAGTTGTGTATCCAAAAATGTTCATGAAGAGATGGGTTGGTGCTACTATTATTAGATATGGCCATATATGGCTATGCTTTCATGTTTATGGAGATGATGGTAGCCAAGGCATCATCCATACATGGAAAATATCTATACATTGAGTCAATGACATTGAGGGAGTTGCAACATGTCAAGAGTGTCATTATCCTTTCGATAATGGAGCTTGTGGAGCATGGGAGGCATGTATAGTTGTGATCCACCATGTTTTCCATCAAAGAAAATAAGTTCCTTAAGTGTGAAGGCCATCCTAATTACAGAGTAAGTGGTGTTGGGTTATAGCCCATGAGTAGGTTAAAGTTGAGAGTTGACTCCCTACTACAAGAGCAATTAATAACCATGGCTAAGCACTTAGCTTAAGAACAATTTGTAAGAAAATCATAGGTCACACATTGATTTTTATTTGGCATATCCAATCATTGGTAGTTGTGTTGAGATTAAATAAGGATAATTAGGGTTTATATTATTCGGGATAAATGAAACCTTAGTCCAAGAGAATGGTTGTGTGCTCGATAAATAACACAAGGAAGGATGTAATGTGTAGAAGAATGTCTAGAAGAGGTTCAAGCTCAACATGACTCTAGCAACAAGTGGGCTAAATCAAGGGGTACATCGATCCAATTAAGGGGTAAGAATATGATTGTGGGCTAGCCTTGGGAGGTATCCAACGTAACTTAAGCTGTATGCCTATGGCTATTTAAAGGGAACTAGATCAATGAATCTAAGGTTAAGTGCATTAGTCAACCTCCCTCTCTATGATGTCTCCATTCACACCGACTCCTATGCGACGCTATCGCTGCTTCGCGTGCCCGATTTTGACTTTAACGCGAGAGACGCATCCCAGGCCAAGCCTTTTTTGCATTTTCCATATATCATTCACAGCAAATTTATTATAATAACTGGGCAGTGGATCGCGATTCGCCACGCGGAAAGGTCCAGCGTGACCCGCACGCAGATTCCAGCCAGGACGACGCGGCCGCATTGACTCGAAACTTCCTGTCTCCAGACTCCCATTATCCGTAAGAGCCGCCGCCAAATACAATCTCTTTTCATCGGAGAGACGTCGACGACTCACGAGGACTCCTCCTGGGACCTGCAGCCTTCAGAGAAGAGGAGTCGCACAACTGACTGACTGACTGCACCTTCAACAAATTCCTTGCCATCGTCTCGCGCAGGACAGGCCGAGTACTACTACTGCTTCTACCACTCCTCTGCACTGTGCAGCTTCAGAAGAGATCAGCTGTTCTTCGATCGAACAGAACAAGAACAGTAACTACTACACGGATGCTGATGCAGATTGTCGATTGGGACCTAGAGCATACCCCACAGTACTCTGCTGCCTTTGCTGCTGCTGCTGCATCGCCATCACCATCACCTCCCACTTATGTGCATCAAATAGAAGCTGCTGTAGCCAGCACGGCCAGTACCCCCACAGCTATAGGCTCTAACCACTGCCGTGATAACTACGCAGGACTCGCAAACATGATCCTTGACAGAGCCGCGCTGACGAGCTTCCACATCTACACCGACGGCTCATGGAAGAAGAAGCCACCGCCACCGCTCGCAACGCCATCCGCAGGCATGCCACCAACTGATTCTGGCACAACAACAATCACTGCAGGTTACGGCGTCTTCTTCCGAGCCTGGGATGTCGGAATCGGAGTCCAGGTACAGGAAGCAGAGCTGCGCCGTGTCAGCAGTTGCTCCCCACAGAGCTTGGAGCTCATGGCCATATGCTGCGCAGTTGAGTCGCTCTTGGCTCTGTACTCAGCCTCCCCATCTGATCACCCTCCTATTGAGACAGCAGCTGCGACCATTCACACCGACTCCTATGCGACGCTATCGCTGCTTCGCGTGTTCCAGGAAAGCCCTCAGGTTCTCCGAAACCACCAAGACTTGAAGCTGCTGGAGCGGATTGGGGCAGCTGTTAAGGATGTTGAGCCTTGGTGCCGCATCACGCTGCAGAAGGTCCGGGCTCACTGCGGCATCGCCGGCAACGAGGTCGCCGATTGGCTTGCCAAGCAAGGGGCAACCCTTCCTGATAAGAACTCCGCAGGTTGTACTGCGTCTGCGGTGGGTCAGTACCATTCTCCTTCTTCTTCCAAAGGTACCATATTGAGGGATCGTCATCAGTACCATCACTCGATCCCAACAGAACCACCCCCCTATGGTCACCACTGGCAGTCCTTCTACCTCAGCACCGACAAGCTATCCCCTGCATTGGACCGTCTACATGCCATCACCTCGGAGAAGATCGCCTCCGCCGCTACCTTGTATTTTTCTTCGGTGCTGCCAGCCTCTTCAAGTGCTGCTGCTACTTACACTCAGCAACTGCAGCAGCAGGCTTTTGCAGTTACAGCATACCGAACTAGTAACCCCATTCATGGCAGTGCCAATGGGCAGCGACATGCAGATGCACAGTACTACAGTGAGCACCAACAACTTATATCTGCTGCAGCAACAATGCTGCCAAATTGTACGGCTGATCAGCCCAGCAGCTGCTCCCGTACCATGATGGGGCAATATGGGCAAGGTCCTGCAGCATGCAGGTCAACTAATTACATGTGGCAGCCGCAGAGATTCTACCGGACTGCAGGTTTCAGCATGAATCAGCAACCCTGCAGTGGCCCAAACCAGGCTTTCAGTATGCCTTCTTGGGGCCATAGTCCTGTTCGCGGCCGTCAGCGGCTTGTATGGTTCGGTTCCACCTATTGATGATGATCAGTAACCCCAAGATCAGGGAGAATGCCCTGCAGAAAGGAAAGAAGAAAGAAAGAAGCAAGCAACAAAAAAGCCGCCTTTTGCCACTTTAAGTGCAGCAACATGCAGACACAGAGTACTACATACGCAGGCACCAACAAACTCCTGCAATATGCACTGTATGACAGCCCCAACCAATTGTACCCTGCAATGTGGGGCAATATGGGCAAACTCCTGCAATATGCACATCAATATGCAATATGTGGCGGCCCCAACCAATTGTACTCAACTGCGCCAGGTTTCAGTAATAATGAATCAGCAGCCCTGCAGTGACCCAAACCAGGCTTCCAGTACGCATTGATTCTCAGGCCGCATTGATCACTAAGGTACCCTGACGTCAGGGATAATCCCCAAAAGGATTTAAGGGAGGAGAGCAAAAAACAATGAAGCATCAATGCACCTGTAATGGTCAACACACCATTCATGTTGTAGTCAAGGAAGGATGATGCCCTGAAACATCAGCTTGTTCATCTCCCTCAATTAAGTGGTAATTCTGAGCAAAGATATCTGCAGAAAATTGGTCTGCAAGATACTCTTCATTTGTTTTGTACTGCACTTTTTCTGAGCAAAGACATCTGCAGCAAATTGGTCTGCAAGATACTCTTCATTTGTTTTGTACTGCACTTTGAAATCCAGTGCTTTTTAAAACGTCAAACAACTGCCTAATTTTGTAGAGCTTTAAGATCGGCGCTTGTCGATACGATGTTTATGTAAATTAGAACCGTGCTGTAATTAGAAGCTTATGTCAAGCAGCAGCAGCAGCAGCAGCATCAAAGTGTTGTGCTAATGTGATGCAGTAGAATGATTTGATCAAAATGCAACTTTTCCCAAGCTACCTGCATTCTTTGACAGAAGCAATACGCATATAACAACCGCATCACTTTGTAGTTCTGTTACGAGACAGTGGCTTTCTAGGCGCGCAACTCCAATGTGTCCACCAAACAAAAGATCTCTCTCTCTCTCTCTCGCGCGCGCGCGCGCCTGGCAACGTGTCTGTAATAGAATACGTCCAATCCTTTATGTTGTCACAGAATCACTCGGTATTAATTTCGTAGTCACGTTTTCTTCATTCACAATTAAAAATGGAGTAAAATTCAGTAGTATTTGAGTTATATAACAACAACTAGCATGGATGTTGTATATGCAAGTCTAGTAAAACTGGATGTGATTATACTCGTTTTGGGAAGGTCTAGTACACATCATCGTGTGAGTAAGTAGATTGTATGTGATGGAGATCATCTTGTCACTGTCTTCAAAGCATTTCTTGCTTCCGTTGCGCACAAAAGTGTCCAATTTCTACCTCTAATAAAGTAATTGTCATTGATAAGTACAAAGGATTAGGATCATCATCCATTTAACTCACACCCTTCTTGGAGGTGCCTAACACTAAGAGATAGGAGGGGAATGTAGGTGGTGCCTCTAAGGTCACTTTGGCAAAAATGCATATGCTACTACTGTTCACCTCCAATCTTTCTACATCTTCAAATGACAATAGCAATTCGTGTTCATGCACAGCCACCTACTTCATAAAATAGCTCTTGGTAGAGAGAGAGAGAGAGAGAGAGAGAGAGAGAGAGAGAGAGAGTGTGTGTGTATGAGACTATAGGAGAAGCTACTCTCTTTTCCATGCTCTTCGATTCCTTCTTCTTCCTCTTGACATGCCCATTGTTGCATGGAGATCTTGTGGCAACCATAGCTTTCTTGAGTGAGAACAATATTGGGTTAAAGGCCTCACTACATGTCTACTCTTTCCATGGATGGCCCATCAGTGGTGGGTACCCATCAATGGGTATATAAACACACTTAGTATTCTTTAGACTTCAAGATATTGTGGAATACCATTGTGTGTTCATAGCAACAGGCCATTGTATGTTCAATAGTAACACATCATTTCTCTAGCAACACTATGTGTTTAATAGTAGTTAGTAATTGTGCATATAGCAACTACAAGTGTCACATTTGAGCTACAAGTAACACAATCCCAATTGTAAGCAATGTGAGGAGAAAAGAAAAATTCATCTATAGCTAATACACTGGAGATTGAGGAGATGACATAGAGTAGGGTAGAGCATTCTCTCATGCAAATAGGCAGACCTTAGTAATAATACTTTTTCATATTATTTTTAGCATTTAATCCATGATTCAATTATATTGCCTAGTTGAGAGAGCAAGATTTCTATGTAGGAATCAATGAGTCACGAGTATCAAATTAGCAAACAAATAAATAAAATCTTGAATTTCAAGGAAATCGACTGGATTTTACAATGTGAATAGACTCTTGAATTTCAAGGAAATCCACCAAATTAAATCATGTTCAAGACAAAAGATGGGTGGTGGTAGCAACTTTGGACCATCTTGCCTTCTTTGCGACACAAAGTGCTCAATGATAGTACAATCACAACCATACTTTGTGGCAACAATTGACTGCTTTTGGTAAGGCTGAATCGTATCACCATGGTGATACTTGAAAATTTAGGGTTTTGCCTTGAGATGCCATTTTAGTTAATGACATGGAAAGCAACCTCAATTATGCTACGTGGACATGCCATCTCAACATGGAATTTATCAAGGGATTCACTATTTGTAAACCATTTACATCGCATGCATTCAATGCCTAATTAAAAACGCCCTTATTTGTGAATTTTGTCTAGATAAAACACACCCCTTTTCTATTCAAACTATGAATAACACCTTTATATGCTGCTCTTTTGTGTGCTAAAAATATGTAAATTCACTACAACAAAAAGGCTCCATAGACATGCTTGTAGACGCAATATTTGAATTGTGAAAAAAAATGTCGGGTGCGTTTATTAACGCGTCTATTTTCGCATCTACAAAATCGCGTCTAAAAGCGCGCTTATGATCAGAGTTACATGCACACTTAGACGTGCCTATAGACGTGCGTATAAACGCACTACGTAAATATATAATCATATTTATAGAAAAGTGGATATAGTCATATTGTGCGTCTATACACGCGTGTATCTACGCATCTAAAACAACATTTACTCTGAAAGTTTTTTACGAGAATAGACGCGCATTTATCCTGCAGTTTAGACGCGCTGATAGACGTGCAAAACAGAGGTATGAAAAAAAAAACCAGAGACATGCTCTCTGGTTTTTTTCCCCCCATCAACATCAAATTGTATACTTAGGGAAAACAGAGAAAGATTATTTCGAAGATTGGATACTGAAAATAAAACAATGTATGTAGCACACCAAATTTCATATATATAGATGAAACGTTTTTACATTATGAGTTCTAGTGCTTGTGATGTCATGGTCGCAAGCACTAGTTGAAAGTAATACATATCAAAAATGAAAATTACAAGCCAAGGGGAGGCATGCATGCATGGGGCTCCTCTATATCTCCTCAAAAGAGGCATCATCATCGCTACCACCACTGTTGCCTGTGCCGCTAGCGTTGCCGCCACCGATACGTAGCGCCTCTACATGCTGGCGACTTGTCATTTTCTCCGTTGCTCTCTTCTTGGCCTCTTTCCACTCCTTGCGGTGGCAATTGGGTGGTTGGCCATATCCAGGGTGCCCCTGCTCTTGTCTCCGCAATGACTCCTTGGCGCGCGTCATAAGGTGAGACCTCTTGTTATGAAGTGCGTCTCTCACCTTTGACCGTCCCCAATCATCTGAGAATTGTGAATTCTCGGGATTAGGGTACCTTTTATGTACTGCCCACAGCACCTCTTGCCACAAACCATTTTTTTGGTGCTTGAAGGGAATCATGCAATCTTTGTATGTGGCATGCACGACACTCCTCAAGTAGGCTATCACTTCCCTCCCCTCAAAGTCATGCAAGATACCACCAACATCAGTGATAGAGTAGTACATTTGTGGAGGCTCACCTCTCTCATTTTCCGGTGAGGGTGATCGAGAGCCACCACCTAGGCAACCCCCACAAAGCCCTCAACCTCCTCGTCCTCCCGCACCACTCTCCCTCCTCCCTCGATGTGCACTACCCTCTACCTCACTCGATACACATGCCTCTGCAGCTGTACGTGCTTCGGCCGATCCATGTACCTCAGCTGATCCCTGTGTAGGCAAAGATGTGATAGGTGTCCCAGACATCACATTGAAAACCTCATCTGTAGTGGGAGGGCGAACAAGTTAATTGGTCATCTCCCCCATGAATTTCTCCTTGTTGAATGGGGTATTGGAGGATCCAAGATTCCACATCTACACAAGAAAAATCATATTACCCTATGTAGATAAAACATATTACATACAGCGTCTATACCTGCGTCTCTGTGTGCGTCTATACCTGTGTCTCTTTGGGCGTCTGTCAGTGCGTGTATCCTCGAGTGTACACTGCAGAGCACACGCACCCGCACATGTGCTCAAAGACGCGCCCCAGAGAAACATTTTTTGCGTCTATATCTGCGCCTACATTGAGATGTAGACGCGCTATCAGATGCGCTCGGTCGGCTGATTTTAGCAGACGACCGCCATTATTGATTTACAAAATGCAATACATAATGGAATCACAAATCCTAAATACACAAACAAAGCCGAGGAAGAGAGAAACAGAGAGAGAGAGAGAGAGAGAGAGAGAGAGAGAGAGAGAGAGAGAGAGAGAGAGAGATTCACCTTGGGTGTTTGATGTGGCGGGTGGTGGCGCTTCTTCCTTCTCCTTCTTCCTCTCCTTGGTAAGTTACCCTCCCTTGATGCTTGCTTACTTACTTGCTGCTTCTTCTTGTTCTCCTCTCTCTTGTTCTCTCTTTCTTCCTCTCCTTGGCTTTCCTTTTTCCCTTCTTGTGTGTTTGAAATGAAAGAAGAGGTGAGTCATGAGGAGGTGAGGCATGAAGAGACTGCATGTCGGCTAAACTCAAGCTTCAAAACCGCAAAAAACGTAGGAAAGGAAAGGCATAGTTTGAAAAGAAATGATTTAAGTATGATTTGAATTTTGACGTGTGCGTCTATTTTTGCGTGTATAAGTGTGTCTATTTGCGCGGATATATAGACACAAAATTTGCGTCTATTTACACGCATGTTTACACACGCTTATAGACGTTGTGATAGACACGCTCGACTTTGTGCGTCTATGCCTCATTTCTGTTGTAGTGAAAAATGATATTTTAAAATCTCATATTTTGAACTCACATGATATGCTTTACATATTTATGAGTGACCTCCCTGAGATGTCAAGTGATTCTAAGAAGGGAAGATTTTGATGATTTGATCTCATACCCCACGTAGATCATTATAAAAGCATATCCCCTTCATTTGATTAGCCTTCACTTTAGGGATAAAAACTTCCTGATAAGTGTGTAAAATCTCTCTCTCTCTCTCTCTCTCTCTCTCTCTCTCTCTCATATGGTTGTGGATTATATTGGCTCTAGTATGCAATAAGGTAAGATACAAAATTAATTAATTCTATTCACTTTAGGCTCTTGTATGAAATTAATTGTTCAAAAATAAAGGTAGGCCACATGACTAATTTTTATTAGAAATGTGAAAAGATATTTATAAGAAATGTTTACATGCTCTTCAAGGTAAGGGAAAGCCAAGGCACATGGCTAGTTCTCTAGAAACTAGCTTCAAAACTTCTTGCACATAATTCCAGCAATAAGGGATGGGGCAATTCAAGCTGTGACCAAATATCATGGTCCCAACCTAGATATGAAATGATCAATTCCATCATTGTGATCATCTAGCTTGAATGGACAACAATGACACTTGTTGTGGCTTCTTAAAAGAGCCACAATGAATCTTATACAATTTACCTCATGTAATCTAGTGGTGACATGCTTGGCAAAGTGTGATAAGTGTAATGGACCTCTAGTATATATCATACTCTTTGAGAGTTTGGTACATCCAATATATGTGGTAAAGTGCAGCATTTTTCTTGTAGATCATAATCCTAGGTCATTATCCTTCCCTCTCAAACATTTTCCTTGTAAATCCTAACACTATGTCCTACTAACCCCCTTGACTTGAAAGCACTAACTATCCCCCAAAACCTAATTCCCTAATATGAAAGAATAACCTATCCATCCTCAATGTCTGAATGCTCTATCCCACACTCTTTCAATAACCCTAATCTACCTACCCTATCCTCAAAACCTAATCGTTCCACCTAAAAAGCTAACTAATGTGTCATCCCAAAACACCTTGACCTCACATCCCTCTCCCAAACTTGAGTTGCACCTACCTAGGGGGAAGCTACGAATCATTGTTGTTCCATTTGAGCCTTTTGAGAAATTTTCTAGTTCAATGCAAGAACTCTTTAAATTCAAGATTAAGGATACTTGGTTTTGTTGGGTGGGAGATCCTTGAGAAACAATTTTCTCAAGGGATAAATACCCCCTTATAAGACCAATGCAAGACAAGTCACAAAGAAAACAATGGCTTCCATCATTATGCTTGGATAGCTATAGGGATCAAGCAAACAATTGCTTTAGTCACAAGCACAAATAGCTGCAAGAATCAAGAGTGCATACACTCAAGGTATTACTTAGGTCAATACCTTAAGGGATAGCTAAAAGGTATTATGATCTTTATCTAATATCCAAGAAGGTAGAGATCTAGGAAAATACCCGTGCCTTTTTTGAGTTTTTGCTGGGTTAAGTGCTTCCTCTAGTTCCTTATGTAGTTGTAACCCTTCATTATCTATGGGCTCTAGTTTTGAAGATTCCACTTCAACTACTTCTACTTTGTCCATTGTTAAGGCATCTCTTGTATCAACATGCTTGGTGCTCCCTTCTAGATTAGCATTCTTCACATGTGTGGATGAGAGTGGATTTTAAAGGCCATTTTTGAAGCGGAAAAGAGCCCGGGAGACTGTAAACGACCAAATTTTCATGCAAAATGAAACGATTGCACATCGATGAGCTAAATTTTTCCTAGATGGAGTTCGATGCTAGGAACCCAACGCAAGTCTGGGCTTGTTGATCGGATTCTGTTTGACCCTCCATTTAATCCCTGCAAGGTTTTATATTATGAAGCAACTATGTGATCCGAGAACTGAAAAGTGCATGATGGTGGCCAAATTTATAGATTTTGACGTCACAAAGTTAACCCTCCAATTTGTTTGCAAATCTGAGCTTGTTTGTCCCTCCGAAAGTGAAAAAACTACATGCTTACAGTGTGAAAACTTGAGGATTGATCTAGATATTTTAACATTAAACCTTAATAACTTGATTAAGGGGTGCATAAACGCAAAAAAACTGAATGTAAGGGGGGGGGGACATATTTTCGGTGCATCCTTTCATGGCCAAAAAATGGGTTTTTTTGGTGCATCCTTTCAGTGGGGCCATGAAAGAGCCTCAGTGAGCCTCCAAGTTCCAAAAATGCATGTCATAATGAGTAGTTTGATAAGAAAAGGGAAGACTTCATCATTTTAGATCAATTGTTGTTTGAAATGGTTAGCAATGCTTGTATTTGATTGCCCATACTCTGTTTGATCAATCATATTGAAGGAATCATTAAAAAAACACTTGTATAATAATTCTATGCTAAACATGCAAAATCCGAGACCATGCGGTTTAAGGAGAAATATGTGGTTTTTGGGGTTTTTGTGTGCATTTGCTATTCCTATGGATTGAAACATGCTAAGAATATCATTTTCCATAACTTCATTCAATCTAAACCAAAAAATCAATAATTATTAAAAAGTTTCTATAAATATAAAGAAAAAAAGAAAATGGAAAATTTTAGATTTTTCACATTAGAAAAATAAGAAAAATAAAGATTCATATGATTGAGTTGAAGCATGAGGTTTAGCCTTAGTTCAGCCTTTTCTCTTTGTTAGAGTGAGTTTTTATTGCTTTCAAAAACGAAAAATACATTAAAAACCATGCCTTATACCTATCAACGCATGCAAAATTTTAAATGGTAGGGAGTAGGGGATTTTTGAATAGTTAAAGTATGTTAAATTATAATGTTACTCTAGAAATCCCTCGTTCAGCTAATCTCAACCTTTGGTTAGCTCATCTTGACATCAACCCTTCATCTTCCACCTCCATCTTCACTCTATCTCTCTTGGCTGCCATAAACAACACCTAGCTACCTCTGTTGGAGTAGCCATATCTCTTCAATCAAGCCTTATCTATTCAAGGTTTCTTCTCAAGAGTTGTTCCTCAAGTCAAGGCACATCTTTCGAGCTCAGCTTGACATTGTGCAACATACAACTTGACATTGTTGCAAAACATAGATCTTGCGTAAATTTCACTACTATAAATTGGACATGTTCTCTCTCCCTCATATGACCATTATTCCAAAAATTATCATAGAGCATTTTTTGGTCACATAGATGACTTCATCTAAGAGAGCCTGAGAAAATTCCACTGCATTAGAGAGATATTAGAAGATTACTCAGAGGTGGTACTGGAGGAAGCCAAAGCCAGCAGCCTATTGTTGTTCAACTGATGGCACCATCATTACGCCTTGCAATGTCAAGGGCTAATATAGGGGTTTTGAAGTTTATCATACAGGCTACCTCCTGACTAAATCTCAACTCAAATGGTGGACTAGGTGAGCTGCTACATCCAAAATATTAGGCTGTTCTCTTGAATCGTAAATTGGCAACCATAGTCACTTACCTTCTGCAATCTCATTTTTTCCTTCATTTTCTTTCTCTTTCCACTTCAACCAAGCCAAGGCCACTCTGATATGAAGTTCTTAGAAAGCATTTCCCATCAAATTAGCAAGGAGGGGAGAAATCCAAGCATCAAAGCATCAAACTCATGTGCCGGAAAGCATAGTATCTATTGATACTTATCAAGTGTTATTTGACACTACATTCCTTGTGCCTCTTGACACAATTAAATATTATGTTGCTCAAAACTGAGAGTTTTAGTGCTGATTTGCTACTCCAGCATGGTTAAAAACTCTCCAATTGTTCAGTTCAAAGGGGTCGGGTTCCACACCTAGCAAACCCGCATCAAGCTCATCCTGATGAAGAAGAACACAATATTAGTGAGTTTGGGAATCTCCCAATTCCCATTTTTTTAATACTAAAAAGGTGGCACCTAGATAACATGTCCATAAGTTTCTCAAAACCATATGATGTGGCCTATCATTGGAAAGCGCTTGAAAAATGGAATCTATTGAGCTATAGAGCACTATAGATTTGACCATGTGTCCCAAACTTATGGAAAATTACCATATTCCCCAATATGGTGCTGAAGGGTCATCTTTGGGCCATTACCAATGGCAAGGAGAAGAAGTCTCAGGATGCGAACCTTGCAGTTACTTGGCAAAAGAATGATGACAAAGCACAAGCCATCATTAAGCTGGAATTGGATGATAGGTATATCCACCATGTGGATACCTATGAAACCTCTAATGATACATGGAAGAGATTAGATACTTTGTTTGGTGCACAATCAAAGTCATGAATTTTTCAGACTAGATATAAAATCAAACACATCTTTTGCAACTTACTTAAACTACATGGAAAGTCTTTTAACTCAGCTTGTAGGAATTGATCTCAAGATGGATGAAGATATTGGTATGTTGTTAAAAATCCTACCTCCTAACTATAATAATGTGTCAACTACATTGATCAACATGTCTAGTCCTAAACTACTTGACATTAAGGCCTCCCTACTAGAAGAAGAAAAGAAGGTAAAATCCAAAGAAGAACCAAGCACTTCTAAAGATGAACAAATGTTATATGTAGGTACCAAGTACAAGGGCAAGAAAGATCAACTGGTATGTGACTTTTGCAAAAGGATGGGGTACATAGAGAAATTCTATCATGCCAGGAAGAGGTCCCAAAAAGCCTATCTAGTTGCTATTAAAGAAAAAGAGGACCATGGAGCAAAAAGAGAGGAAGAAGAAGAAGACCACTAGGAGAAGGACAAGACTCATCCGTCGGTCTATTCTGATAGAATTTTTTAGCCTTGTATTTCCTAGCCCTAATGCTTTTGGCATAAGCTTGTAAACTCCTCATGTAACCTTGTACTACAGCCTATCTACACTTTGTGATACCCCTATTACAACCTCTGGATGTCCACCATGTCCTTGGTACCCACATTTAGCCCTTTTTGCGATAGCCTCTAGTGTTTACTATGTTTGTGGTGTGCCCACACTTTGCAGGTGGTTGATCACTAAAGCCTCTACACACTTTGTACTTCTTTGGTTGTGATTGAGGAGGGGTGTTCAGGTATTATCAATCACACCTGGTTTAGCCTCTTTTTATGGAGCAGTGTGGGCTCAGGATGTAGAATCCCATATGCACAGTGGTGGAAAGTGCAGCCTAGTCTATTCCTATAAAGCATTGTACTTGATCTCTTTTTGAATGCAATGTCATAGTACTTTTGTACTTCCAAAAAAGTGTCTATGTCATTGTCAACACACAAGACTGTGTTTATGAGTCCAAGCTTCCATCTTGGAACCTAATTCACTTGTGTGACATTTGATCTTGATGTCTATTACCTCATGAGCTTACTCTTTCTCTTTCAACCTCCGTAGCCATGCTCTAGATCCAAAAAATTTTACAAATCAGTGTAGACCTAATGGGGAAAGCAGAGTGGTTAAGCAATTCCCAATGATCTAAGTTTGAAACAAAATCATAGCAATTGGATGATGCCCCAAAACATAACTAATATATGATACCATGCGGAGGCAATCTCAACCATTGAGAGCCAAAGTGATAGGGAACTTAGGGTTTAGTGGTAAAGATCCACCTAGGGTTGGGTCTAGTAAAATCATCCAATTTAGAGAAAGTGATAGGCAGGAAGCGAGCCGAGATAGATCTGTCATCATGAAAAAATATAAAAATAGGAGTGGTGGCAGCCAATCGAGCCATGCAATGATAAAAAGGATATGGGTTTAGAGGCCCCGAATCTCTAAAAGTGCAATTGGAGACCAGAGGCCATAATGTTACATCTAACAATATGCATCGCTATGGGAGATATCGATGTGATGGGCCTAGGATTGAAGCCCTACCTAGTTTGGGTGGTAACAATGATACATCCAAAAATTCAAATAGGGAAGGATCAAATGAGCCAAAATCCGCAAATCTCTCAATAGAAGAGACCTTTGGGAAGCTAGAACAACTAGTCTATTTGAATGATAAGATACTCAACCCTAAGGAGGCCATTCGTTTAGCTAATAGCACACAAAAAAGAACATCCCATACTAAGGTTATATCAATAGGAAGTCTTGGACTTGTGGATATACGAAAAGTCTAATTTCACTAATACATGCCATGGGTAAAAGTCTCTCCCATCAAGCTTGCAGATTTGAGTCTTTATATCAAATATGCCATGATAGGAAGGCCTTACGGATTGGACAAGGAAGTGGTGGCATTGTCTAATCCTTTACAAGGTGGACAATAAGAGCAGAAAAAAAAGAAATGATGTTTAAAACCAAGTAAATAGCAAGCTCAAAGTAACTGATGTATAATGAACCAAACAATATTAGATGAAGAGAGGAGAAATAGTCTATGTGTTCATATTTGATACATACCCTTACAACATGCAAGTAAGATGATGATAGTTAAGCACTTAATGAA
This sequence comes from Lygodium microphyllum, assembly GCF_053477565.2. Taxonomy (NCBI): domain Eukaryota; kingdom Viridiplantae; phylum Streptophyta; class Polypodiopsida; order Schizaeales; family Lygodiaceae; genus Lygodium; species Lygodium microphyllum. Next base: position 54,845,390 of record NC_141135.1, on the reverse strand, counting down.
TTATAATTATGGCCTAAAAACCTTCAAAATACTAATTTTAACTAGCAAGAAATGATCAATAGTTTGATCAGTAGTGTTTAAAAATACTGATATCCAAGCTTAGTGAGATGCTAAATTTGTTGGAGTTTGATTGAATATTGGCTAGAGAGTCGCATTCGGGGAAAGTCGCTATGAGTTTTGAGCTTTTAGATCTATAATGAGTTCCAAAGGTGGTTAATAAATTATTAGAATCACTATTAGTGATTTCCAAGATGATTGAAAATGGACATGAAGAAAGCTTGAGTTTCCTAGCTATGGCTGCAAGCCAAATCCATAGTTAGGGTTTTCTTGTGTGTGGCCAAGAAAGAGGGAATTATACCTAACCCTTTTAGGGTTAGATAGCCCACTTTCGGAGACTAACAAAGTCCCATGAATCCCACCAACATTGCACCTTCCATAGCACATGATAGCTTGCTAAACATAATGCTTTCCTAGAACAACATCTTCTCTATGATTTCTTTAATGCCAAGCCATACACATCACAACGTTGAGGTTTGAGGCACTATCTTGGTGCATTGTGAGATGAGGAAGAGGTATCTAGAAGAAAGAAAGCCAAGATAGACCCTCTTTTGGACACATCAACTCCTCAAATGTCTGTAGGTCTAGATTGGCTATGGAGGTTAAGAGATATGTTTGAATGAACTTCTCATGTCCATTTAGATAGGGATATGGATAGGGGAAGCTCAATGGATCAAAGTTGGATCTGATACCATGTTAAATTATTAGAGTCAAAACATGGATTTGTGTGCACAAGAGGTACAAAAGAGCTCAAATATAAGAATAAGGTCTTACTTATTGAGTTGCTCGAGGTACAACTAATACACTCTCTCATGTACTGAGAGTGACCTTTGGCCATATTTATATAGCATCAACATAGGCAAGCTCAAGGTTATGATACCATTCAAGTGGAGCTTCGTTCCAATCACTTAAACAAGGTACATAAGTCTACTATGTTTCCAATCTCAAGAAAAATCTTTTAAGAATCATTGAGCTCACTTCTCAATATCCTCTCACTACTCACTTCTTCAAAGACCATTGTATTTTGCTAGCTAGTTTCACCTTCTCTCACACTAATTTGTCCAAAATTAGGTCACCTTTACAAAATTGGCTATTCACTTCTCCAATCCTTTGAAAATAATTATTCTAACTCCATCTCACTCACTAGTACACCACAAGATTCTCTTCTATGCCACTTTTGATGTGGTCATGCCTCTCAACATGTTCTCTTATAAATAACTTGTCCATAAGAAACTTGTCCTAGGCATTCCACATTCTCTCTGTTAAATTGCATTTTGTCAAGCTTGTGCTCTCAACAAAGCCACACATCTTCCTTACTCCAAATCCTACTCCATTACAACTCAACCCCTTCAAATAGTACACTCTGATATTTGTGGTCATGTCAATCTTATTTCTCTCATTGGAGAAACATACTTCATGGTACTCATTGATGATTACTCTAGATATATTGTTGTGTATTTTCTCACAAAGAAGTTGTAAGTCTTTTCCAAGTTCCAAGAATACAAAGAAGCAGTGGAAAATAAGCACGAGTTATGAATCAAATCTCTTTGAAACTTATCTTTATAGGATATGGTGAGCCCTATGATCACAAAGCTTATCGATCTTATGACCCATAGACCAAGGTCTTTCTTTATGTTAGGAGTGACATATTTAGTGAACTCAATCTCTTCCTAGAATTTTCCACCATCAGAAAACCACAATCCCTAACTCTTCATCCAATTTCACCATTTGCCACCATATCTTTCAATTTATCATCTAAAAAATCTTATGATGGGCCCACTCTATCCACCTTATCGTCTGCCACATAATCATCTATTTCTATTATTCACATTGGAGGTTTTTAATTTTGTCACACTCACTACCTCACAATGCTTTCCCATCACTTGCCACATGTGGAAATGCCCTAAAAAATAATAAAATTAACTATCCAACCTTAATTTCTACCTTAAAACCTCAATCCACCTCATGTGTGTCTGCACATGATGGCTCCCTGGTATCCATCTACCCCATGCTACCACCACTATACCTCTAAAAGCCCAAAGTACTACAATAATTCCAGAATCCTTCACTCCATTCATAGTTGCCTTATCTCCTTAGAAATCTTCTCTCTTATCCCTTGATCAGCTCAACACAGCAAATCCAAGCATAAAATACACTCAAGCTCCATTGCTACTCTTCAAAGGTCTGCCCGAATAGCTGCAATGTCTTCCACTTCAAGCAACTCCCCTCCTACTGCTCTTAATGTAACTATCATTAAACCTCCATCTCCAATTTTCCCTTGCATGCCCATCACTCTCTTTAGCTCTTTGGACTCTAACAATGATGAAGTCATGTCACTACCAAATCCATACTATAAGAGCTTGAATGACCTCCATGTCCAAGCCAACATTGCCATTGGACAAGCCTAATATACACCTCCTAACTACATTCCTGAGCCACCAAATTTCCTTTTTGTTATTCAAGCACTTTGAAGTCATGAAGCTTCTTAGTGGCAAGCTATAATGCTCAAGAAGTACAAGGCTCTTCTTCAAAACCATACCTAGACATTGGTCTCGCTTCCTCCTGGAGAATTAGCAATCAACTACAAATGGGTGCTTCATAAAAAGCTCAAACCACATGGCACCATTGATAAGTACAAAGCTCAACTTGTAGCTTGTTTTGAAGAAATTGAGGGCCTCCACTATGGAAAAACATTCTCTCCCGTACTATCTATGACTTTCTTATAGGTATTAGTTTTCATGGCTACTCATTTCAAATTAATTCTACATCATGTTGATGTCAAAACTATCTTCTTGCATGGTCACTTAGATGAGCAAATCTATATATCCCAACCTCCAAACTTTGTTGATTCCAAACTTCTTACTCATGTTTATCTTTTTCATAAAGCTCTCTATGGCTTGAAACAAGCACCAAGGCAATGGTACACTCACATTCATACTCACTTAGTACACCATGGTTTTAGAAGGCTAGATTCTGATAATAATATCTATATTCTCATTCAAGGAAACACAATATCCTAGGTCTCTATGTCGATGAAATCCCTATCCTCACTAACTCTCATTATGCAATGTCCAAGGCCAAATCCATTATATCCTCTCAATTTTCTATAACAAAATATGGTCCTATGCATTATTGTATTGGCATTGAAATTGAATAGACACTCACATCCATAAAAATAAATCAACACACCTACATTATGTATATTCTCTCCCACTGTTCCATGAAAAATTGTAATCCCATAGTCACTCCTCTTGCCCAGAATCTCCAACTCAATTTGTCTTCATGTCATTCTCTTTCCAATGAGAAAGCCCATGAAATAGAAACTATTCCCTATATGGAAGCACTCGAATATCTTAGGCATTTAACTACTTGTACTCATCCATACTTGTCTTATGCAAGACATATTCTTTCCAAGGCCATCAACCCACACATGAACATTGGAAGTAGCTGAAGCATGTCTCGAGATACCTCAAGGTCACATCTCATGTGGGGCTATGATTTTCTAAAGACAACAAAATGAGTTTCTTTTAAAGGCATATTTAGATGCAGATTGGGGTGGAAACATTGCTACCCAAAGATCTCTTATAGGTTTTATTGTTACTCTAGCAGGTGGTCCTATCTCATGGAACACCAAACAACAACATTCAATAGCACTTTCTGAGCACACAATCATTACACTAGTAGATAGACACACCCCTTAGGAAGAGCACAAGTGACCAATAGGTATTGCGGAGCTCTTTGTAAATCACCAATGTGAGTGGCCTACACCTATCTCAACCTCTTCATCATCATCCATCACCTCTCTCCCCTTTTCAAGCTAACTCTAGTGCTCACAATTTATTTTACCATGCCATCAATATTTCTTTTTTTGTTGAGATGGCAAGCTCAACACGTTATCGGAGCATTTGGGATTGAAAGTCTACTGTGGGGGTAAGAGACAATAGGGTGAAGGGGGATTTAGGGAGGAGAGGAATAGATGGAAGAGAAGGGGTTCAAAGAAATAGAAGATGTAGAAGAATACTCATAGAAAGAAATAAAAAATGTAGAAGAATACTCACGGAGCTAAAGCCGGTAAATTTATTTCTACATTATGAGAAGATAAATCTCTTGTAGAAAAAAACGTGCATAAAATCATACTTTCCTCTATGTTGCTCAGATCGCCAATCTGATGCTTCCATTGGGTCTGAAAGGGGGGTAAAATACCAAGATACCTTTCTAGAATTATACCAAATCACTCCTTCATCTCCCACTTCTCGAAGTGCTGCTCACTACCTGAAAATAGCGATTGCATGTCGCACGATTTTGCCAATCCTTCTTTTTACATAAAATCTTTTCAAAATGGCTGAAAGCTACCTACTTTCTTTTACATGTCATCCTAATCTAGAATTTTTCTACATTTTTATGGATTTTTACAAGAGATAATATCTAAAATATAAAAAATGGACTAAACTTGTCCAAAAATCTAATATTCTTAAACCATCCACACTAAGGACACTAACACTAATGTCTAAAATGGCATTGGCTCTCTAGATCAATAAGAAAGCCACACTCTAGAATTTCTCACACGATGTGCGCATAGCGGCACACAACATGCGGACATTGATGATGGACCACCTGGCTAGATGGGTCAGTACATCTACACTTAGCACGTTGGTGGTCATTATGATACTCACATGGCCACTAACTTATCACGTATTATATTTAGTTTGTTACATCTACCTACAGCTGGCAAAGATATAGTGCCAATCGATTAGTGTAGTCTATTATGCACTGTTTGACTTAGCAGGCCTCTTTCCTTTATGTTGTATATTATCTATACTTTATGTACGTTGTATTTTGTGTGGAAGAAGAAGAAAAAATATTTGGCCTCTATCACTCTTCTTGTGTTCTTGAGTGAGCTTTCTCTTGTGTATATAGTGTGTGTTTCGCGCAACAGCTCAAGCAAGTCCCCCTACCTCATGATTCTTGACATTTTCCACATCACTCCATCCATCCTTGCCATTTCCCTCATTAGACATCCTAGAGCCTCTCACTAGCAATAGCACCATCCGGTCGGCAACAAAAGTGCTTTGGGTATACTTTGTCACATTTATTGATGACTATTCAAGGAAGCAAGCGCTTCAAATCTTCCAAGGCATCTGTTGAAATAGAAACATGCTTGAAAGTCAAGTGCTTGAGATCAGATGGAGAGGGAGAGTATCTCTCTAATGAGTTTAGTAGCTTTTTGAGGACTCATGGGATCAGAGGCAATTTACTTGTAGGTATACCCCACAAGAAAATGGGGTTGCAGAAAGAAAAAATAGGCATATTGTAGAAATTGTATGGGCATTGATGGGGCTGAAAAGAATATGCCAAAATATTTTTGGTTTGAAGCTGTTCATACTGCTATCCATATTATGAACATAACTCCCACAGCTGCAGTTCATGGAATGATCCCCAAAGAATGCTTTACAGATAAGAAGCTTGATGTATCACACATGAAGGTATTTGGTTGAGTTTCATATGTTCATGTGCCAGATGAGCTACGGAAGAAGCTTGATCTAAAGGCTTTAAAATGTATTTTTATTGGATGCCCTTTAGAGCAGAAAGAGTATCGTTGTTATAACCTTGTAATCACATGTGAGTTTAGAGTGAGCAGGGATGTTATTTTTTATGAGATGAGCAGTTGGTATGCACCTCTGATGATGTATTAGATGATAATAATGATCATGATAGCTATGTGCAGGAATAAAGCAAGAGTCACAGAGTCTTAGTGGACTGGAAACATCATCTGGCACTACACCTACAGCGAGGCCTTGGTTTGGGAGACTAAGGAGTAGCCCCAAATCTTTGGGTGGATCTATGAGTGTTGCAAGAAAAGACAAAGGAAAGAAGAAAGTATTGCATGGTAGTGATGCTTCTACTAGTCACTTGGGATTTGATGGAGATTGTAGTGGTTCAGAGAGTTTGGATGATGAGCTTGGTATTCCTTCAGTCATGACACCAAGTGTACAGAGAGCACATAGTAATGTAAAGGCTCCACTGAGTGATCTAGTGGTATGTAGGTCTAGCAAGGTTAGATACTCTATTAAAAGATTTGATTTTAAAGGTTATGTAGTTCACCATTGTGCTTATATGGTGAAAGTAATTGAGGATGTTGAGCCCACTTGTTTTGAGGATGTTGTTGGTCATGCTCATAGGGATGCAACAATGGATGAGAAGATGGCTACATTAGAAGCCAATAAGACTTGGGATTTGGTACCCTTGCCTAAGGGTAAGAAAGCTATTGGTTGTAAGTGGGTTTACAAAGTCAAGCATAATGTAGATGGTTCTATTAGAAGGTATAAGACTAGGCTGGTTGCAAAAGACTATGCTCAAACATATGGCATAGATTATGAAGACACATTCAATCCAATTGCTAAGATAGCAATTGTTAGATGCGGGATTGCCTTAGCAGCTAGTCAAAGGTTGGATCTTGTAGCAAATGGACGTTAAGAATGCCTTCTTGCATGATGAAATTCAAGAGGAAGTGTGTACAGAGTAGCTAGTAGGTTATGAGGATTTAGAGCATCCCACATATGTGTGCAGGTTAAACAAGGCACTTTATGGACTGAAGTAAACACCTAGACCATGGTCTGACAAGATCACCTTAATACTTTCTTGGTATTAAGGTGATCAGATGTGATGATGATATATGGCTATCCCAAAGGAAGTATGGCTTGGATATGTTATCCAAGTATGGTATGACAACATGTAAGCCTCTTTCAGTACCATTGGAGCAAAATGTGAAGTTGAGTGCTGACGTTGGAGATGAGATAGAAGACCCTATTATGTTCAAGAGAATAGTAGGGAGTTTAATTTACATGACTATCATAAAGGCCAAACTTGAGCTATGCTATTGGCCTTATCAGTCAATTTATGCAGATTCCTAGAAATCCTCATTTGGATGCAGTCAAACATATATTGAGGTATGTGAAGTCTACTTTACATTGTGGATTTTTTTATGAGGCAAGTAAGGATGTATAGGTCTTTGGATGGTAGCAAGACAGAAGATCTACTAGTGGATTCATGTTTTCCCTTGGTAGTGCGGCAGTTACATGGAGCAGTAAAAAGTAACCTACAGTTGCTTTATCGAGTACAGAGGCTAAGTATAGAGGTGTTGCTATGGCAGCATGTAAGATGGCATGGCTGCAAAAGTTATTAGGTGATTTGGATGTGTAGGGAGATGGTACAATTGTCATTCATTGTGACAACATGAGCAGCACACAGCTAGCTAGGAATCTAGTGTTCCATGCTAGGTCAAAACACATTGAGGTGCACTACCACTTTGTGAGAGAGAAGGTACTTGCAAGAGAGATTGACTTGGTATATGTCAGCACACATGATTAGATAGTTAACATTTTCACAAGGGTATTGGGTGTAGAGAAGCTTCGAAAGTTTTGAAGCTTACTTGGAGTTACAAAGATAGAGTTGAGCTTGATGGGGATTATTGAGATGGCAAGCTCAAAACTCCCCCTAAAGCTCAACACATGTGAACATTGATGATGGACCACGTGGCTTGAAGGGGAGTGTTGAGATGGAAAGCTCAACACTCCCCCTCAACCTCAACACGTGCAGACATTGATGATGGACTGCCTGGCTAGATGGGTCAACACATCTACACTTAGCACATTGGTGGTAATTATGATACTCATATGGCCACTGACTTATTACTTATTATATTTAGTTTGATACACCCACCTACAGCTAGTAAAGATATAGTGGCAGTCGATTAGTATAGTCTGTTATGCACTGTTTGACTTAGTAGGCCACTTTCCTTTATGTTGTATCTTATCTATAATTTTTATACATTGTATTGTGTGTGGAAGAAGGAGAAAAAATCAGGAAGAAAACATTTTTTCCTCAATCTCTCTTCTTGTGTTCTTGAGTGATCTTCCTATTGTGTATATAGGGTGTGTTTAGTGCAATAGCTCAAGCAATTCCCCCCACCACCCGATTCTTGATATTTTCCACATCACTTCATCCATCCTTGCCATTTCTTCCATTAGACATCCTAGAGCAATAGCACCATCCGGTTGGCAAAAGTGCCATGGGACTGGCATTGATCTAAGAGGGGAATAAATGTTAATGAAAAGACAACAAGAAGATCAAGTGATATAAAGGAAATTAAGTCATATAAATTTTGATAAAAATATTGGAAGACATAAATCATTGTTTTGTAATACTTGATGACATTATTTTATGGGTGATGGGCTCTCTCATATGCAAATTGTACTCGAAAAGTACTATTCTATGCTCAATTTATTTTTCTAACAATAGTAAAGCTTCTTTGCACATAGACAAGGCCATGGCTGGCTGCAAAAGGCCACAAAAGAAGGGGCAAGATACTCAAGGGAGATCAAGAAACCCTACCTAATCTTTTTGTATTTAAAGGATGAAGAGAAGAATAGAAGAAGCTATTCATGTGGGTGCTAACTTAGTATACTTGCTTTCTTGTTTCCATTTAGAGAGAGAGAGAGAGAGAGAAAGAGAGAGAGAGAGAGAGAGAGAGAGAGAGAGAGAGAGAGTGTGTGTGTGTGTGTGTGTGTGTGCGTGCATGTGTATGTGTGAGAGAGACTAATTGAGTGAAGTTCTTCATTTTCTATTTTCAGTCTCTCTTATTGTATCCATGCTCTTCTTATCTATGTGGAGGCCATCGATGGTTGAGAACTATAGGGCACTCACTTCGATTGTGGAGTTTGCTACATGCTATCATCATGCTCGATGGAGTGCCTCGTGAGCTCACTACATGCAAATCATTGTATTCATGGATGTGTGAGAGGCTAGGTGAGAGATAGTCATTTCACTTTGTGGATCAAGCCTCTTGAACAAATAAGAGGGTGTCTAATTTCCCATGATAGCTAATCTCATGGAGCCCAACAATGGGTATACTTTCTTCGTGATAATAAGGCTCAACCTTTTAGTAAGTTTAAAGAATGGACAAGACTTGGGTTAAAATAATACAAGAAAAATGTAAAGAAATTTAGAATAGATTATGATAGTGAGTTCAACTCAAAGAATTTTGAAAAATTTTGCAAGAGTAAATCAATCAAGGGTCAATTGATATAAACCCCAAATAAATGTTATTTTTTATACTAGAAATGTAGTATTGTGGAAATGGCAAGGTGCATGCTTAAGGGAAAGGGATATCCTAACTAGTTGGAATGAAGCCGTTAGTATTACAATCTATATTCTAAATCAAAGCTTAAAAAAACACTCTCAAAGAAAGAATTGTTCATGATGCCCTACATTGATAAGAAACCATCTACTTTACACTTCAAATCTTTTGGATGCAAGTGTTATGCAAATATTCCAAATGATAAGAGAAATATATTAAAATACAAAAAGAACCAACAAAAAAACTTTTTGGGGTTATAATGATGAGCAAAAGGATTACAAGTTATATGGCCAAGAGGCAAAGAAGATCAACCAAGCCATGATGTGATGTTTAAGAAACATCTACTTATAATAAAAGAGAAAAAGGTTTGTTCTTCCACTTTATCATCAATAAATTAATAAGTAGTTCAGTATACGCTTATTCTAAGAGCTAAGAAGAAGCATTTCCTTCAAATTATCAAAAAAACAATCACTAACTTACCATCATGCCACTAGAAAATCCATGTCTATGATGGTTGCGTTGAGATGTAGAGAGAGAAGGTATATAGAGACGCGAGAGGGAGAGAAGAGACACCATGTACACTCCCAAAGACTATTTCATATTGATCACAATCTACATATATATAGGTAAGACTTAGTATAGATAGGAAGAGCTATATATAGCTCTAACACCCCCACTCAAACAAATGTCTCTAGCTATGTGGATGAAAAAAATCATTGAGGAGGACAAGGGAAAAAGTTGAGCTCCTATATACAAATGTACAACAATGATCAACAAGGATTATTGTGTGCATGTAAAGTGAATCGGTACATGTGAAGTGAAACTAAATATGTATGTACAAAGATGACTAAGATATCTGAGGTGTATGTGTATGTGTGAAGTGTATGGTGCCTACAAGGAGTATGTATAATGGCACTACAATGTCATAGTAGATTAATTCTTAAAGATTGAATTTTAGATAACTCTAAGTTCTGAGGGCAGTAGAGTGAAGCCTACTTCATTGAGTCATTTGGTGAATATATCTCTTGAGATATTAGCAATCACACCTAATGTAGCCTCTTTGTATGAGGCAGTTTGGGATGAAGACATGCAGGCTGTAGGAATCCTATATGCACAGAAAGAGAAAGTTGTACCCATCCAACAACTATAAAGCATTGTACTTGACTACCACTTTTGATAGATGAATGAATACATGATGATGCTTTTCTTTATTGGTTAGTGTCAGTCTTGTACTTGTTAGTCCTACACAAGATTGTGTTTATGAGTCCAAGCTTCCATCTTGGAGCCTAATTCACTTGTGTAACAGTTGTGGTCTTCAGCCAATGTCATCATGAGATTAGTCTATACTTACAAGCTACCATAGCCATGCTCTAGATCCTGCGTATTTTCACATGGTATCATAGCTCACTTGAGCATGGCCCAACTCTCCTTTCATCCTCTCAGCTCCTTTCCATCTCTACTCAGCTCAGTTTGAGTACCAGACCCTATCTCCAACTTCATTTGCATTCCTACCTTCAATGAAGCTTTCATGGCAGCCATAGCCAGCAACACACTGTCAGCTTGAAGCTTTCATATCTCTCTCCACATGACAAATCTCTCTAATATTCCTTCTAGAGAAGTATTTCTCTACTTCCGGAGCTCCTCTTGGCACCTCAATCATTGAGATTGGGCAACTATAGCTTCAGCATTGCCTCTTTTCAAAGTGGCTGCTATAACTATGTCTGTGGACAACACCTACCTTCCTCTATTGGAGCAACCATATCTCATCAACCAAGCCATATCTCTTCAAGATTTCTTCTCGATAGTTGTTCTTTAGATCAAGTTTCAGTTCTTGGCACAAAAATCAAGGATATTGATGCACACCATTCCCACCATTTGCATTTTCCCAAATCTGGGCATAGTTTTGATAGCGACCACTTTGAAGACTTGGATCTCTCAATTCAGGCAAAACGAGTACAAACCCTCTTAGGGGAAGTTAGATCCATTAGTGAGGGTCCTCCATCTTAAAGGGTTTGAGCAAATTTGACTTGTGGAGCTCATGGGAGCTCATTTACCATTCGTTGATCCCTGTTTTGACAGGACAACCATAGCCACTTACCTTCAAGCTCATTTCTCCTTCATTTTCTCTCTCCTGCCACTTAAACCAAGCCATGGCCACTCTAATATGAAGTTTTCAGCAAGTATTCAATCATCAAATCAGCAAGGAGGGGAAGATATGAAGAGTTTTTGAAGATCATCAAGTCAAACTTAAGCAACAAACATCAAATTTCAAAGAAGTATATTTTGATACTTCACTACCATTGCTTGTGTCTTTTGACACATATAAAGATAAACTCATTGATGGTTATTCTCAGTCATTTGAAGCTGATTTCCATCATGGGAATGACCAAAATCAAGTCTTTTATGAAGATGCTTCTCATGAAGAGTAACATTACTCTTGTTGCTCAATTCAACTACATGGAAGACTTGTTTATTCCGCTTGCAGGGATGGATGGATTTACTTGTTTTCAAGAGCAATCGATGAATTTATTTGAAGATTTTGAAGACATTTCTATTGCCTCAAAGACAATGATACCTTTGCTTGAGGGGGACATGGACATAAAGACTGATGCAACTATTGCAAGCAAAGCCAATGAATAAGTAGATTAAGATGACCAAAAGAACAAGAATAAGAAGAAGAAGTAGAAAAATCATGAAGACTTTGAAGTGGCAAGCAAAGTGAAGTACAAGTATAGGAAGCTAGACAAGAAGAACTGCAATGAATCAAAGATCTATGTCAAAAGAAATGCTAAAAACCGAAAGGGTTTCACGATCCTTGATCCTATTTTTTATTAACTTTTTTAGCCTTGTAATGTCTAGCCCGAATGTCTTTATCAAAAGCTTGCAGAACTCCTCATGTAGCCTTGTACTACAGCCTCTGTAAGGCCCCTGTTACAGCCTCTAGATGTCCATCATGTTTGTGGTACCCACATTTAGCCTTTTCTGCGACAACCTCTCGTGTTTTGCCATGTTTATGGTGTGCCCACACTTTGCAAGAGTTACTTTCACTAAAGCCTCTACACACTTTGTACTTTCTGGTTGTGATTGAGGAGGGGTGTTGAGATATTAGCAATCACACCTAATGTAGCCTCTTTGTATGAGGCAGTTTGGGATGAAGACATGCAGGCTGCAAGAATCCCATATGCACAGAAAGGGAATCCAACAACATTTAAGCATTGTACTTGACTACCACTTTTGATAGATGAATGAATACATGATGATGCTTTTCTTTATCAGTTAGTGTCAATCCTACACAAGATTGTGTTTATGAGTCCAAGCTTCCATCTTGGAACCTAATTCACTTGTGTAACAGTTGTGGTCTTCAGTTAATGTCATCATGAGTTAAGTCTATGCTTACAAGCTGCCATAGCTATGCTCTAGATCCCGCGTATTTTAACAATATCTGCACTAATTATCTGATCACTTCGACAATGTCCAATCATGATTGTACATTTTCTTTACTTCGTATCGAACATAATGATAATGTATTGTGATATGTTTAGACTTGTTATGTTGAACATAGTCTTTAGCAAGGCTAATAGCACTTTGGTTATCACATCGAAGTGATGTGTTGGAGAGAGAGGAGGATGGCCAATATCTGATAGAACTTGTTGAAGCCATACTAACTCTTGAGCTGCTAAAGATGCATCTACATATTCAACCTTTTTAGTGGAAACAAAAACATAATGTTGTTTCTTGCTAGTCCAAGAAATAAGATAATCATTGATAAAGAAACAATTTTCACTTGTAGAATGGATAGATAAGTGAGAGTTTGCCCAATTTGCATCTGTATAACCCAAAAGTTGAAGTGAATACATAGAATCAGAGTTTTGTTAGCGCCGAATAAACCAACCCAAAATCTTTAATGCCTTTCAAATACTTCAGAACTTGTTTCGCTGTAGACCAATGTTTAAGTCATGGAGAACTAAGATGTATCCAAGAAAATTTGCATAAAAAATAATGTTGAGGTGAGAATCTAAGCCAAAAAATTAAAGACATCCAACAAGATTAGCATAAGGTTTATATAATGCTAATTGTGCATGATTCTACAAAAAGTGAGTTTTTGGTAGAGCTCACAAGGCAAGGAATACTAGTATGATGTGCAGAACCCAAGCTAAACTTCTAAATAATATCTTCAATGAACTTTGTTTGATGTAGTAATAAAACACCCTTTTCTTGATATTAACATTGAATCTGAATACCAATACATGAGTGTATGTCTCCAAGATCTACCATGTCAAATACAGAAGATAAAACCTTCTTTACTTGTTGAAGGAAGTTGAGATTGTTAGAAACAAGTATGGTATCATCCACATGTAGAAGAAGAATAACAAACCTATCATTGCAACACTTGATATATGAGTTAGGATCTAAAGAACAAGAGATAAAACCTTGTTTTGCAAGAAAGAGATCAATCTTTTGATACCAAGCTCGTAAAGATTGTTTGAAACCATAGAGTGCCCCTTGAAGTCTGCAAGAAAGTTTTTTCTTATGTTTGACTACAAATCCCTTGGGTTGCTCCATGTATATCTCTTCCTTTAATTCCCCATTAAGAAAAGAAATTCTCACATCCACTTAGTGAACCTCCTAATCAAGCACAACATAAAAAACTAACAAGACTCGAATACTAGTAATAAGAACAACATCTGAGAAAGTTTCTTGATAATCAACATGTGCAATTTGTGAAAAGCCTTTGGCAACTAGCCTTGCTTTGAATTTGTCGAATGTTCCATTTGCTTTGCTTTTAGTCTTATAAACCCACTTGCATTTAATACTAGTACATCTAGGTGGTAACTCATTTAGAACCCATGTACCTTTAGAGAGAAGAGATTCATACTCAGCTTTCATAGCCTCCTGCCATTATTCCTTTTGTGGGAATGACATGGCATCACTATAAAAACATGGTCTTCACAAATATTGAAAGCATTCTTAAGAATATCAACATCATAAACATGACAAATGCCATGCTCATTATCAATTGGAAGATCAATATAAAGATCAACGCCAAGGTTATCATCAGCAATAATAAGGGCAGGTTGTGAATCCTAATATAAAGAGTCAATATTATCCCATGAAGGAGGTTCATCATCATATAGAAAAGAAAAATTAGTGAGTAATGACTTTGTATCATCAACTTCCTCTAGTGACCACGTCCTCCTAACATCCTTCTGAGACCATGTGATGCCCATAAATTGGTCATTGAAAATAGCATCATGACTTATGATTACCTTCTTGGAGGATGAATCAAAACTTGTTCCTTAGAAAAATTTGAATATCCAATGAAAATAACTTTCAAATAAGGAGGATCAAGTTTTCTGTGAGTCTCTTTGGGTATATGAATATAAGCAATACATCCAAACATTTGAAAATATGAAAGTGGCGGAGTTTCACATGTCCAAGTACTAATTGGTATTTTACTAGAAGGAGCAGTCGTAGGAAGATGATTTTACACAAATACTGTTGTTAAGACTGCTTCAGCCTAGAAACATCGAGATAAGCTAGAATAAATGAGCATACATCTCATGGCATTGAGGATAGTCTTGTTTTTACATTCAACAATACCATTCTCTTGAGGAGAGTAGGAAACTATATATTCATGATGAATACCATGATTATTATAATAATCATCAAAATCATTTGAAATATATTCTCCGCCATTATCACTGTAAAGTTTCTTGATGCAATGACCAGTAAGTTTGGTAGCTTTTTGATATTTCTTAAAAGATAATAAAGCTTTTGATATGTGTCGCAAGAGAAAAATAGTGGTGTATCTTGAGAAGTAATTAATAAAAGTCATGAAATACTGATATTGAGATTTTGATGGAGGAAAAGTTCTACAAATATCAGTGTGAATAAGATCAAGTAATAATCTGGAATGAGTTGTGGTGGAAATGAAAAAGGGTTTGTAAAAATGCTTTCCAAGTGTGCAATATTCACAAATACACATATGAGAACGAGGTTTGAATTCCATACCTTGAACAAGGTCACGCCAATGACGATCGAAAAGCTTAGAAAAATCTGAATGAACAAAGCAATGATGTCATATTTTGTTGTTAAGATCACCAGGAGATGTAACAACATTTACAACATCTTCATTTAAAGATAACTCAAAACGATTACCATTTCCAGAAGCGACAGCTATGGTTTGGCTATCTTTCTCAATGTGATATTTGTATGGTCAAAACCAACAAAGAGACCAAGATCCACAAGTCTTGCAATTGAAATAAGATTCCTTTCTAGATCTGGGACATGTAAAACTCCATGCAGAATTCTTGTTGAAGAAAGATTATCGAGATATAAATCACCTATACCTTTGACTTGACATGTTGTGTCATCAGCAAAAGATAAACCAATTTCTTAACATGAATAGAATGATATGGGACTGATATATCATGTTTCTTGTAGCACCAGAATCAATAATAAAAAGAGATCCATCAACATGAATATCAAGTATCCTTTTCAAAGAGAGAAAATAACTCACATAATTTGCTTCTTCAATAGTGTTGTCATATGTAACAGCATATGCTCTATTATGATCTGAATCAAAACACTCTTGAAACATAGATGGGTTGGATGATCACTCTTTTTGCAGTAATCACAAGGACAATAATCTCTAGATAAATGTGGTTATTTATTTGTAATACCATGTTCTTTATCATATTGTTTTGCCCAGGAATCATATGTAGTGTGGCCATTTCTATTGCAGTAAGAACAATGTCTATTGGGAAACTTGAGACAATAGAAGCAACCACCACAATGACTCCTATGTATAAAGCCTAGAAAGGAATGCCTTTGAGCAAGTAAATCTTGGTCAAATTTTTTTGATTATGTGTTCCCTCTTGTGAGATCATAGTTCTTTCTTGATTTGTGTGTCATTGTTCATGCCGTTGTGAATATTCAATCAAAGATATATAAGTTTGATCAAAATTGATCCCATCTTTGTTAGATAATATGGTAACAATATTATCATAAGCAAGATCCTTTACAGTGTCAAGAAGCCATGTTACCAATTGCTTTCGTGGAATGGCATCACCAACAGCAACAAGTTGATCGATAATGTTCTTGAATGAATCGATATGTATTGTCATAGAAATTTCAATATTATATTGTAACTTAGTGATCTGACTATGAAGATAAAGTTTCTCTGTAATAGATTTCTTCTCAAAAATTTCTCTCAAATACTCCCATATAGCTTGTGAGGTTGAAAGATTACATATATCAAAGCATAAGAGATTCTTGAAGATCAGAAAGAATATTCTAAGGAGCTACTTTGTTGCATCTAACCCACTCATTCCAAATAGTTTGCCATTCTTCAAAGATAGGTCCTTTAGTTACAAGGGTATTATCACGAGCCTAATCAATTAGTTGAGGTGGACATTCATAATTACCAAGAACAATATCATGCAAGCCATCACCTTCAAGGATTAGCAACATCTTTACTTTCCATCCAAGGAATTCTTATCCTTGAAAGTGAGGAACAAAATGTTGTCCAAAAGGAAATCTGTTGATAATTATAGAATTTGACATATCTGACTGAGAGAATATGTACAACAATATGGTGCACAAATCGGATGCTGGATGTGTATGTAGCGAGCACTAGAAGGTCCCCAAGAACAAAAGGACTCTACTAAAGCTCATAAAACAAGAAGGAAGACTTGCACGACATGAAGAAAAGAGACAAATTGGGTACAATCTTTCCCCATGCCTTGTGTGAGTGCTTCACAATGCATGCATTTATAAATTTATTCATCTCAAAGATAAAAAATAGCCCAATTTTACAATTAGTATGCTTTAGCTTTTGTGTTTTCTTTTGTCCAATAAAGAATAAAGTAGTTATGTGCCCCAAAAGTTGGGTTGTGCGCAAATACAATGTTCAATAATGAATTATTTAAACCGTGCGTCCATACGCATACAAAATAATAAATATTTGTCAAGCACTTCAATAAATAAGCACGCCAAAATAAATATTAGTGCCACGTCTTTAATGATAAGGTGTGTGCCTATCAAAAATGATTTTTTTTTCCAGGTAATTTGAATACACGCTATCGCCTAGTGCCTCCCAACACCACCACCGCCTGCTCTACACATCAACTGAAGCATTCACAATTGTTAGAAAATAATAAAATTA
Source organism: Lygodium microphyllum (assembly GCF_053477565.2). NCBI lineage: Eukaryota > Viridiplantae > Streptophyta > Polypodiopsida > Schizaeales > Lygodiaceae > Lygodium > Lygodium microphyllum. Next base: position 54,828,030 of record NC_141135.1, on the reverse strand, counting down.
AATCGACAAAAGTGAATACATAACAGTCTTTAGCTACAAAATAAATAAATAGGTGGAACTCTATCTTAACCTTAATTTAATACAAGTCCACTCTAAACTCATAAATGTCCATTAATTTAAATATGTATTTTGTGAAATCACCCGCTATGGAATCACCCACGTGCACATTAAATTAATATGACGCTCGAAAAGATTAGGTGTCCCTATCAACTTCTCGCACAAGGAATCCAACTTGTGTACGAGCCTCGGCAAATAAATATAATTTTACGGAATCCACCGCAAATCCTCAGAAATCCACCATGGAATAAAAAACTCAGTACGGAATCCACCATGGAATATGCCTCTTGGTATCATACCCTTGGGGTAGGATAGCAATTGTCCTCAATTGCTATTAGCTCAATGTGGAGCAAGCATGTGGAGCAAGCCGTGAGGAATAAGCACTTAGGTCACGGGCGTGCATCCATTGGGCCTCTTCAACAGGATGATTTTTAAACTTAACCAAATATCTAGAGTATCTGTTGAGAGAGAGAGAGAGTACAAGAGAGATACACAAGACATGCTCCCAAAGAATGATTCATATTGATGTAGAGTTAGTATATATAGGTGAGACCCAAGTCAAGTGAGAGATGATATATATAGTTGTAACATCCCCACATCGCTAAAAATAGCAAGATGTTTGCTTGTCGTAATCAACATCATTAACGAAGACGAGCGATTAACAAATTGCAATTGGGGATTAATGAACTGTAATTAGAATTACAATTTTAAATAAAGAATCGCATATTCGAGCAGAATTTCTGTCTTGAATCTTGAACTGTCATAACTTTTGATCCAGAACTCCGATTGACAAGCGGTTTTGACAGGATTCGAGAGCACGACGAGAGCTACTTTGAACAAGTTCATGTATCAAATCATCACTTGTGTAAAGAATTCAATCAAGTATAAACAATGAAACAACTTATCTTCCTTGTTGTTGTTACGCATCCATAGCTCTGATACCATGTTGAGAGAGAGAGAGAGAGTACGAGAGAGATACACAAGACATGCTCCCAAAGAATGATTCATATTGATGTAGAGTTAGTATATATAGGTGAGACCCAAGTCAAGTGAGAGATGATATATATAGTTGTAACAGTATCTACATCCAGTTCTAGTGGTCATAAAGTCGTTATCTAAAATAATTTCAGGTTCAAGGATTTCAATTTCTTCTTCTAACAAAGGAGGGTTTTCATAAACAAGATGGATAGGTAATTGGCCTCTAAAAGGTCGTAACAAATTGATATGAAAAGTATTGTAGATTTTCCAATGTGGGGTTAGTTCTAATTTGAATACATTGTCATTGATTTTGTGAATGATTTTGAAAGGTCCATAAAATCTAGGGGCTAACTTAACAATAGGGTGTTTCTCAACACTTTGCAATCGTCTCTTTTCAATGCATAACTAAATATAATCATCAACTTTAAAAATCATGGCTTTTCTTTTCTTGTTAGCTTGTTTAGTGTATGATTGCTGGCCTTCGCAATCATGTCTTTAACTTCAACAAAAATAGTAGCATGCATATTGGCAATATCATCAGCAACTTTAACTTTGTTTGTCAATGATGTAACAGGTATAGGCAATCTATGTCCAGAAATGATTTCAAAATGTGCTTTATGTGTAGTTGTGTGTCGTGTATTATTGTATGAAAATTGAAGTAAATGCAAGTGTGTATCCCATGTTTGTGGTTTTGAAATTGTGTATGTACGTAAAAGATCTAGAATTGTACTATTAGTAGCTTCTGTTGGCTCATTAGTTTCAAGATGAAATGCAAATGAAAAATCAATCTTAGTACCTAAATTAGCAAACAAAGTAGTCCAAAAGTTATTGCAAAAATCTAGAATCATGATTAGAAATAATAACGTTTGACAAACCATGATTAGTGAAGACAGACTTCGAAAATAAATGTGCAGCTTGAGATACAGTTAATGTTTTTTTACATGGAAGGAAATATGCTTGTTTGCTAAATCGATCTACAATAGTTCAAATCATATCACGATTAGCTTATGTGTTAGGCAAACGAGTTATAGAATCCATTGAAATATATTCCCATGGTTGTTTAGGAATTGGTAAAGGCATTAATAAATCATATTGCTTACCATGGTGTCACTTTACTTGTTGACAAATTAAACACTCATAAACAAAGTTAGAAACATTAGATTCCATTTGTGGCCAATAGAAATCTTCAATCAATGTACATAAAGTAGAAATAATACCTCTATGGCCTTGATATGGAAAACAATGAATTTCGTGCAACACAAATGATCTAAATGGAATAGTTATACTTATCAATGCCATGACTATGATAGTGTATTTTCTTGTGAGCATGGTGTTGTCTAGTATAGGATGGATCAAGAGTAAGGAGAGTTTGCTTATTATCAGGCTATTGTTTATTGTTTGACTTCATCTTATCTTGATCTCCAGTTGGAGAATAGTTGTCCCTACTAGGATTACATTTGTCGTGACATGGAGGACTTATGGCAGTACATTAGGAAATATGCTTGTGGCACCTATGCCACCTTGCAGTTTGGTAGCTGATGCTCCACTCCATGAGACAATGGAGAATTCTAGTGTTGTGCCTGATAATGCTTCTAATATATCTTATGTGAGGGTGCTAGGGATTCTTCCAGATCATCCTACATGCTGTGATTTATCTGATGAATTTTATGTTGACTGTTTGGATGATTTTGGGTTAAGATTGTTATTTGTTTTAGAGGAATTAAGAGACTATGATGCTTTTTATTTAGATATTTTGTTTTTTTAGCTTCTTTGTGCTTTGGTTTACATAAAAGAATTTTTTAAAAACACACAACTAACTTTAAAAAACAAAACAAAACCCAACACCATACTAGAAATGAGCAAATTCTAACTTAAATTTTTCTTTTCTTTTCCATGTTTTCACACATTAGTTCAGTTATCTTTTACTTAGTTAAGTAGTTGTTTGTACTCACGATTGGATCTACCTTTCAATGAAGGTCTTATTTTCAATTTGACTTGGGGACCACTATGTTACAACACACTATTACCAATGTATCTTCCCCTACTTTGTTTTTAAATTTCGTTGATGGGCTTTCTATTTTTTTAAGTTGTTTTATTATGTCATGATCGATTAATGTACTTATGAGTGTTAATTGTTATTGCCGCAATGGGATTCATGAATTTTACTTGACTACATACTTTCTAGTCTAAAACCGACTCTCTCTTCGTGAAATTTTGACTAGTTTGTTTGTGGTTGAGTACTTATGTTGAATCTTGTGACATTAGCCTAGATGTTCACCAACTGACTAGTATAGCTCTCCTGATTAAGTTTCTCAAGAAGGATTGTTGAGCTAAAATATTTGTAGATTCAATGTTGAATAGTCCACATAAGTATAATATGCTATTAATTTTTATTTTAAAAAACACTAGTAAACCAAACCCAAAGCAAGTAAATCAAGACTATCTTCAACAATCACCCCAAACCATGATCCCAACATATCACCTGTATCTCTAGAAAAGAATACTTCTAAAGGAAAACTTCCTTATTCATAAACACATCTGATAAACAATAAAAAGTCATAACAAATTTATAAAGGATATAAGAGGTTCTTCAACTCTCCATCATAGGCTGGCCATCTACCATCACCATCAATAGTTAAAAAGAGAGCTCTTAAACAAATTATTCAACCAGCACAAACTCATCACATACAAATTATTACAACGCACACACACACAAACACAACCATCTGAATGGCACCTCCAAAAAATGTCTCATCAAGAAGCACAGAAGATATATCCAGGGGTATCAATGAAGATGATCCCTCTTAAAAGCTTGATGATTATGAAAGCGATCCATGGATAAAGACTCATCTACAAAAGATTTTGGAGGATTCTGAAAGAACTGAAGGCAGCACATTCGTTCTAGCAAAACAAGGTATCTACTAGGTAGACAAAGGGCATTAATGGTGCGCAGATCGGTCGCTGTATGCTCACATAGTGAATCCCGGAAGGTTCCCAAGAACAATGAACTCTACCTTTTTGCACAAAAAACAATGTAAAAAGCATGAATGACAAGAGCAAGAGACCAATTGGGTTCAATCTCCCCCCATGCCTTGTGTGAGCGCTTCACAAAGCATGTATTTTATGTATATTTCCATCTTCATGCTCAATAATAGCCCAATTTACAAAAATATGACAAGCTTTTAGCTTTTGAGTTTGCTTTTACAAAAATAGGAAATAAAGCTAATGGACGGTGCCCATAGAGTCTGGCACGCCCAACACAATGTCCAAATAGAAATAACATATCCGTGCGCATAGGCACATACAAAATAATAATAAATAATCGATGCCTCAATAGCCATAACAAAATATAGGCGTAGCGCCTATCAAAATATAATCCATAGGTCGAATACTCGCTAGACTCCAATGCTTTCCTCCGCCACTGCTGCTATCTCTACACATCAACTGAAGCATTTACAATCGTTAGTAAAATAATACAATTAAACCGACAAAAGTGAATACCTAGCAGTCTTCAGCTACATAAATAAATCAACTGGTTAGAAATAAATCCTAACCTTAATTTATTACGAGTGTGCACTCTAAACTCATAAACGTTTATTAATTTAATATTCATTTTGCGGAATCAAATTGAGCTCTTTAGTGAACTTATATTCTTCTTTTCCTTAGGTCGCGAGGACGCTTCCTTTCTAAGTATGGGGATATGTTGAGAATGAAAAAAGACTGAATTTTTTATTGATTTTTGTTGTTTTTGAGGCCTGAATGGTTGATTTTTTATGGATTTAGAGTGATGTATGGTTGTTAATGGAAGTGTTTGAGAGTGTTTTGGATGATATTGATTATCTTTTGGAAGCTTACGATGATTTTTAGTAGAAATATGAGGCTCTGTGATATTCTGCTAGGTTCTGATACCTTTTGTATAGCTTCTGTTTTGTTCTAATTTTCTTCTGTATGAAGCATGGATTGATGATTTATGAAGGTTGAAATATTTTGAAAGCTTATTGAATAGTTTTTTATAGTTTAGAATGGTTTTAGTATGAGTTTTGAGGATTTGATATTCTTTGATGACCTTCTATAACCCTTTGTAAACCTTATGTAGAGCCTCTCTCTCTGTTCTGTCTTTGCTCTGTTCATGTTCTATTATGTTCTGTGGATCTTCTGTAAGTGTTCTATAGAATGTATGTGTGACTTTGGAAAAGTTTTCTAACTTTTGGAAAGGATGAATCTAAGTTTAAAAGAGCTAAAACATATGGAAGAAGCAGCTGCTGAAGACTGAAGTGACAGTAATAGTAGTGAGCTATGAAGGGTTACTGTAGTGGCTCTGGTGTCTCTTTGCATCAGACATACCTCTTGGGAGGTGTATCCACGACCTAAGAAGGATTATTGAGAGTCATTATTGAGTATTGTAGTGAGGAGATGATGTACTATTGAGAGAGAGAGAAAGAGAGATAGAGCCAGAGATAGCCAATTCTATCAAAATAGTGTATCTATATATAAGAGATTGAGAGAGAAAACTATAAAGACATTGAAGATGAATACTATGTGATTGATTTCCATTCAAAAATAGAGTATTCTTTTATGTTTCTTGTTCTATTGAAGGATTATATGAAGATGTTGAAGATTATGGTTGATTCTATCAAATCCATGTGAGATATCTACTATGATGCTGTGTGAAGATTTGCTGTTTTCTTTGTTTTGGTCATCAAAAGAATGAAATAAAAGCTTGTTGATGTTACAAGATAGATTTTATTGCAATAGAGTCCCCTTTTCCTTGGTGTTTCTCTTGGGGCTCCATGTATATTTGGTTGTTTAATCACATTAGAAAATGCAAGGGCCACTACCCTGGAAAATTTTATTAAAAATGGAATATCTACTTGAAACAATGAAAGATAGTAGACTAGTAATGTAGCAAGGGCCACTGCTCTGGAAAAACTTATTAAAAATGGAATATGAGTTTGAAACAATGAAAGATAGTAGACTAGCAATGCAACAAATACACATGCCACATGACATAGTAGAAGATGACACAAGGGCTCTAGACGGGCTTATCCCTAAACCACATGTATTACCATCCTTTCCCCCATGTGTGAACCCCCCTTAACTAACTTTCTCTTTAAATAGAAAGTACAAAGTTCCTTATTATACTTCACCCTTGTTCACATGTAGGCCTTTAAACTTACTTTCTTTGTAGGAATGTCTCGTAAAAAGAAAATCGTGCGATGCCATCCACTTCCTATGTAAAACCAAAAGCACCCATCATGGCAAATGAGAATTTTCAAACTTCTTATGCTACAAACACTCATCCTAAGCCTTTGGGATAGGTTACCCATCAATTGCAAGGAAGATCGTGCCCAAAAAGTACAAGCGAAAAGGCAGTGGAAGGATGATGACAATGACACCTCCACTAAGGATGAAATATATAAGCCATTTGATGAGAGTGGAGATGAGGAGCATTGATATTAGCAATAAGAAGAGGAAGATAAGGAGTATGAAGAAGAGCATCAACAAATTAATACGAGGTTTCCATGAGCGAGGACACACACATAGATCATGAGGAAGGAGATGAATAGCTGTGAACCATGGTTGTGGCAAAGGTCTCATGGAGCGAATCCTCAGGAGTGAAGGCCCCACTCCTATGTAGCAATATATAGGACTTTCCGCACCTGAGAGCGGCAACCCCCTGAACAATAACTAGCCCATATGGCTGCACCAAGGCCACCACCTCCCCAATGACACTAAAGAAGTCCTCCGACAGTACAAATGCTATGACAACATAGGAGGAGGAGGAGGAATTACAACGTGAAGGCACTTAGAGAGATAAGGAAATATAAGAAGAGCATAGGCCTTCAAATACATAAAGCACCATTTTCTTGAATTATAAATGAAATTTTATGGAGCTATGGAGATGACAAGTGGATACAAGATCCACTACTAGAGGCCTTGCAAGAGGTAATAGAGGCTTACATACTAAGCTTGTTTGAGGATGCATACATATGCATGGTACATGCAAAGCATATGACTCTCATGCACAGAGATATGTAATTAGCTAGGAAGATTAGAGGGAAACAGGACTAGAGTCATTCTAGTTGCAATTTTTATGATGAACCTAGCTTATAATCCATTTATGGAGCCTTTTTCTTACTTCAATGAAATGTAATTCTTTTTTCTTGTACATATTGTTTCCATATGATAGCTAGTTTTTAGTAATTATACGTACTTTCACTTACATCAATCCTATGCACTTAACACTTGTCATACTACTCTTAATTATAATTGTTATGAAGGTTTGTATAAACAAATATAAAAATGCCACCACCGTGGTTGTCTAGCCAAATCACGTGTTGTGGCAATGTGTTTTTGTCCAACATACCTAGGACCCCTCAAAAACCCATGGACAACGCCATTGAGCTTTTCGAGTGCTAAATGAGAGTAGATTTTAAGGCCAAAATTTAAGTGTAAAAGAAGGTTTAGACCCATAAAAGATGCATTTTTGGTGCAAAAGAAAACAGTTATGGATCAGGGAGCTAGAGTTATCCTAGATGCATTTCGACATCGAGAATCCAATGCAAGTGTCCATTCATCAATATCGGAGTTCGTTTGACCTCCATTTAATAGCTGTAAGGTTTGGCATTATGAAGTAGCTACTAGATTTGAAAGCTAGAAAACATGTGACAAAGGCCAAGATGATAAATTTTGATGCCAGAAAGCCGCCCATCCACTTAGATCGTGATTTTGAGGCCTCCTCAAACTAGATCAAAACCACTCTAGGTCAAGTGTGAAAATACAAAATGTAAACTAAATAGTTTGTAGGTTAGTGGCTTAAGCTTGCTTAAGGCCGAAAGTCACCAAAATTTCACACAACATGGGGAGGGGGGGGGGGGGGATGCATTTTTTTGGTGCCCCTTTCTCCATTAAAAAATGTAATTTTTTGAATTGTTATCATCTTCCTCCTCTTGGACCTAGGTTGCATCAATTTCTTACTTTCCATCGCTTTGATCCTTGCAAATAATAATGTAGTAAAATTCAGTCTTTCTCTCTCCTCTTTATTCCTTATTTGCATAATTGTTTATGAGAGAGAGAGGGAGGGCTAATTTGAGGAATCGGTGATGGATGATGATTTTGAAGCATAACAACAAGTACATCGGGTGATTTGGATGCATTAGTGTTTAGAAAATTGCCTCACTGGCTCCATTTTCTTGAAATACAAGATGTACATATACAATTTTTTTAGTAAGAAAATTTTATTTACTTTTTATGATAACTTTTTTGTGCATATAATGGAAATATGGTTGCAAATGATTGAAAGTTGATGTCTAGAATTTAAAAATTTCATTCATTTTTCTTTTCGTATATTAAAAATAATAAAACCGCAAAACTCAAAACACAAGATTTAATGGAAATTGAGATTATTCTTGGGTTTTAGAGATCACATGATGTTCATATGGAATGAATATGAATATGTTGATGGATCATACTACACATATGGCATACAAATCAAAAAAATTAGAAAAACTAATAAATCATGTTGAAATAAATAGGAAAATTCATGAAAAATAGTCCAATGAAGGAAAAAGTTGAAAAATATAGTTTTTGCATGTAAAAATTTAAGAGAATGTTTGTGAATGTGTAATGAAGATAAAGTATTATGGTTTACCTTAGGTTTCCTTTAATTATGTATTAAGTGTGTATTTTAGGCCTTATATCTATGAGAAATTATCACAAAATCTCTCTACATTTGTGCAACTAATCTAAAGATAAACAATAGGGGGTGTGAGGCTTAAATAAAAATCATTCGATTAAGTTATTGATTTCTTTGCATATCATAGTATATAGGCCGTGGTTCATATAAGTTCTAAAGGATTAAGTAGTAGGAGTTAGCAAAATGCTATTAGCAGAAAGAAAATCATGAAAAGATTATTTGTGTTCTTCATGTTGGCTGTTTTTTAGTCAAGTTGATTGAGCATAGAGTGCCATACAATTTGGATATGCAATCTAAATATGGTATCGTAAAATAAATTCTTGGATGAATTGTAATTGTATATTTAGGTGATGACCAACATTGAGAGTGTAAGATACCCTTTTGTTGTAGGGTAGTGTGATATCTTAGGAAATGGATTAAGTGAGGAATATATACAATCTCCTAGATTGTTACATTTATATTATGAGAGGACTCTATTACGTTCGTAATCTCTGTGTAAGATGATGCATCTTGGTGCTAATCCTTGGGGTATAGGAGAGATGTAGGAGCCACCATAAAATTCTAATGTGGGGGGAGGCCTTTATGTATGTGAATTGAGGTGTTGATCACTTGTATGTTTGGATACTCCCTCTATTGGAGTCGGGAAGGGAAATCAATACAAATGTGCTGTTTTTCTAAAGTAGTATACAACCTCTAGATGCTCCTAGCCGCAAGGCCATGAGGGTGGTTTAGTGAGCATAGGAGGTCAGCTAGAGCCCTAGAGCCAATGCCGGCCCAGTTTTAGGTCCCGACAGAGGTGGTGTGTTTATTGGGAGCCACTGATAAAGTGACCTTCTTTGAATCTTGGTTAATAGGGACCAATTTTTTAGTATATGCCAAAGAGCATTAAAATAGATCCATTATTTCCTAATGGACACCGTTAAGTTAAGATTCAATGGCAAGAAAGAGCTAAAAGGATTAAATGCAAGCTAAAATCATTAGGAGATATTCTCTTAAGCATAGTAGTTCGATATCCTTGAGAAAGAGAGGGATTGTTGACCCAATCAATATCCCAGTCAATCCATCAGTCGGAGGAGGAAGGTCAAGCATTTCCCTTTCCTAAAAATTTAATCTACTTTAAGTGGTAGTATAACCCCTAAAGAAACCCCGATCATCATGATGGTGCAACTGATTACAATATGTGAAGAAATGTCATATTTTCCAGTCCTAGGTTTCTCTCTACCCTTTTTTAATGGGTTGGCAGAGAAAGATGCAAAGCTTCACATCATTGAGTTCTAGAAATTAATGTTCAATTTTTGAATTTAGGATGAATGACATATTATGATGTTCTTTACTATGACTTTGAAAGGAAGAGTTGCAATGTGGTATAGTGGCTTGGAAGCTAAGGCTATAACCACAATTGACTTATTCTTTACAGCCCTTTGAAGAGAGTTTGTCCCTCACATAGGTGAACAGTATTACTTGTGTGTTTTGAGTGTGATATTTCAAAAGCCCCATGAGAATGCTCAAGCTTATGCTAAGAAATTGAAAGAGGTGTTTTGCAAATTGCAAACCTCTATTCCTATTTCACTTACTACACAATTGCAGTACTTTTTACATGGATTAGACTTCAATATCCAAGTACACTTGAATAGTGTTGCTCTTGCTAATGTAGACATTGTTATTACATGAGTAGAGGAGGTAGAGTCTCAATTACAAGTAGCCTATGTATCTAGGGTAAACCTAAATTCTAGTCTAGGTCTTGGAAATAATTTGGCATTGAACAATGGAAGTCAAAGGGTGACTAGTACACTTATGACCAATTTGAGTGTAAGAGAAAGCACAATGCAGAATGTGCCCATGCTCCGGGATCCTCCTAATATTGCTATGCCAATGGATAGCCAAATAGTTCCACTAAACAATGGAAGCCAAATGATGAACCCTAATGTCATGCCAATTAATCAGCTGTAAGGATCAATTCCTAATCAGATGGTTAGGCTAGCTAAAATGAAAGTGGATGATCATTGTTATGAGTCTAGTGCATCAAATATTCTTGAGGCAAAGTTAACAACATGATGAAGCATTATATAGATATGATAATGGAATAGTATAGACAAATAGCTGTAGATGTTAATTTCCTAAAGCAGTAGTAAAATTTGATAGGAATTTGATGCCTTGAAGAGGGTGGTCCATCAAGATTTAGTTGTAAGTGGTATGGTGGTTAATACTTTTTGAGAAATTGCCCTAATGTCATATGCAACATATGTGGGAAGTCCTACCATCTAGCTAGTTCTTGTTGCAGTTATATTAGTGCTCTTCAGTAAGGGAATAAGCATCCAGGTTTGATTAATCATCGAGAACAAGGAAATAACCTTCAAGAGGATGAAGGACCAAAGAAAATATTGTAGAGAGGAAAAGCTATTGTAGAAGAATTGCCCAGTGGTAGTGATGGTAGTCCTATCGAAGTTGTGCATATTAATACCACTGAGGCTTTCAATTTATGAGCAATTACAAGAGGATAGAAGGTTAAATAAGGCATTACAGATAATGTAAAATCTATTGAGGAAAACCCTAAACAAGAAAATAAGGGGATACAAGTCCTTAACCTTGATGTGGAAGCTGGTTCTTTAAAAGCTACTGGTAGAAAAGCCGACTCCAATAAGGACCTGCCAAAGAAGAAGATAAAATCCAAGAAAGAGACACCAAAGCTTGTTCAGAGACCAAGAGAAAGAATGGTCTAGGAAGAAAAGAGAACCATTGCTAATTATCATAAATCCGGCTTAGCCAATTCTCTTTGCAAGATAAAGTTTCATGTGAATATCATGCACTTGATCAAGTTATCTCCAAGAGTGCATAAAGAGTTTAAGAAGATTCTTTGCACTAAATATATCATCAAGCCCTTGGGAATAGCTCGTGTGGAAGATGACAGGTTTGAATATTGTGAAAAGCATTGTCCAAGGGTGGCAATATATGTTGATGGCATATTAGTGGATCATGTCATTGTGGGTACCAGATCCTCCATCAACATTATGAGTTCAGATTTCATGGAAATCCTGGTACTGGAAATCCAAAAGGATGCTTCCATAATTCCTTGGATGGCTGATGATTTTTTAAGGAAATCAGAAGGTTGCATTATCAAAGTCTACGTGACTATTGCTAATGTGGAATGCATCTTATACTTTAGGGTTATTAGGTTTTCAGGGTGGCCAAGCTATCAAGTATTATTAGGAAGGCCATGGATCTTGCAATCCAACTATCAAGTTGGTATATTTGCTAGTCTAACTTTTTGCGGAGGCGCTAGATATGTAATAGTGGATGTATATCCTGAATCTCCTCAAAAGCACAAGAGTATGTTTATCTTCAACAAAATTAGATGCCTTAGAGAATCCTTTTGGCAATGAGACTTTGTCAAGTGATGATCAAGAGAGAGATCCACTATAGAAGATGTCTACTAGATGACTCTTTGAATGAGCCAATAGAAGCTCAAGATAGAATTAGAGGTGCAAATGTGATAGAGCTAGATCTAGGTATGTTGGATGATCCACGACCGATTAAATTATGATCTATGCTTAGTATGGAAGAGAGGAAAGTCTACGTGTCCTTGATCCAAGAATTCCATGATATTTTTGCCTGAAGCTATGATGAGCTGAAGGTATTTTTCCTAGTCTGGCTAGGCATACACCTCCTCTAAAGGAAAGTATTCATCCTATTCTTGACAAAAAGTGAGGCGTATGCCTTTTGAACTAAAGGATGATTTATTTGAGAAGCTACAGAATGTTTATAAGGCTATCCTGATATTTCGTGTACAACATATGGAGTGGTTTTTACTAGTAGTTACTAGAAAGAATAAAAATAATCAAATCTAGCTTTACATAGATTTTTGAGAGCTCAATAAGTAGACAATCAAAGATTAGTATCAACTACCATTTATTGATCAGACTCTAGATCAGTTTTAGCAGCAGGTAGGAATATCTATTTGTTTATGGACTACTTTCTTAGTTATAACCAAATAGCTATGGTAGAAAAAGATAAATTGAAAATAATATTTATCATAGTATTTGATATCTTTGTGTATCATGAGATGGATTTTGGATTATGCAATGCACTAGGGACTTGGTGAAGTACGACTGATAAAACTTTTAGTGATATTTTCTTACAGGAGCTGAAAGTCTTTATTGATGATCTAGCGGCAGCCACCAGAAGGGAGAGAAAGCCAATTATTTTCAAGAAATGTTTTGAGCAGTGTAGGTAGTTCTACATTTCTCTTAACCCACGAAAAGGCGAGTTTGGAGTGCTCTATGGATTGTTGTTGAGCCATGTGCCTAGCTTGGCTAGTATTGTGATCGGTCCTTTAAAAAAAAAGTTATCGTCACCATCAGTGCCGGCGGTCAACCGAAGGCACTGAACGTTTCTAAATTGAGGACCCCTAGGTGCAGTGACTGTGACCTATGTGCATTTTTCTATTTTAACCACACATTGATCTAGCCATTGCACGAACATCTTTGCTGGTGTTGAGGTCAAAAAGAGTGGTGGGGGGTGGCATTCTTGCGAAGTAGGGTCTTGTCTTAAAAACCTCCCACTAAGGAGCCATGGCTTGTTGCCCCCTTTCAAACTTGGCCCTATGTCTTTAGTCATCCTTTACCTCTCTTTTCCCCTATGCTCTCGTGGCTCTGCTTCTTTGTGCCCTACAATTTGTAGTTGGATGTGTAGTGCATGCCTTAGAGCCCCGTGCGAGTGATCTTCAACTTTTTTCTTAATGAGTCAACAACCTCCTCTTCCTTAGATTGTGTGGCATCCAAGAGAGTGTGGAGAAAGACACGTTGTTGGGCTTCCAAAGTCACCTATGCAGCCTGTGCCTTTCTCTCTACTAACACCCTGTCACCTTTTGCAAGGGCTTGTCGGCACACTAAGTCACTCACTTTTTCTTCGCTCCTGTGCACCCATTCATCTGCTTTTTTCTTCATTTCTTCTAGGGTTTTGTTGTGCTCGTAGTCTAATGCCCTTAGCCTCCTCTCCTATTCCTAAATTTCTCTTTCCAAGCATTGTTGCTCTCCAAGCTCTGAGGCTATCCTTTGTCCCAGATTTTCTATATGCTTTTAGTACCATCAGCTTCTCTCTTCATTTTTGTAGGTCTTTGTATAGCACCACGAGCTCATCAAAATTGCGATGTAGGCTCATGAGGCTTTGTGTTTTCGCCACAAGTTTTGCTTGCCACCTCTCTTCTTCTCCTCCCTTGGCCTCGAGCTTCTCCTTTAGCTCCTTGATCTCTCTCTGATACATGGCTACTTGATGGGTTCTCTCTAATTGAGAGGCTACCATCGTCTCTCTTTCAGCCTCGAGCTTAACTGCGGAAATTTTCTTGTCTTCCTTTGCCCACTCCATATGTGATAGTAGTTCCTGTACGTAGTCATCGTAGTTTGTAGACAATGGCAGTGCATTGGGACCAGTGGTTGAAGATGCTTCTATCTTCCAGCTTTTGGAGTCCCATCTGGATTCCACATCTGCACCTGTCTATCTTTTTACTCCCATCATAGGGGTTCCTACACTTGCACGTTTAGTTTCCTCTTTATTGACTAGGAACTGTACCCAAGCCACAAGATTGTTGGCATCCACCGTGGTAGAGGAGTCTTGAGTGGGTATAGTGACTAGGGTGGCAGGATTTTGGGTGCTTTAGAGCCGGTGCTTGGACCTTCATGTCTCAGTGGACTCATACAACCAACTCTTCTTGCCTTGAAGGTTGCTCCATTGATGAGAGGTGGATAGCTAGGGCTATATCTTCTTCCTCTTTCTTCCTAAGCTCCATATCTTCCTCCTCAGCTCTTCTCTTTCTCTCCTCCTCAGCTTTCTTGGATTCCTCTTTTATCCTCTTTGCCTTGTCCCTTTCTTTTCTCTTTATTCATTCTTTTGTGCTTTTGGACTTACTTTGGGCTCTGTGTAGGTCTACTTTCTCTCTTTTTTCCACTCTCTTATTTGGCCTTCTTTTGTGGAGTCTCTTTCTTTGATTTCTTGGCCCTTCCTTGGCCACATCATGCTTCTCACTCTCCTCACTCACAGTCATTTTTCTTGACTGCATCTCTGCTTGGTGTGGAGGGGACCTATCTGATGTCTCACTGACTACCTTGTCTTCTTGTGTTTTCTCGAGTGCCTCTCTTATGATCGCTATTAAGACCCCTTCAAAGCCAATGGTAAAAGCCTTTGATGATGACGACTTCTTAGCTTTGGAGGCCAAGGACTCTGCCCCCACCAATGGACAATGCTTTTGCCAACATTTCAATTTTCTTCCTCACAAAGCCACACCATCTAGGTTTACCTTGTCTCAAAGGATTGGGCAACGATGCTCTCTAACATTGGCATGTTGATTCTACTCATCAATGCATTGTACCTTTCACTGGAGAATAAGGCGTGCACCATTTTGGCCTGAATTTGGACTTTGGGGTTGGGGATGTCAACCAGGCTAATGTCATCATTGGTGTGGACTATCACTTTGTCCATTCTCAACATGTTGTACACATCCCTTTTTGTCCATCTTTCCACTTTGTTGGGTAGGCCCAATACTTTATGTACCAAATCATGGCTCAACTCAATTTCTACTTGGCAATCTTCGTTCTCTAGATGTATCATGACGGTGCCACCATTCCTATTGAAGGTCTGAAGGAATTCCGTGCACTTCTCGTACTTGACGGCTTGGCCCACCTTCTCCACGTACTTCTGCAACTTGCACTACTTCACCAATTGCTTCATGGCTAGCTCCTCCATGATTATGTCTTTCGAATTCACAATATTCCTGAATTTGAATTGATTGTAAGTCATGGTTTCCAATGAGAGGTTGTACTTTGCTTGCTCTTCCTCCGAGAATGGAACTTTGCTGATTTTCTCTTGACCTGCCAATGTAAGTATCTATCATAATACCATAATTCAACATTAGTATTCTTTAAATCATCTTTGCAAAAAGACATGTAGATGATGGAAGAAATGCTTATGAAAACTGAAATGTTCAATTAAATAAAGATAATTTTCTCTTAAATAGTCCATGCTTTTTCACAAAAAAATTTGTTACGTTTCCTCAATCACAAGTTGATTTTCATCCATTCTTTTCGCCTTTGGTTTCATTCATCTTACATGTTTGCTTCACCATTCATCTTACATGTTTGCTTCAACTTACCCCCTCCCCTTAAGAATTGAGAAGAATTCTTCCTAGGATTAAGGTTTGAGAGGTCAAGGGCATTCAGTGTGTGGTCAGAGTGTTTTACCTTCGCATGTGCCAATCATAGAAGTTCGGATTGTCTTCTAGATTAGCACAGTAGTCCATGTCGAAAGGATGGATGCCTACTTGAGTGATGTAGGTGAGAACATCTGTGAGGAAGTCACCGGAGTCTATTTGACTGGCAATGTGCTACTCCTCCTCAGTCAAAATGTGATCTAAATACGGGTGGGTTAGAAGTTGCTATTCCATGGGTCGGTTATGAATGGTGGTCAACACCCTATAGCAGATTGGAGCTACATAACCGGGGTCATACTTTGAGTTTTTGATGGCACGTCATTGCTCAGCATTGGTCATGATTTGATAGCCCTTTTGATCCCATTGAAGTTAGAGAGAATACCACTTCCTCAAGAAGGAGGAGTCAAAGTCGGCTAGCTTGTCAGCTCTTCTAGCTCTTGGCCTCTTTTTGAAACAAATTTTCTCCTGTGATATGATAGGATCAACTGTTATGTGCAAGCTTGCTC
Organism: Lygodium microphyllum; assembly: GCF_053477565.2. Classification (NCBI taxonomy): domain Eukaryota; kingdom Viridiplantae; phylum Streptophyta; class Polypodiopsida; order Schizaeales; family Lygodiaceae; genus Lygodium; species Lygodium microphyllum. Next base: position 54,811,595 of record NC_141135.1, on the reverse strand, counting down.
TCGAGAGATCTCATTTGTCAATCAGTTCCTTAGCTACTTTAGGAATCTTGATGAACACAAACTCATAGTTCTCCCAAGTGCATGGTAAGGAGTGCATTTCCATTGCTAATTTTTATCGAGGAAGCCTAATTCTAGCCATTCATAGCTCCTAGATAGCATGGTGAACGTGCATCTAAGCATTTGATGCAAGTGACTAAATCATCCCCCGTGTTTATAGCTAGGTCCATGGCCATCATAAGGATAGATTTACGCTTCTAGGAGTGTTTGAGGTTTGTGAGAGGTTGAGGTTTTGTTGAGCTCGATAGCTCAACTACTGATGCATGTCTTTTCTAGGTTGTTCAGTGGGGAGTCTGTTGGCCATTATGCGATAGAGTGGTCCTATAGCCCGATTGATGTACTGCTATTGGCCACTAGAGCAGTTGGAACACTGAAAGTGTTAGGTTGAGTTGACCTAGGGCTTTGACCTAGGGTTGACTGCTGGTTGCGGCTTTGGTTTGATAGACTCCATGAGGTTCTATGGATTTGTTGCTTTTTGGGGCAATGGGTTTCTCATTCCTAGTTGGCTCACCACTTTGTGGAGATGGGCTAGAGGGCTTGGATTGAGAAGCGCATGTACCATCATATTAGCCTTGAGCGTGCAATAGGTCTTTGGGTACCCATCGTGGCTCAACTGTTCGTCTACTTTCGTGGCACCAACTTTTCCTTTTAGGCCTAGGACATGATATTCTATGGTCAAGGGTTCATGAGGGTTGGCTTCTGGGCAGGTGGGGTTGTCGTTTGGGCACCCATTTGAGTTCCTAGTCAGTAGTCTTGGATGTGTCTCCTTTAGGCTACAACCAACTTGTCTTCAGAGGATGGGTCAAGTTTCAACCCCCCTCCTCAGACCTTGCATTAGGTTTCTCCATCGGTGGCATTGCAGGCTTTGATGGAGCTACGCTACCCTTGTTGAAAGTCTCACTATGTGAACATTTCCAATGGCAAGGTGAATGCACTCTGAGTCATATTTGATATTGCAGTGTGCCTGTTTCTTGAATGTGCATCCTAGCAGCAATTCCTTAGCGGTCTTAGTGTTGGGCATCACATAAAAGATAACAAGTAGGATTTGATTCTTGATAGAGATCGTTATTTTGCACTTTCCTAGTAGAGTAAGAAGGACTATCCTCCAAATGGATTGAGTTTAGTGTTGGTAGGCTACAGTTGGGGCTAACCAATGAGGGTCCAATGATTGTGCATATGGATGTTACAGTCAGCTCCCTCATCGATGAGTGTGTCAAATACGTGTGTCTTATGGGCAATCACTAATATGCATAGGTAGGTAGGTGCCACCACTTCATTGTCTTCATCTTCAATTTTCATGGTGGTGGCCTACCCTAGTCTTCTATGACTCGTGCATTGCACATCTAGGGTTGACCTAACATGGTGTTGTAATCCACTCCCTTCATGACAATGAAATTCACAAAAAACTAGACACCTATGATCTTCAACGGCCAATTCTTCAACACTCTAAAATGACCTAACTCTCATTACATTAGCTAGTGTAACATTAAACCTATCATTCTTAACAGGTGGGTTACCCCAAGCCTGGAGTAGTGCATCGCTAAGCACACTGACTTCTACCCCATGTCCATGATCCCTTTTCGTGTGGCATCTTCTAATGCTAGGACTGGTAGGACTACATGCATCTCTGTGCCCTCCCAAAAAGCATTAATGTGTAAGGACTTGGGCACTGAGTGCAGCATCAAACTGGGTATCTAAGTTATTGCATCATTATCATTTAGATCAGCTACCCCTTACTCCATTAGTCCTTCAACCCACTGCTTGAGTTCTTGCCATAATGTCGCATGCTACCTAAGCAAATCTTCTCAGCTTAGAGTCACTAAGTGGTCACTAGCATTGCAAGAAGATTACTAGTTGCTTGCTCTTCTTCTAGTATAACATTCATTTTCCAATGGTCTTGACTGTTTTGCTGACCTGTAGCGTTTAATATCCATCTAAGCGGCACTGCTTATGGTACAAACAAGTCTTTCAACTTTGGTCGTGGAGGCGCAACTGGTGTGATTATGCTTGAGAGATCATCGATATCATCCTCCAAAATGGGCTCAGTGTCCTTAAGGTGCTCTTGGGTAAATTTCACCCACTCCTTGATCTTCTCTATGGCTTTGAGCCAGTGTTGTCAATTGGGATACTCCCCCACCCTAGCACTCCCCCTCTCATTAGTCCTTGGAGCGAATGTCTCTACCTCTACGTCAATGACTTTCTTTCCTGTGGGCAATGTCATAGCACCCTCCATTTTAAGCATGACCCTGTTCTTTGTCCTCTTCTTCCTTTGTCTACGACTCTTTTTCTCTATCAAGGTTGCATCTAGATTGCTAGGTTCAAGCAGTGATATATCAGTCTGCTTCATTTGTGCCTGCGTTAAATGTCTCAACTCCAAATAGCCCCAATGGTACTGATGGCTTGTTCGTCGTACTAGAGGGTGGTTTCTATCTAGGGAATTTGGCAAAAAAATGAGTGATTTCACACTCTCAACATCTAAGATCAGCCTTTTCTTGATTATCCTGCTCCCATTCAGGGCAATGTGAGGAGATGTGTCTTGGGTGACCGCAATTCCAACAAGAAATCAGTTCTTGGGTGTGCCTCCCTAAGCCTTTGCCTTTACCTAGCTCCATGACAGGAAATCCATGAGGACTAGATTTTCATCTTCTTCGTACAAGATGTAAGGGTTCACATAGGGCTCATCATCATTCGGTTCCTCCACATAGTTGATTGGAGTATCGCTCTCGCTGGATGGGTTACGAAAGGGCCATGAAGTGGCTAGCACTACAAGGGAATGGGGGTATAGCGATGGTAATTTCTGATGCAAAATAGTAGCATCTCTATTTGTGTTGCAAATGTGACGCAAATATCAATGCCCCTCTGAGAGAAAAAAAGTAGTGAAAACCCAAGCTAGGCACTTTGTGGCAAAGAGTTTGAGAGAGAGTGAAAGAGATTATGGCTTTGGAAGGGAGAGAGAGAGGAGGAGAGAAAGAGAGAGAAGGAGAACTTATCACCAATGTTGTCGCCATACGCAAAGAAGAGGGAGAAGTGCACGAAGGCAAAAGAGGGAATGTCACAAAGAGGACACATGGAATCCATCGTTGGGCCTTTGTGGTAAGTACATTGCCTCCTCTTGGTTTGTTTTTATGCTTTATTCTTTTCTTTTGTTTTTTTTTCTTGAGAATAAGATGCATTGAGGGAGAAAGAGAGGAAATGAGAGAGGGAGAAGAAAAAAGAAAAAGGAAGAGAGAACAAGAGAGAGATAAGAAAGATGAAAGGTAACAAAGAAAGAGAGAGAGAAAGGGAGGGAGAGAGGAGAATGAGTGAGAAAACGAGGGGGAAGAGGGAAACAAAGAGAGGGGCAACAAAGAAAGAGAAAGAGAGAAAGAAAAGAGAGGGGAGAGAACAAAAAATAGAGAGTGAAGGGAGAGGTGGATAAAAGAGTGAAGTAAAGAGAAGAAGGATAGTGGAAGAGAGAGAGAGAGAGAGAGAGAGAGAGAGGAGAATGAGTGAGAAAACAATGGGGGGGGCAGAGAGAAACAAAGAGGGGCAAAAAAGAAAGACAAAGAGAGAAAGAAAAATAACAACGACGAGGATGAGAGAAAAAAAGAGAGGGGAAACAAAGAAAGAGAAAGAGAGAAAGAAAGAGAGGGGGGAACACGAAACGGAGAGTGAAGGGAGAGGTGGATAAAAGGGTAAAGTAAAGAGAAGAAGGATAGTGGAAAAAAGTGAGAGAGAGAAAGGGAGACAGAGAGAGGAGAATGAGTAAGAAGACAATGAGGGGGCAGAGAGAAACAAATGGAGGGGCAACAAAGAAAGAAAAAGAGAGAAATAAAGAGAGGGGAGAGATAACGCAAAACACAGAGAGTGAAGAGAGAGGTGCATAAAAGAGTGAAGTAAAGAAAAGAAGGATAGTGGGAAAAAAAAGAGAGCTAGAAAGAGAATTGGAGAAAAAGAGACAAAAAGAGGGAGAAAAAGAGAGAAATAAAGAGAGGGGGGAGATAACACAAAACATAGAGAGTGAAGAGAGAGGTGCATAAAAGAGTGAAGTAAAGAAAAGAAGGATAGTGGGAAAAAAAAGAGAGCTAGAAAGAGAATTGGAGAAAAAGAGACAAAAAGAGGGAGAAAAAGAGATAGAAAAAACAATAAATAGAGAGCGAGAGGAAGAGAGACAAAAATGAAAACAACAAGAGAATTAGAGAAAAAAATTTAGAAAGAGAATGGTAGAGGGGGAAGAAAGGCATGAAGAGGGGTGGGGAGAGAGAGTCTTTCAATGCCTTGTTTTATGAGTTTTTTATTTATTATCTTTGATTTTGATTTTAGCAAGATGCATTGAGTGTGAATGAAGAGGAAACGAGAGAAAAACATAGAGAAATGAAGGGAGGAAAAGGAAAAGAGAGAAGAAGTGAGAGTGGGGAGGGAAGATGGGGGAGATAAAGAAACATTTATAGAAATAGAGGGGGAGAGAGATGCAAAGAAGGATGAAGGGAGGCAAATAAAAAAAGCAAAAGAGAATGAGAACAAAAACATGTCGTTTGTCATAACATAGACAATTTTGGAAAACGATGATGATTGTGATGTCCAAGATTGCGAGGCATATCTTAATCAACATGTCCCATGCCCTTGCTCTCAATGTAAGCTAGCAATCAGACGAAAGTGCCACTTGTCTATAGAACACGTACAAGACTTTGGTGAGTTCCAATTGGAGATCATTGATCAAGAGATCTCGGACTTTGAGCAAACAGTAAGAAAAGTGTGTATCAATCATACCTTACATTCGCAAACTAATTGAATATCATGTACAAAAACATTAGATATACCCATAAACTTTATACAGGGAGGTGATGTCTCATCCCAAGGAGAAATACACCTATTGCAACTAGAAGAGTTCATGGGCATGCAATCGATGGACTGTTTGAGCCAATCCACCACTTGCAAGGCACGACTCAGTCTATAGCCTCTATATCAGAGGAGACAGGCAGCCTTTTGGAGCTTCCTCCAATCTTGGAGCCTGAGATGGAGGCAATGATCAATGCATTGATAACCATGGATGCCAAGGCATCTAATCCACTAAGAGAGGAAGTGTCCATACCATTATATGATGGGTATTGAGTATCTCTCTTGGAGACACTACTTGGGCTCCTAAGTGTGCAAGCAAAATACGGGTGGAGTGATGTGAGTGTGACCGAGTTGTTCAGGTACATTCTACGTATACTCTGTTGATTTTTTTGACTCCATTATTAAAAACACGTACTTTTTAAAGGTGTTTTATGAATTTTTTTCAGGTTGCTAAAGTATCATATATTACCACTTTGAAATACCATGCCTACGTCTCGTGATGATGCACGATATGTTTTACAAAAGCTTGAAATGGACTACAATAGGATCCATGCATGTTTCAATGATTGCGTGCTATTTCGAGGAGAGTATGAGACCATGGAGACATGTCCAAAGTGTGGTGCTCACAGGTATCAATAGGACTTGCAGGGCAAACCATTCCTCAAAAATATCTTAGACACTTTCCACTTATCCCCTGTGTATACGACGCCACATTTTTGTACGTCGGGCATTGCAAACTTGACAATGTGGCATGCACAGAATAGATCCATAGATGGAGTCCAATGAATATCGGTAGATTCATGCGGATGGAGCCACATTGACTTGACATTTCCAAGATTTTCACGAGAGCCAAGGAATCTTCGGTTCAGTCTTGTTATGGATGGTGTCAACCCATTTGGTGTCTGCTCAAATTTTTACAATGTGTGGCATATAGTCCTTGTCTATCTTTGTCCATTAGTTGATGAGATTAAGAGTTTATAGGAGGAGGAGGTCAAGGTGGAAGATATGAGCAAGCACAATGGTCAATAGTTCACCAATATATGAGCCATTCTCATGTGGACCATGCATGACTTTCTGGGATTTGAGGAGTGCTCAGGTAAGTAAACTTCCGTTCTCATTGGTGATATCTAATATATCTCGTTTAAGTTTGTGTTGACTAAATAGGGGTGTTGGGACATGTTTGGTTACCTCAGGTTATCATGCATGTCCATTGTGTGGACTCTCAAAGGTCACAAACCATGAAGAAGATGGTATATCAAGGGCACGTTGCATTCTTGCCAGAGGGTCATGAACAGAGTGAAGGTTTTCTTAGAAAACCTCCAGCATGAATGAATGCCCAAAGCTGGTATGAGTTGAAAATGGTCCACATGGAGTCACATCCAAATGGAATGTAGTGTTTCTCAGTTTTCTACGAGTTGCCATTTTGGACCCACTTATAGATCAAGCACTTATTAGATCCCATGCATATTTTCAAGAATATGGGCAGCTTACTATGGGACCACATCACAGGAAAAGGAGACACTGCAAGGGCACAAATTGAATTGAAGGAGATAGGCAAGATGGAGGTGCCTGAGTACTGATGGTTTCTTGCAACTACCTCATGCTCCTTGGGTTTTGTCCACTAAAGAAAAGTGCATTTTGAAGCAAATTATCAAGTCTATCTGCACCTTGACGGGTATGATGCGTTCCCTTAGATCTTCTTTTTCCAAAGACAACCAACTATTAAGGCTAAAATCCCATGATTGGCATAAGATATGTTAGGTTTTTATTGGCCTCGATTATAAGTGGCCTATGTATTTTGCTATTTAGTGTCTAGTCAGTGTTCGTAATGCTTCTTCATTTGTGGCAGTTTGTACTATCGATCACGATCATGGGACGCCTCACTCTAAAAATACACGGGGTGATTTACAAGTTATTGAATTTAGTGCAATAGATCTCACTGAAGGAGATCAAGAAATCCTCTATTGAATCCACAAGGTGGGGATCAATGGAGATAGTTTGTCTCTTTGAGAAGTACCTGCCCACCAACATGCTCATGATACAAACCCACCTCCTGGGTCATCGTATAGATGAAGTGGAGATTGCAGGACCCAACCATACATGGCTAAAGGCTGGCTAGTGTCGGAGCCCTTAGTGCATATTTCACACTAGCTACCAACAGTGAATTCAAACAACTGTATGTTATGGTCGTTGAAGGACGATGATAGACTGATTGGAGATGTGGTAGTTGCAAATGGGATAGAAAAAAGGATGGATGCTGCAATGGAGGAGAAAGTGAATCATTTTTGTATGTTGCATCATGCATTCATGGAGACATGGCTCGCTAAGTACGAGCGAGCTAGGAAAGATCGAAAAGAAGCACAATCAACATTTTGATGCAATATGTGTCATCGATCAATTCGATATCCTAAGGGCATGGAGAAAATGCCACAATTTATGTATATGCGATGGTTATATGGAGCTTTGATTGCACCTTCTCGCAAAGGGATGGAGTTCTATACTAGGGAAATTCCCATATTCCCCAATATGGTGTTGCATGTTTTATAAGCTAGTGTATCTAGATTTTATATGTGACTAATCTAACCATTTCAATATACATTACAAAATATATAGTGCAGTGTGGTCACGCACAAGAGACATTTTCACATCAAGCACATTAACAAAATGCACTCCACAATGGATTGTGGTATCATTGTAAAGTTTGAGCAAGAGAGATGATGGCGAGCCACAGATCCAAACACCATTATAAATGAGATGGAGTATTTTGATAACTTGCAAAGTGTTATCTCACTGGATTACTATAGCTTCTCCATGATCATATTCAATGTATAGTGGTTCATAGTGGTATTGGAAGGAGTAGGGGCAACTGTTCACTGAGGTCCATCTGGATTTCTTGAAATAGATTTCGAGAAAAGATGAAAATATTTGCGTGAGATGTTTGTCTTACCAGTCTATTGTGAACAGGTGCATAAACTGTTTTTAAAAAAATTTTCACGACATAGAATAGTCACAAATATTGAATCTCTCTTATATGTGATTTTGAGCAAGTAATTTTCTATCCAAACCCCCGACAACCTCGATGGTGGTATGTTGTGTCTTCAGCTCCTTGAAGTTCAAGAGTGTATGATGAAAGAAATATTCCCTGTGTAGATGAGGAGTGTATGCAGGTAGAGGGGTCAATATTGCAAGGGGTGGAGATTGAAGATGGCTTGGAACGTGTAAAGGAGGTAGAATCAAGTAAGGATGATGGAAACACAAGAGGCTAGGAATTCTTTTTTGAGAACGAAGTGGACTCCTTTTGTGGTGATCTATCTATCAACTTTCTAGAGTATATGTGGAGTTGTGCCAGGATATTGACATGGGACCATAGGCTATGTCATACTTGCAACATCCGCCCACTCAATTCATTGATGAATCTCTTATAAGGGTACTCTAGAATATGCATTTTAAGTAACATTATTTTTTTTGAGAGTTATATTACCGTACTTTGCTTGAATTTTTATATTGATTATGCTAACATCTTTTTTTGGCTATGCAGGCACCTTTGACAATATTTGGAGAGTAGAATGAGTCAAGGGATGAACAACATGAGTTGCACAAGTATGTCTTCAGATCAAGTGGCCTGATTGAGAGATATGGCAGAATAGGAGCTATCTCCGGACACCATCAAGCCATTCTATTAGATTTGCTTGGGCACACTCTGATGCTTCAGTTTCTAGTAGATGAGGATGATGATCCAGACTGGGCTCGGAAAAAGGGAGTGGTTTTAGGGGGTGCTATGGAGATGTGGATGCTGTGAGCCTATAGTCGGATTGAGATATAGGTGCTACTCCTTGGTCTCGTACAAGTTCAAGTGAAGATGGCTTAGGTGGGTGTTGTGGAGGAACCAATGCAGTGTCTCCATCTTGTCATTTTGGTGGAGACATGTCACCTATAGGATTTGTCACATGTATGCAGACATTTACTCTAGTGACTCCAATTTTTTCTTAGCCATCCATAGGTGGCACCCCTATGAGTGCTACTCCAAGAGATACTACCCCCATGGGTACACCAGATGTACAAGGGTCTCCTAGTTATGCCCAAGAGTGTAGTCATAGGTGGGAGAGAACACACCTTAGACATACCCTAGAGGGGTATGGATGCCTCATAGATGACAAGACAGGAGCTATGATCATGAATTTTGAGGGGAGGAGGGTGATGTCTCGCATGAGAAAGTTGTATGAATAAGTTTTTCGGCATAGCATCCTTGCATGAGGATTTTTTAGTACCTAGCATGACAGAGAGGTTTTTCACTGGGTGGATGATGGAGTACATACGTACGTACATGTCACATAGACGATCGTATGCATGTAAGGCACTCAAGAGTAGTGTCTCAAAGCTCGAGTGGCTAGATAGAGATGATTGGCAAAGACTCACAGAGGAGACTATAGATTCTCTAGGACATTAGTGACAACAATGGGAGGCAGCGAGGGCATGATTGGAGGCAGGGGTCGTGCATCATCTGGGGAGTGGTGGCCACAGGACTTATCTGGAGGACTTTGTAAGTTTTTCTTTTGTTCTTCTCACTTTTTTATTTGCAATATCACTTGTACTGACAATTGTGTTTCTAACAGTTGTATTCTATTTTCTTTGCAGCACTCTATTACAAACCATGATCCCATCGGCCTGGAGACTTGATATGCGAAGAGACACGGTCTTAGTATATTGATCAATAGACTATATGCACATGGCAGCCTAGTAAGTCAATCATCTTTCTTGTCCATAGTTACTATTTTTTTGAAAATCCATTATGTATGATGGACTGATGTGTAGTTGTTCATTTTTCAAAGTCCATTTGATGCTCCTTTGCGTTGGCACAAGCTTTCGGATGGCAATGATCTATAGCTCATGCTTGGATTCATGGAGTGCACATCCTCTTTTTTTTTTGGTCATGTGATTTATGTAGGCATCTTCTATGTACTATGTTGTTATCATCCTTTGTATCTTGCCATAATTCCTTGAGTTTTCATCAGCGATCTTGTATTTATTCTAGGTATTAGTCTGGTAGATCCAAGTACATTTTGCACTCATCTTAACGACCATTGCGCACCTAACATGTAATTCATTTCTAGAATATAAATACAATACATATTGATATATGTGGAATTTTTTTTCTCTATAACTATTGCTATTAACGTTGCAAATTTACTACATGTATCATCATTGGCATCGTAATAAGCATCACAAACCGTCATTTTTTGCATTGCAAAACCGACAAAAATTGCGGCATAAATACCGATGGTTTTATGGAAACGATGATATCAATGCATTTAGCGACAACGAGGGCAATTATTTTATGAACATTTTCATTGCTTTGAACATCAGTATGAGGCCTGTATCTTGTAGTGCAGGGGATGCACGTGGGATTTATTTCCATCCTAAGAATAGCTAGTTTAGCATCATTAGGTGCTGGGAGAGCCAATTGGGCTCCCCCCCTGAAAACATTTGGCAGCCTATTTCCTAGGTAAGGTTGGTTGTAAGGTTGCAAGTATGGAAGTCGTCTTGGTAGTCTGCAATACATGGCATCGTGACCAAACCTACCACAATTGGTGCAAGGTTCAAACCTAGGGTCTGGACACTTAGCTGGTAGGTGGTTTCTGCCACTATACATGCACTGGACATGTGGACAAATTGGTCCCCTCACCATTTCTTGTAGCCTTGCTATCTCCATCTTCATCTCACCTAGCTCGTGATTTCAATCAATGCTCTTTTCCTTATCATGGCTATTTGGAACCGACTGTTTGCTAGATGTGGTTGCCATTTTTGAGGTTCTAGAGGTAGCCTCATCTTGGTTTAAGCTCTTGGAGCTCCTCTCCTCGAGTTGGTCATCCACTCAAACGGCCTCTTCAAAGACCCTAGTTAGTGCATCTCTGCAATCTTGAGTTGCCTATCAAGGCCTTGTAGAGTTTGTTTATCGGGATTCTCTTAAAGAGACTCCTCACATGGGTTACATAATCCGTGATATCCTCCTTATCTCTCAGCTTCACGTTCATGAGCCGTATGATCAGGTTGTTTGAGTACCCCACCTCTGAGAATTTCTTAATAAAGAGATTCTTGAGATGGTTGAAATTGTTACGTTCTGCAACATCTAAGTTTGTACACCAAGTCCTTCCCTTATTTCCTAAGCATAAACCGAAGACCTGTGACTGTTGGGTGAGATTGATGAGGTCATTGGCCTCACAAACCTACTCAAACTGCTCTACAAAGCTATAGGGATCATTGTTTGGCTGGTACTTGTCCAACTGCTTAGCAATGACATGGATTTTTTGTTTGCTCTTGGAGCCTTGGTTGACTCCTAGCCTTGTGAGCAATGAGGTCACAAGTGCTTCTATGCTCTGCTCTGCGGAGGTGTTGTCTAGTAGTTGCTTCATAAGAAGCTCACTCATCAGTACATAAGGTCTCCTTCTAGCTCTCTGTCTCCCTTTCTCTCTCTCTCTCTCTCTCTCTCTCTCTCTCTCTCTCTCTCTCTCTCTCTCTCTCTCTCTCTCTCTCTCTCTCTCTCTCTCTCTCTCTCTCTCTCTCTGCCTTAGGTATCGATCGATTTCTATTTGCTAAGGCTAACTCCCGTATTCCTATATTTTGTTACAAGCTTCTAGCTTGTTGTTCCTGATTGTAGGCCACAATGCCCTACAAATCTTCCCATGCTAGTCTCCTCTCCTCTTTGAGGTCTGCTATGATATCCTCAAATGGCCTACCATGGTGGTCCAGTGAATTCTCTTGTTCCGGGTTGTACTCTCAATCATCCCGAACACACTAAATTTGTCAATTTTGATGTATCAAAATATGGTTTAATTATATAGAGTTTGATTTTGTAGTGTCTGATTCCAGGAATCAGACGTCCGATTTGACAGGTGTCCGATTTTATCTATCCGATTTTGAATGGTCTGCCGACTATGGGATGTTGGATTTTCAAAATCGGACAGGGTATGTCCAATCCAATCGGATGGATTGGTCCAATTTGAGTGTGTTGGATTGCCAATATCAGACAGGGTGGTCTGAGAGTTAGATTTCCAAAATTGAATGAGGTCACAGGTTCAAGTGTTTGATCATCAAGATTAGACTGTGGCAGTAGTCCATTGTTGCCCATCCGATTCTCAGAATCGGATGAGTGTAGGGTGTTTGAGCATCCGATTTTGTCAGTCGAGGGGCCGAAATGATGAAAAATTGAATCAACGACATGATTATGAGCAAGCTAGGAATGAAGACTTCTAGAATGCAACTATGAACATAAGGCAAGGTTTGTATATGCCTGGGATGCACTACCAGTGCCGGTGGGAGTCGATCAATTCATAAGAAACCCTAGTTTTCCAAGCTCTCTCTCTGTCTCTCTATGTCTCTCTCTCTCTCTCTCAATGCCACAAGTAAAAATGAGGTCTCCCTTTGCTTCCCAAGGTCTTAAACCCTTATTGGACTCACCTTAATCTCCCCAATCACTCCCCGTGCGATTCTAACACCTCTAATTACTCTTTTTTCTCCTTTTTTTCATGTTTGGGCATGTTTCATAGAAGCAACCCTAAAGCTTCCTGCTTTGATTTCTTGGTCCTATCCTACTCTAAGTGCAACAAAAATTGAAAGAAAAATATTGAAACGACTTTCCTAATCATCAAAAAACCAAAATACTTGTTGCAAAGATTAAAAACCCAAAACCTCCTACATATCTCTAGCTCCGCTTCAGGGATGAAACCCTTACTTCGTCGCTCGATTTGAGGTGCGCAAGTGCTCAAGCTTGAATCCGTTGGTCTCGGCAACAAAACCAAAATGTAGAGGAAAACTGCAAAGACCCACGGACCACTTATTGTTCAAGCATTTCAAGCAAACACCTATGGCTATCTCTCACTTAGTCGATGCATCTTTGATCCTACCGGGGTATAATGAGCTTACCTTGATGCCCAAATGAGTTACCTCCTCCCTCAAGAACACTGGTAGCTCCACAGTTACAAATGCAAGCCCAAGCATCCTCAAGCCTCCACCTCCAAGCTCCATCCTCCATAGCCACGCACGAGACAAGAAAAGAGAAGAGAAGAGAAAAAGAGAGGAGGTGCTGGAGAGCTTCACCTCTAAGACTCCTCACTCTCATATACTCACTCCCTCACACTCTCACACTCCCTCTCTCAAGCACACACAAGCAAGCAAGAAGGAGAAGGGAAGAAGATCAGTTCACTTTGCCACACACCAAAGAATGAGCTTCTCATTCACTTTTTGAGTTTATATACAAAGTCCTAATCCCTTTTGGACAGTCATCTCCTTTTTTACATGGTTGGCCATGGCCTAGGCCCTCTTTCCCATTGTCCTTCTATCCTCTTAGCTTTCTTTCTACCACCTATCTACCCTTACAATTTGTAGAGGGAGCCTCTCGCTTTTTTACAAAAGTTTTAGGGTTGCTTTCATTTACAAATATGTTTTTTCCTTTTACTTGGTTTTTGAGGCTGCCCTTGTGCTTCCGGGCATTTCCCTTCCTGCTTCTTCTATTGTGTTTGATTTCCTTTTTGCTATCTGATCACATAGGCCTCATTTAACATTTAAGTTAGGACCCAACCAATGTCCAAGATCACCATGGATCCTCCTCATATGGGAACCTTATAACTTTGAGAACCATGGATCATCGATGACACCTTACAAGGGTGGGATATTGAGTGTATCTAACATTCCCCCCTCTATGTGTACCCATAGGTGATCTACATTCATGGCTTAATGCTATATCTCTAAAGATGAAATCAAAGAAGATCCTTCATAAGAGATCTCGTGAATATGTTTACTCCATTATCCTATATTGACTCTACTATTCCATTCTAAATCAAATCTTAACACTAGATTTTTGGCCGTGGTGATGTAACTCTAGTTGTCACATCTTAACAATATTGCATGTTTATCAGGCACTTCTATATGCCATAGAATCCTCCTTAACTATATAGCTTCACATGTAGAGCTAAAAAGCCTCATTGTAATTTTCTTCGATTAGAATACAATGCCATTTTTTATTTCTTCTTACTAATCCGAGAGAAAATTCATAAACATAAAGAAAATAATAACTAGAAAGTAGCTTCCTAGAATCACTATCTATTGCCTAGTCGAAGTCATAAATTCCTACAAGAGAAGTTTCAAAACTATATGTGATCCCATTTTCAAGAGTTCCCTTCAAGTATCGAAGCACTCACATCCTAGCCTTCCAATGACTCTTATGAGGTTTGTTTAAGAATATACTCAAAACACCAATAGCAAAAGTGATATCCAGCATAGTAAGTATTGCACAAATAGATGAGAGTGTAGATCAACCTTCTATACCTCCCAATATACATAAGCACTCACATCCTAGCCTTCCAATGATTCTAATGAGGTTTGTTTTAGAATCTACTCAAAACACTAACAACAAAATTGATATCTAGCCTGGTATTGCACAAATAGATGAGAGTGTAGACCAACCTTCTATACCTCTCCCAACGTATATAAGTATTGATGTATCCTCAATAGATAACTTTGCATTGCCCTCTATAGGTGTGGCTATCACAACAAGGAAATGGAAGTATAGAAACTACCATTTTTTATGTAATTAAGTAGTATTGCTATAGCGATGACTCTTTTTTATGCAATTAGGAGGTGCCACTATAAGCATTGCTATATTCGTTGCTATTACCATTTCCATTTGCATCACTTTTTACGTCGATATGCGTAGCTATGAAAATTAATGTCACTATATGCATTGAATGTAGCAATGCAAGTACCTAACACATATAGCAATGCTAATAATGATGATATTCTGGGAAAAAAGGGCATTGCAACCTAAGCACAGTATTTTATAGATTTGTAAACGAGCAAGAGTGAGAAACCAAAAGAGAGAGAGAGAGAGAGAGAGAGAGAGAGAGAGAGAGAGAGACTACATCCACTACTGCCATCCACGAAGAGGGAGGAGATATGTGTAAAGGAGGAGGGAACCCATGATCCATCTTTGAATCACATGTTAAGAGTATCTTCATGGCATGCCATCATTCTAGAAAATACACTAGATAGGTCTTGATATGGCTTGTCATTCGATCACAAAGTACAACAATCATTCCAAGTCTCATGACATGACCATAAATCCATGTACAAAGCTTGGCTTACTATAGAAGATGGCCCCCTAATCTCCATAGAGACATGGAATGCAAAGCTTATCTCTCTCATGGACGATGGTCAACCCAGGATGCCACCCTGCTCTTCCTTGATTCTCAAGTTGAGGTTGATGACAATATTTCACTTCATACTAATTTTAGGATTATCCAATAGGACTCAAAACCTCATAGTGGTATCTCTTAGTCAAAATTTCAATGTCGCTCATCATACAATACATTGAGGATATAGTATGTAAACAGTGTAAATGATGTTTTGCTTTATTGCTATATGTAGTATCTTTCATATCTATATTTTCCATCTTTACCCTACCTAACGATAGTTTTATTTCCCTTATTTAATGTAGATAGCGTTTGCAAGAAAATGGGGGTAGCTAGGATAGCCAAGTCATGTAGTGCAAATCACATTGCCTATCTTGGAACTTCTACTGATGTGGCTGATGGAGTGAGGCACAATGGGACTCTTACGAATTCCCAAATTCTCCCCCAAAACACTTGAACAAGTTTGAAATAAGTTGGATGAGCAGAAGATCAATGGGACTAATGCATATACAAGGTCTAACTACCATGAAAGCTTGAAGTGAAGCTCTTCTTCTCAAGTCTAAGCAAGTGATGAAAAATCTCCTTGAGTAATAATTTTTTGAATGGATTATATATAGCTTTTGCAATCAATGGATTCCTTATTTTTAGAGAATTGTGATGTATTTATTTTTGCTGTTAAGTATACTTTACATTGGTAAATAAATTATGCAAGAATATTCCGTGTATATAGCTAAAAGGGTCGTAGGTCTACATGCCTTGCTACCTAATTTTTTAACCCTCTATAACCTTTGCTATTTGCATCAGAAATTTACTCTATAAAAATCTCTATTTGTGTTGCTATATGTGGCTCTATATGCATTGCTATTTGTATCACTATATAGAATTAGTGTTTGCTATATAGAATTAGTGTTTGCTATATAGAAGTAGAGATGCATACAGTGATCCTAATAGTGAGGGATCTCTTGCATCAGCAATGGCGATGTGATAGGGGTAAAATTTTCCATGAATAATTCCATCGCGTTAAACATCAGTATTGGTTTTATATGTTGTAGTATATCTCCTTGCCATTGGTCATGTGAGATGGTTTTAAGATCTCCCATGCATACTTTTCTTGAGAGATGAAGATGTTTCATGGCTCTTGCTAGAATTTAAGAACCAAATGATAGTATAACAAACCCAAGTCTATCGTGTCAAACTTAGAACTTAAAGTATTTCCAATCTAATAGATTATATCTTCATAGTCACCTTTAATGAGAATATTGTCCACATAAAGGACAATTGCTACAAACTTTTCACCAACCTATGAGCATAAAAGTTAGCGCTTGGGATATACCTTTTGAAGTTTAAGCTTTAAAAACTTATCTCTTTGCTAATATCATGCTATAGAGACTTATTTTATTCCATACAATACCTTTTACAACTTATAAGAACCTTTTTCTCAAAATGGTGGGCCTCAAACCCTAGTGCTTGGGATATGTAGACCTCCTCCTTGAGGTCACCATTTAAGAATGTTGATTTTACATTTATTTGGTAAATTGGCCATTCTTATAAGTGGAAATAGTGGTCATCATCGAAGTTAGAGTGAATGATCCTTGAAAATAAAACCCTTTAACTTGTGAAATCCATATGCAACCAATCTAGCTTTATACTTTTTTTAGCTTCCATTGGCATGGTCCTTTACATTGCAAATCCACTTAATGCCAATAATCTTTATCTTGTATTGCCAATGCACTAGCCCTCAAATATTGTTTTTCATTATGCTATCATAATAGCTTGCATAGGTTTCCCCATGCTAGATCTATGAAAGTACTTCTCCAAATTAGTTGGCTCCTTTACTTCTCTCATAATCCCACCTGTCAAGGCCATATTGGCTATGTAAGAAAAAGCCTTTCTTTGCTCCTTTATTCTCTGAGACCCTCTTGATTAGTCTACCTTTTTCTCAATAAATGCAAGTATCAAATTATTTTGATAATAGAGTTGCTTCAACTTGTTGGAGTTATATCTAGCTCATCCTATCTAGACTAGGTCTCACCTATACATATGTAGATTGTGATCAATATGAAATAGTCTTCGGGAGTATACATGGTGTGTCTCTTCTCTCCCACTCACACCTCTACATATATTCTCTCTCTACATCTCAATATGGTATTAGAGCTATCATGATCAACTAAAAGCAATTCCTTGAAGAAGACAATCAAGAAGTATATCTAAGTAGTATCTCTTCAATTATGGATTCATGTTCTTTTCATACTTAAACTTGACGTATTGTGTATATTATGAGCATCTTATGTTATGAATTTTAAGCATAGAAGAAGTTCACTCGATCATCATTTAGATTGCAAATATGTTGAATTGTAGATATGCCTTGCTTGGATACCCTAAAAGTTTCTATTAGAAAAACTATTAAGGAAAAGCCTTTCTCAAAAAAAACCAGTTATCTAATATGCTAGGACTCACAAGCTTTCTTCTTAGCAAATCCGTGCTTAATTTTGTGTTCTATGTAAAACGTTATGTCAGTTTAGGTAACCTAGACTTGAAACAAAAAAACAAACAAGACAATAGGTTTTCATGTAGACTTCTATGACACAGGTTTTGTCATGATTACTCAATCTTGAGTTTCTACTAAAATTCACCAGATCATTATCTATTCTTGGCCAAAAAGTAAAGTGATAACATTTTCTCATCTATGTTGGGATGATTTCTTCTCGAACATGTTTTGTCTATTCTGGTCGCTTTATTCTTGCCCATGTTTCATCTATCTTGGGCCTCTTTCTTTTGGAGTATGCTTTTTGAACTAAATGTATTTCTTTATAGCATAGCTTTTGTGTACAACTTATTGTGTTGTACTTTTGTTGTTGTTTTGTCCTATGGTGTGCAGATTCTATGATATCATATTGTGATACTACGAAGCATATTCCATGGAGGATTCCGTGAGACCTCAATGGATTCCGTGAGTTTTTAATTCCATGGTGGATTCCGTGAGGTTTTGTGGTGGATTCCATAAAACTATATTTATTTGCTGGGGCTCGTACACAAGGTGGATTCCTTGTGCGAGAAGTTGACCAAGACGCCTGTCCTTTTTAGGCATCATATTAATTTAATGTGCACGTGTGTGATTCCCTAGTGGGTGATTCCTCAAAATACATAATTAAATTAATGGACGTTTATGAGTTTAGAGCGCACTCGTATCAAATTAAGATTAAGACAGAGTTCTAATCTATTTATTTATTTTGTAGCTGAAGACTGTTAGGTATTCACTTTGTCGGTTTAATTTTATTATTTTCTAACAATTGTGAATGCTTCAGTTTGATGTGTAGAGCAAGCGGTGGTGGTGTTGGGAAGCACTGGGTGATAGCATGTATTCAAATTACATAGAAGAAATTATCATTTTTAATAGGCGCATGCCTTATCATTAAAGGCGTGGCGCTAATATTTATTTAGGTGTGCTTATATATTGAACCACTTGACAAATATTTATTATTTTGTATGCCCATGGGCGCACGGTTTAAATATTTCATTATTGTACATTGTATTTGGGCACAGCTTGACTTTTGGGGTACCCAACTGCTTTATTATTTATTTGGGAAAAAGAAAACACAAAAGCTGAAGCATGCTAATTGTAAAATTGGGGTAGTTTTGAGCTTTGAGATGAATAAATTTATAAATACATGCCTTGTGAAGCGCTAACACAAGGCATGGGGGGAGATTGTACCCAAATTGTCTCTTTTCTTCATGTCGTGCAAATCTTCCTTCTTGTTTTATGAGCTTTAGTAGAGTTCTTTTGTTCTTGGGGACCTTTCGGCACTCACTACGTATACATCTAGCATCGGACTTGTGCACCAGTGGTATCAAAGTAAAGCTGAGATCAAGGGCTTCCGATCGCTTACCATCTTGCGTGAAGGCGAAGCTCTTGGAATTAATGGGCTCTACAATCAGTCTCATGATGAACTATCGAGACCATCGTGTTCCTAGTGGTGAAGAACCTCTTCCTGTGTTGTTGGATTGCAAAGGACCACTCTCTGGCGATGAAGGACCACTTCCCAAGCTCTTGTAGCAAGACTTTTTTCTTTAGAAGACATAATGAAGAAAAAATTCATTAAGATTAGCTTTTTAGCTTAATAAAAGCTTAAGAAAGAGCTAAGGCCTCAAATTCCATCATCCGCAGCGGCAACATGTACTGACAGGCACCGAATCCACCGACGATGTCTTGTCCTGGTCAATTTCAAAATTTCGTTAAGCTTTTATAAAGCTTAAGGCTTTAAAGCTTACTAAAGCTTAACGATTTCAATCTTTAAATTTTCTCTTTAGTGGGCGTTCACATTAAGCTCTTCTCCAAATCAATCCCGAACTAGTTTTGTAACTCCAACAAGCCTATGTTCATACTGCACTCTGACAGAGCCAATTGCCAGCAAAAGCACATTGTTATACATAGTCTACACAAATGAAGTATTCGTTGAAAGAATACCTTCATCAATTACTGTAATTGCAAAGAAGAAAGATTGCAAAAAGCCATATTTTTTAAAAAAAGCAAGCATTGTAAACCCAACCTTGAGCTATGCTCATCCCTCTAACAAGCTTTTGAGTGTGTGAGGTTGTTTGAGATTTTGCAGGTGTTCAATAAAACCATGGAAGATTTTATGGGGCTGAAGGTGATTTACCGGAACAAACGATGAAGCAAAATTTGGACCTAATTATGATGCAACTTCAAGAGGAACGAAGAGCACGTCAAACTTTGCAAGCTCAACTGACTACGCTTCAATGATCCATTGTTGATCAAGATAGACCATAACCTGAAGATGTTAACCCAAAGATGTTATACGACATACGATCGATGCAATTCTCGAAGCAAAATCTATTAGGAAAGAAGCCAAGATAAGTAAAAGAAATTTCAAATTTCATACTTTTAATGGGCTAGTCACAGAAAAAATATTCTCGCTTTTATTAGTCAATTTGATGATTACTTCCATGAAGAACAATATGCTGAAAAAGACAAACTCAAATTTGTCACTAACCATTTAGTGGATAGAGCATCGTTATGGTGGACTGTTTTCTGCAAGAGTATTGATTATCCTACTACTTGGGAGACTTTTCAAAAGAAATTTTTACTGAATTTTCTTCCACCTCATTTCCATGCAAAAGCAATCAAACAGTGGGATCTTTTGCAACAAAGAGATCGTGATCCTATTCTGCAATAATACACTAAGTGTTTCTGGAATGCCTTATTGTAACTTCGAATGCTTGAAGATTTACCTGAGGCGATCCACAAGAGTAAGTATATGTCTAGTTTTCTTGGTCACTGTATGCTTTGCGATTTCTTTAGCCCATGATGCTGAAGACAAAATTCATGGACGAGAGAAGTGATCACAACAATTTCCAACCAATGGTAACTTCGGTACAAAGCAATTCAATTCTAACTTTTGAAGATTCAATCAAAATCGCTTTGTTCCTTCTTCTTTGCGTAAGCCTTGCACATGACCTCTTCCTTTACCATCAAACACAAATCCAACCCCTAAGCCTTCTCTTTAGCCAAATCCCAACATACCCAAACTTCCAGCCATTACAAATAATGTTTCCAAAACCAAGCCTATAGTTTCCTACAAGTGCCACCAACCTGGACACCTAGCAGTGAACTGTCAATCCAAAAAGCCAACTGTTCACATTAGTTACTTGGGAGTGACTGAAGATGAAGACCATGAAGAAATGCTAGATTTCACAGAAGATGATGATGATATCGGTACTACTTCAGATACTTTACTAGATATGCCAAATCCTCATTCATTATTAATGATGAAATGTCTTGTGCATGGTAACGAAAAGATTGTTTTGCATGATGATGGGAGCACACATGATTTTATTTCTGCAAAATTGGTAAAAGAATTAAATTTACATGCTGTTCTCACTCATTATCGCATAAAAGTTATATTCTTAGGCACTAGATACAATGGTACACAAGAAGTTCATGATTTAGAAATTAAAATTGGTGATTATATTGAGCACAAAAATTTCTTGGTTGTGCTTTTGCAAGCTAGTGACATTATTTTAGGAATGCCTTGGCGTCACAAATATAATCCCGATATAGATTATTTCACATATTCAATGAAAATTCATTCTAATGGAAAACAAATCACATTATATGGTACGCACACCTTAGATAATTTTCCATTACTTAGTCACACATAGGCTAAATGTGCATTAAGAAAATGTAGAAAATCATATTTAGTATGGGTGAATGTGACGCCAAGAGGCATATTACACGGTGGATTCCGTGGCACGGTGGATTCCGTGAGGTTTTACAATGGATTCCATAAACTTTGATGACCAGGGCTCATACACAAAGTGGATTCTTTGTGCGAGAAGTTGATGGGGACGCCTGTCCTTTTCGGGCGTTTCATTAATTTAGTGTGTACATGGGTGATTCCATAGCGGGTGATTCCGCAAAATGCATATTAAATTAATAAACGTTTATGAGTTTAGAGTGCGCACTCGTAATAAATTAATTTTATGATTTATTTCTAACTATTTGATTTATTTATGTAGCTGAAGACTGCTACGTATTCACTTTTGTCGGTTTAATTGTATTCTTTTACTAACGATTGTGAATGCTTCAGTTGATGTGTAGAGATAGCAGCAGTGGCGGAGGAAAGCATTGGAGGATAGCAAATATTCGATTTATTGATTATATTTTGATGGGCGCATACCTTAGGCATGGCGCCTATATTTTTTCACGCCTATTTATTGAGGAGTTGGATATTTATTATTATTTTGTATGCGCATGGGCGCACGATTATGTTATTTCTACTTGGACATTGTATTGGGCATGTAAGACTCTTTGGGCACCACCCATTAGCTTTATTCCTATTTTGTGTTAAAGCAAACTCAAAAGCTAAAAGCTTGCTATTTTGTAATTTGGGCTATTATTTGAGCTTGAAGATGATTAATACATAAAATACATGCTTTGTGGAGCGCTCACACAAGGCATGGGGGGAGATTGCACCCAATTGGTCTCTTGTTCATGTCGTTCATGCTTTTTACATTGAATTTTGCAAAAAGTAGAGTTCTATTGTTCTTGGAGACCTTCCGCCATTCACTACGCAAGCGTACAGCATCCGATCTGCGCACCAGTGGTATCAGAGCAAAGCTGAGATCAAGAGCTTCCAATCGCTACCCATCTTGTGCGAAGGTGGAGCTCCTGGAACGATCGGGCTCTACAGTAAATCTCGTCGCGAACGGTCTATACAGGCGGATTCCTAGCGATCAAGAACCTCTGTTTCCATCATCAGACTGCGAAGGACCAGCTGGCACAGACAAAGGACCACTCCTATCTCTTCTTCTTCAAGTCGTCAAAAACCAGAGATAAGTCATAAACTTCATATGTTCCAAGCTTTAAAAGTTAAAGCTTTATAAGCTTAAAGAAGCTTAATGCTTCTAAATTTCACCTCAGCGCCTCTGAGGATGTCAGTGCAAATTTTGCCGCGTTGAAAAAATGGCCCCCCCCCATGATTCCGCCGTTTTTAGTAAGATTAAGCTCATAAGCTTAATCACTTAAGCAACAAGTTACTTAAGTCTTATAACTCAGCAAGTCTGCAAAGTCCAAATTCTGCAAGTCTATCAAGTCAAGTTTTGCAAGTTCCATAAAGCAAGCAAGTTTTTCAAGTCTACAAACTCTGTAAGTCACATTAGTCTGGTACTCTGCAAGTCAGATAAGTCGACTAGAGTCAAAACTGACTTCTGTCCAAAACTCATAGAAGAGTTGTTCTTGCGCAGAAACTTCGAACTGCAAAGTTGTTCATTGGAAGGTACTCTACCCATATGCAGGTTTGCTGAAGCATTTTCAGCATACAAAGAATGATAAAACATAGATTTTTCAAAGATTGTGAAAGCCACACCCAAAAATACATAAGCCTTGTATTCCCAAACTTGAGCTACGCTCATCCCGCTAACTTGATTTTGAGAGTGAAAGGTCTTTTGAGTTTTACAGGATGATGGAACCACATATGGATGATTTAATGGCTGAAGGCGACCTACCTGAACCTACGATGGAGCAAAAGCTGGATTTAATTATGATGCAATTGGATGAAGAACGAAGAGCTAGGCAAGCATTGCAAGTTCAATTGGAAAATTTACAAAGATCGTCTACCGACAAAGAAGAACCTCAATCTGAAGATCTTATCTGACGTACCATCGACGCAACTCTCGAAGCTCAAACCATCCGCAAGGAATCAAAGATAAGTAAAAGAAATTTCAAATTCCGTACTTTCAATGGCACTCGAGAGGGAAAAACTGTTCTTGCATTCATTAGTCAGTTTGATGACTACTTTCATGAGGAAACCTATGCAAAAAAAGATAAAATTAAGTGTGTCACTAATCATTTAGTGGATAGAGCATCTCTTTGGTGGATTGTGGTATGCAAGAGTATAGATTGTCCCACTACCTGGGAGAATTTCCTTCCTCCACAATTTCATGAGAAAGCCATAAAGCAATGGGACCTTCTTCAACGGGATCATGAGCCTATTCCTCAGTACATAGAGCGTTTTTGGAATGCACTACTCCAGTTATGCATGCTTGAAGACGTATCTGCAGTGACACACAAGCGCAAGTATATATCTGGACTCCTTGGGCATTACTACGCTGAAGTTAATATGTTCAAGCCTGCTACTCTTGAAGACGCAATTTCATTAGCTCACGACACTGAAGACAAGCTGCGAGGTAGAGACAGACATCCACAGCAATTCCAAGCCAATGGTAACTATGGATCTAAACAATTCAACTCAAATTTTAGAAGATTTAATCAAGGTCGTTTCTCTTCATCATCTTTCCGTAAGAATTGGGCAAAACCACCTGCTTTACCATCCAATGCCAATCAAAACCCCAAGCCTATTCCACAGCCAAATCCTAATGTCCCTAGACTTCTTGCCATTGCAAACAATGTAACCAAAGCCAAACCTATAGTATGCTATAAATGCCACCAGCCTGGACATTTAGCAGCAAATTGCCATTCGAAGAAGCCACCTGTTCATATCAACTATCTTGGAGCAATGGAAGATGACGAACATGAAGATATGCCTGATTTCACTGAAGATGAGGATGACACTACTACTCTTTCGGATACTTTACTAGGTATTCCAACTCCACATTCTTTATTGACTATGAAATGTTTAGTGCATGGAAAGAAAAAGATTATTTTGCATGATAACGGTAGTACTCATGATTTTATTTCAGCAAATCTAGTAAAAGAATTGAAGTTACAGACTGTACCTACGCATTATCGCATCAAAGCAGCATTCTTAGGCACTAGGTATAATGGTACACAGGAAGTGCATGACTTAGAAATTCAAATTGGTCAATACACTGAAAGAAGAAATTTCCTAGTTGTTCCATTACAGTTGAGTGACATTATTTTAGGTATGCCTTGGCGCCATCAGCATAATCCAGATATAGATTATTCCAAGCATTCAATTAATATTCAATTTCAAGGAAAACCTATTACATTGTATGGTATGCATGCATTTAATGCTTTTCCACTGCTTTCGCATACTCAAGCTAAACGTGCATTACGCAAAAGTAGTAAATCTTATCTCATTTGGGTGAATGAACTGCAAGTTAAAGAAAATCATATGCACCCTAGGCATAAAGAATTTCTTTCACATTTTAAAGACTGTTTTGCCGAAGATCTACCACCTGGTTTACCTCCTTCACGTCTAGAAGACCATAAAATAGATTTGATTCTTGGTACACAACCACCTTGTAAAGCACCATATAGGCATAACCAGATAGAGCAAAAAGAAATTCAAAGTCAAGTTGAGGAATTATTAAATAGAGAATTGATTAGACCTAGTAGTTCTCCATTCGGTGCACCTGTTCTGTTAGTCAAGAAAAAGAATAATACCTATCGTATGTGCATTGACTATCGAGCTTTAAATAAGATCACTGTAAAGAATAGGTATCCAATTCCTAGAGTTGATGACCTTATGGACAAACTGCAAGGATCTGGTATATTTAGTAAAATAGATCTTAAATCTGGTTATTGTCAGGTGAGACTAGATAAGTCTGACATATTCAAGACTGCATTTAGGACACATTTTGGTCATTATGAATTTTTAGTGATGCCTTTCGGATTGACTAATGCACCTGCTACATTTAGTAGATTGATGAACCGTATATTTTTGAAATATCAGTATTGTGTAATTGTCTTCTTTGATGATATTTTGGTGTTTAGTCAAAATGAGAAAGAACATTATGAGCATTTGTCATTCCAGTTATTAAAAGATAATCAACTGTATGCAAATCTTGAAAAGAGTGAATTCTTTAAAACAGAAATTGAGTATTTAGGTCATATTGTATCATCTGATGGAATTAAAGTTGACCCTAAGAAAATAGATGCAATATTGAATTGGCATGTACCTAAAAATGTGCATGAGTTACGATCATTCCTAGGTCTTGCTAGTTTCTATAGGAAGTTTGTACGTAATTTTTCATTACTTACTTTACCATTAACCAAACTTCTGAAGAAAGGTATTGTTTATCATTGGTCCGATAATCAACAAAAATCCTTTGACTTATTGAAACATGCATTAACCCATGCCCCTGTATTATAGCTGCCTGATTTTAATAGACCATTCTTTTTAGTAGTGACTGATGCTAGTGGATCAGGAATAGGAGCCGTACTTATGCAAGACAATCATCCTATAGCCTATTCTAGTTGTAAGCTGAAACCCTCAGAATTGAAATATCCCACATATGACAAAGAATTATTAGCTGTTGTACAAGCCTTAAGACAGTGGAAACACTACTTAATGGGTTCAGAATTTATGATTAAGATCGATCAGCAAAGTATTAGACATTT
Source organism: Lygodium microphyllum (assembly GCF_053477565.2). Taxonomy (NCBI): domain Eukaryota; kingdom Viridiplantae; phylum Streptophyta; class Polypodiopsida; order Schizaeales; family Lygodiaceae; genus Lygodium; species Lygodium microphyllum. Next base: position 54,785,693 of record NC_141135.1, on the reverse strand, counting down.
ACTTAGCCAACCCCAAATATCTGATCGACATATCAAATGGGCATATTTTATCTAGAGTTTTCATCCTATCATTCAATATCAACCCGGTAAAGAAAATGTAGTGGCTGATGCATTAAGTAGAAGACCTATCATTCATAATATTTATGTCATATCTTTTGATTCTTTGATTGCTATGAAAGATACTTATCATCAAGATATTACTTTTCATACTGATTGGAATAAATTAGTTCACAATAACTTGATTCCTATTGATTCATTATCTTATAACGATGGATTTATGTTTTATGAAAAGAGATTGTGTGTTACAATTCCATTCTGATCTTTTGTTTTGAATGCAATTCATTGTCCCCCATATCAAGGTCATAGAGGTATCATATCTACTTTACGTACATTAACTGAAGATTTTTATTGGCCGCATATGGACACTGATGTATCTAACTTTGTTTTTGAATGTTTGATTTGTCAAAGAGTTAAGAGACATCATGGTAAACAGTATGGATTACTTATGCCTTTGTCTATTCCATCTAGACCATGGAAACAAATTTCTATGGACTTTATTACTGGTTTACCTAACACTAAATCTAACCATGATATGATTTGGACAGTAGTAGATAGATTTAGTAAACAAGCATATTTCATTCCATGTAAGAAAACTTTAACAGCATCACAGGCAGCACAATTGTTTTTGAAAACTGTTTTTACTAACCATGGACTACCAAAAGTTATTATTTCTCACCGTGATTCTAGATTTTGTAACAACTTTTGGATTACTCTGTTTGCTAACCTTGGCACAAAAATTGATTTCTCATCTGCATTTCATCCCGAAACTAATGGACAAACAGAAGCTACTAATAGTACTATTCTAGATCTTTTACGTGCTTATACTATTTCTAAACCTCAGACATGGGATACACATTTGCATTTATTACAGTTTGCATATAACAATACACCACACACATCTACAAAGAAAGTACCATTTGAAGTGATTTATGGTTATAGATTGTCTACACCTGTTGCATCTTTGTCAAATAGAATTCAGAGTGCTGATGATATTGCTAGTATGCATAATACTATTTTTTATGAGGTTAAAGACATGATTGCCAAAGCCCAGCAATCATATACCAAACAAGCCAATAAGAAAAGACAAGCAATGAATTTCAAAGTTGATGACTATGTTTGGTTGAGAATAGAAAAACGTAGACTACAAAGTGTAGATAGACACCCAGTTGTTAAATTAGCCCCTAGATTCTATGAACCATTTAGAATCATTCATAAAATTAATGATAATGCATTCAAGTTAGAATTACTACCTCACTGGAAAATTCACAACACATTTCACATTAATTTATTAAGACCATTTAGAGGCCAATTACATGTACACCCTGTTTATGAAAACCCACCTTTGTTAGAGGAAGAGAATGAAATACTTGAACCTGAAGCTATCATAGATACTGATTTTATGACCACTAGAACTGGTCGAAGATATTCTAGATATCTAGTTAAATTTAAGAACCATCCTCTAGAGGAAGCACAATGGATGCACGCTAGAGACTTAAATGCTTTCCCCACTCTGTTAGCTCCACATTGAGCTAATAGCAATTGAGGTCAATTGCTATCCCACCCCGGGGGTATGATGCCAGGAGGCATATTACACGGTGGATTCCGTGAGATTTTACGGTGGATTCCGTAAACTTTGATGACCGGGGCTCATACACAAAGTGGATTCTTTGTGCGAGAAGTTGATGGGGACGCCTGTCCTTTTTGGGTGTTTCATTAATTTAGTGTGTACATGGGTGATTCCATAGCGGGTGATTCCGCAAAATGCATATTAAATTAATAAACGTTTATGAGTTTAGAGTGTGCACTCGTAATAAATTAAGGTTAGGATTTATTTCTAACTATTTGATTTATTTATGTAGCTGAAGACTGCTAGATATTCACTTTTGTCGGTTTAATTGTATTATTTTACTAACGATTGTGAATGCTTCGGTTGATGTATAGAGATAGCAGCAGTGGCGAAGGAAAGCATTGGAGGATAGCATGTATTCGAGTTATCATCTATATTTTGATGGACGCATACCTTAGGCATGGAGCCTATATTTTGTCACGCCTATTTATTGAGGCGTTGGATATTTATTATTATTTTGTATGCTCATGGGTGCACGATTATGTTATTTCTACTTGGACATTGTATTGGGCATGCCAGACTCTTTGGGCACCGCCCATTAGCTTTATTCCTATTTTGTGTTAAAGCAAACTCGAAAGCTAAAAGCTTGCTATTTTGTAATTTGGGCTATTATTTGAGCTTGAAGATGATTAATACATAAAATACATGCTTTGTGGAGTGCTCACACAAGGCATGGGGGGAGATTGCACCCAATTGGTCTCTTGTTCATGTCGTTCATGCTTTTTACATTGAATTTTGTGCAAAAAGTAGAGTTCTATTGTTCTTGGGGACCTTCCAGCATTCACTATGCAAGCGTACAGCATCCGATCTGCACACCAGAATGAAATTGAAGCTAAGGAAAATCAAATGCATCCTAGGCACACACAATTTCTTTTGAGGAGACTTATTTTGAAAATCCAACCATACCAATTGATAGCCGGCCAACTCTGTAGGTTAGGATAAGATGGTTTGTTATGCAGATGCTTGTGTGAGCATGAGATGCACGATGCATTGAAAGAAGCACATGGTGGAATTGCTCGAGGACACTTTAGCGGGGATACAACATCCCGAAAGGTGCTGCAATCCCAACTATGGTGGCCCACCCTATTCCGTGACGCTGCTAAATTTGTGAAGCACAGTGACAAATGCCAAAGAACCAAGGTGCCCGTGCGCAAAGATAAAATGGAGTTGACCCCTGTCATAACCCGACAACCCTTTGAAAAATGGGGCATCGACTTCATTGGACCCATCAGTCCCGTGGCACAGTACTCTCAAGCTCGCTACGTCATAGTGGCAACTGATTACCTAACGAAGTGGGTAGAGGCAAGAGCTACAAGGAAGAATGACGTTAGAACCACTGCAAAGTTCTTGTGGAAGCAGGTCATTTCACGATTTGGGTGTCCAATAGAATTAGTCAGTGATTAGGGCACACACTTCATTAATGAGGTGATATCGCATCTGCTCTCTACTTTTCTAATCATTCACACCAATAAAATCCTAGTCAATGTACTCACAAAAGTGGTATCTACATCTCGGAGTGATTGGGACAACAAGTTAATGGCGGCCTTGTGGGCCTATCATACGGCTTATAAAACGGCTATAGGCCAGACACCCTTTAGGCTGACTTATGGAACGGAGGCCATTCTGCCCTTAGAGTTTTTTGTCCCTAGCTTAAGGATAGCAATGCAGGAGCATTGGGAGGGAAGAGACGCTTGGACAAATCGCTTGGTAGAGCTAGAACGTCTCACGGAAACCCAATTCTTGGCCACCCATGCGCTGATTTGTGAGAAAGCATGAAGGAAAATGTGGTTTGACAAGCATGTCAAACAACACGACTTTGATCAGGGGGATCTCGTTCTGCTATACTCTGTGAAGGGTCACAAACAGAAAATGAAATTCCGTGGACTGGGACCTTTCCGAGTACATGCAATTAGTTGAACGGGCAACGTTGAATTAGAGATGCTCGAAGGCGAAGGAATCGACTTTTTCAATGACAGCCGCATAAAAAAATATTATCCTCCTTCCCACCCATTGCATGAGCCACCTATGTTGGAAGCCCCTGTCAACGTCTACGTGGCTATTATTATGGAAATAACAGATCAAGATGAAGAAGTAGTGGCACCCGCCTACTTACGAATCACCGTCACTGCGGAAACAACCTATTCTTTTGATGCTTTGATTGACGAAGGTGCTGATTACAATATCTTGACGCATGACCATTGGACATGCATTGGTCAACCTAAACTGCAGCCCACCAACGCCAAACTCACCCCATTTGGGGGCAATGCTTACATGCTCTTAGGAAAGTGCAAAGTGGTCATTTCTATCGAGTCTGAGCGTATACCATCTTTCTTTCACGTGCTGCCTAACACAAAAGGGGCCTGTAATATGTCACTATTAGGTCGTACTTTTAAGAAGCAGACGAATTGTAATGTGGATTGTAATCTAGATCGCATCCATCTTTCTATAGCCAATGTGCACATAGTGACGACTTTCAGCAAGGGCTGTTCTGACCCTTTCAACATTATGAAGCCACTGGTAGAAATCACTATGACCGCACTTATGCTCAAGTCTACACAGAAGGACACTAAGGTCTCACGCCAAGCTCTAAACCCTAGACCCAAACCCACCAAGAGTGCTCACAAGGCCAAGGAGTCTAAGCTTATATGGGTGCCAAAGCGGCAAAGACCACCTTCGGGTAGACCATCCAAATGTGCTTCTAAACGCCAAAACAATTAGTCATCATGGCCTAAGAGGCAATTTGGATGCTATCAACGTAGGCACACAACCACGCCGCGATGGATCCCCAAAGATCTCTTGCGAATGCAAGACTACTATGAAGGCAACCCCTAGATTTGGGCGCCTAAGAAGGGCAAGTCTAAAGGCTCATCTCCAAGCAACCTCACTCTAGTGAGAGAGGCTTGCAAACATAGCGCCCGGGCCGTAGTTAGCAAACCACTGCCGGTTGTGACTAATAAGTCCCAGCTAATTTATCGACCAAAGCAATCGCTAAAAGCCTCAAGCTTACCTCACTCAAAAGAGTTGAATACTTCCGTAACTGTGCACTCAAAACCCAACACAACTTCCATGCCACCAGATCTTTCTACAGCACTTCAAAGTGCTTCGGAGTGCAAATCCACACCCGTGACACTTGCAATGGAGTCACTACTGTCCAGCTCAATTGCACCATCACCACCAGCAGGTCTTAGGCCTTCCTATGCGGTATGATCTTTCCTTTCCTTGGCTAAAGACTTTGCTGAAACTTCGGGAGATGACCTTGTGACTTGCATTAAGTTGTTAGACCACACTTTTACCACATTTGCTAGGAGTTATGAGCGGTTGGACCTAGGTCTTCCTGATGAACCACTTGCTTTCGATGTTCGTGCATTACCATGCACTTGGGAGGAATACGAGTTTATGACCACCAAATTCCCCAAGATTGCTGTTGAACTAGTAGCAAATGAAGAAATCTCAAAGGAGCAAGATGTTCTCAAGCAACTAATCACCTCATACTGTAAGCCTCCTCATTCTGCTCCCGAACAAGAATTACATGAGCTCACGCAACTTGCAAGCTCAACTTTGCCGTTCTTACAGCAGTGGTTCACTTTGCGGACCCAATGAGTTTTGGCCATTACCCAGAACCAACACTTAGATGACCAGGTCCTAGCCCATCCTTACATTGACCAATTCCTTACGGAAGAAGAACTGCACGTTGCAAGTCGCCTTAATACTGGAGATATTTTTCACGATGTCTTGACCTATATCTCCCAAGTTTCTGTACAACCCTGTGAACTCGATCGTCATGCTCAACTTGAGTACAACCCTGCATTTTATGAGTGGCTATTGGCCGGAACACCCCATCACAATCACCTTTGATATCCTCACCACTTCGTGCAATCCTAGGAAGGATTTTCATCTTTCCGAGAGGGAGGAATAAGGCTAAGAAGACATAAATAATTATTGAAAGGTTGAACTCAGTGATTAAAAAAAAAAGTTAGCAAAAATTTTCAAGTCCTTTGCTTTCCTGTTTTGCGTATTTTTCATGCTTAGCTTCATTTAGCCATGTTTTCCTTTTCCACTTGTGATTAATGAAAAGTATTTTTGCTAGGCAGGAACCCAAAATGGCTCATCAAGATCATGCTCATAACCTTCCCTTCACGAAAGAAGAAAAGCAAAAATATATGTTGAATCTAGAAATTCAAGCTTACGGACGTGTGAATTTCCGAACTGTCCACAACCTATCCAGGATCGTGGAAACGGAAAAAGCAGCTAAGCAGGTCATATAAAAGTGCAATATGACCAAGTACGTGGAGAAGGCGGAGCAAAATGTGGATCATGCAAGGTGTGTTGAGCTCTTACGAAATTTTGACTCTACCTCCAAGAGTGCCACGGTGATTGTGGGAAGGGGGGATGCTGCCAGGCAAGTTAGGGTACCCTTAAGCAAGGAACTAGTAGAAAAGGCATTGGGCCTGGAATCAAGGGCCGTAAAGAGACCAAAAAGGGATGTCTTTGCCATGCTAAAAATGGACTGGGGCTAGGTGCGGTCCAACGACGGAGTCAATATCCAGGACATCCCTGATGACGAAATCCGCATGCGTGCTAAAGTCATGCACACCCTCTTTTCCAGCCATCGATACACTACCTATATGGGCAGAATAAATGTGCCTATGCTCGAAAGCCTCGCGGCCAATGCACTAGAAGAGGTCGACTAGAATGATTATGTAAGACACACAATCGAGAAGGCTGCTGTAGCGCTTGATCTGGGAAGCCAACTTGCTAGAGGTGAATCCCCAACAACAAGACACACGAAGAAGGCCGCCTCCAAAGCATCATTCATTGGATATGGAGGTGTACTAACCGCCCTAATTGAAGAAGCAGTAAAGGAGGCAGGAGCAGTAGAGGAGGAGCAGGAGAGACCGCCACCCTCACCACACAACGAAGAATCCTCTGGCTCTGACGAGGAAACAGAAACTGACGAGAGTAGTGATGAAGAAGAAAAGCAAGAAGAACAGCACTAGCAACAACAAAGAGAGTAGCGCACTAAGCGCTTCCAACAGCAAAGGGAATAAGAAAGGAGGAAGAAAGAGAAAAAAGAACTACAAAAAGCGCAAAGAGTGTTAAGAGCCCAGCAAACAGAGAGGAAAAGGAAAGAAAAAGAGGATGCATAGAGAGTGGAAAAGGAGTCTAGAAAGGCAGAAGAGGAGAGAAAAAGAAGGGCTGAGGAGGAGGAAGAATCCTTGAGGAAGAAGGAACAAGAAGATATAGAACTTGCAACTCGCCTATCTGTGGAACAACATCAACAATAAAAAAAGCAAACCCTGCCATAGGAGGATGAGAACCCGGACACGAGCTTGAATGTGCCAGATCCCATCTCACTGCTGGTCGGCAGAGGGCAAGGGCAAGGAGACCATCACGCCTCTCCCTACCAGTTTTGTGCCAACTAGCCCTGTTGCTTTTGTAATAACCATCCCCGCCCCACGAACTTCGCCAAAGGTCGATGAGAGAAATATGGTCACATGGCTGTAGTTCCTGGTGGAAAGGGAGTTAGCAAGAGAAGCTAGCGTAGCCACCCCAGTGTCAGGAGTGAAGAGGGCAGCCACGACTGATGTGGAGCCAAGCCCAGAGCTTAAAAGACAAAAAACAGAAGCTACTACCACCGCCGCCACCATGTCCCATCCCCCACCTCCAACAGGTCAGTATGATGAGTGCGTTAAAGAGCTGCTCTCATAGCTAGAAATGGCCAAGGAAGGAAAGAGAACTGCCATGGAAGAGTTGGCAATAGAGTGAGAATCAAGAGCCACTCTCCAACTGGAGAAAACTAAACAGATAGTAGAGTACCAAAAGGAGATTACTATGCTAAAGGAGGAAGCCAGCAATAGAGATACAGAAGAAGCAAAAACCCTAAAGGAACATGATGCTACGTGGGAGGGAAGAAGAAAAATCCTAATGGATCGCCTCAACAGAGAGAGGGAGATCACTGCTCACTTGCGGCGCAAGAACGACCAACTCACTGCAGTCAACCAGGAGGCACAAAACTAGCTTGAGATGATCAGGTGCAAAGAATGCAGGTGCAGCTGGATCAGCTCAGTGCGCAAATCGCCAATGAACACCAGGAGGAGTCCCGCCTACACCGCGAGCTCGAAGACCAAGAGCAATGACTCATGGCTATGACCCTCCATCAGGGGGAGAGCCTGGAAGATATGGAGAAGAGAGCGAAGGAATGGGCTGACCACAATGAAAGGAGGGTACGGGACTTGGCACGCCGATTGGCCAAAGCAGAAGGAGATAGAGTGTTGGCTGAAAATCAGGGAGAGGCTGCCCAGCTCTCTATGATGGCCCAGTAGCACACTTTCCTCAACACACTGATTCACTCCACAAAAATAGAAGAAAACGAGGCCAATGATGAGTTGCAAAAGAAGCTAGCCATTGCATGACACAGAGCCCTAACAGCAGGCCTGCATGTACCACTACAACTAGGAGGCCCGCCATCGCAAAGCCTAGAGGAGTGAATAAAATACCTTACATAGGTAGGCCTGACGGTGCAAGAAATTGGCGAACTTGGTTTCACAGAAGAGAAGGTGCAAGAAGAAGTGCAAGCAGAAGGGGGTGGACCAGAGTTTGATCTAGGACCTCAGGAGGAGGACTATGTCCCACCACCCTCTCCTCCACGACAAGATGAAGTGCAACCCACTGACACATCCGGTGAGAGGGAAGCAGCCCTGGCTAAGCGCAGAAGAGAAATGGTGGAGAAGGCAAGGAAGAAGCTGAACATTAGACCTGTCCCAAGGCAACCTGCTCCTCTCCCACCGCGCCCTGAGGACCTCCCCGCTGGATTCCATGCAAAGCTAATCATCTGGGAACAACAAGAATGTGCCCGCAACCCCTTTGACTTGAGCTTTGAGCTTCCCACTAAACTAAATAGAGTAATGCCCATTGAAGTTGTAAATAATGTAATCACTATGGGTGCAAGGCTCAAGGACAAGTGGCTAGCGGAGCGAGAGGCCAACCCAACTACTTGGGGAACCAAGTGTTGAGATATCGAGCTCCATTCGTGATATGACAGGGTGACCGTTGTGTATTTATGTCACCGACTTGTCAGTTGCAGACGCGGTTGGTACACCGCCCATGAATAATAGCTACATGATAGCTATCCTTATCTACTCTAGTTCGTGGCTCAGTTAGTATGCCACCTTAGTTAGTTGAGTTTGGTTTGAGACCCATATAGAGGGTTCTTCTATTTCTTTGTACTAGAGTTCTTTTGGCGTACACAACTAAGAAGAGGAAAACTGTTTTCAGCCTCCACCCTTGTGTGTCTTCCCCCATTGTGCAAGCAAGAAAGCTTCAAGCGAGACTCCTTCCTTCTCTCCCACAATCTTGACATGGTATTAGAGCCTTGTTCGTGGTTATAAGGAGCTCAAGAAAGCAAGCCAAGCTCGCGGTGTTCTGGTAAGAGGAGCAATGTTGCTTTCATTTTCTGTTTTGGGAGCAGATCTCTGCAGGTAGCACAGTCGGAAAGTGCAGGAGTGTATTGTCTCAGGTTGAGACGCCCTTCGCGATGAAGCAAGAGGGCAGTATATGTTGCGGGAGAGGGCTTTAGCCTGGGCGACCTTGTTTTTTTTATTTGAGGCCATTTCGGGGCATGTTTTGGAGGCGAAAGTTCTCTGCACGCACTCAGAAAAAGGCCCAGTTTTATGCTGTGCAGCCACTGTTCTACAGGTCGGTGAAAAGTTATTGTAGAAATTGCATCGTATGCTTGTGCGCAGAGACATTGAGAGTTACAGAATCATCCCTGTTGCCTGTTGATGCAAAATCGTCACTAGGAAGTGACTGTGTGGTCAAATACCACTTTTGCCAGTTTTGCAGATTTTCCCTTGTGAGGGTGAAGCTCTGTTTTTTGTAGTGACATAATTTTTTGCAGTATTCTGTAATGGCATCTGATTCTCTTTCACAGATTGTCACTGAAAAGCTCGACAAGAACACCTTCCAAGCATGGAAGTTTAGAATGACGAATTTCCTTATGGGAAAAGGATATTGGGAATTTGTTGCTGGAAATGAAGAAGAACCAGTCCTTCCTGATGTTCCCAATCAACAACAAATGCAGGCATTTAAAGCATGGCATGAGAGAGCCAGGAAAGTTATGTATTGGCTGTCTATCAGCATTTCAGACTCTATGATTGTGCATATTCAGGATGCAAGTACGCCAAAGGAGGCATGGGATACTTTGTCAAAAATGTATAGCACAAATACGCAAGCCAGGAAAATGTAGCTCAAGCAAGAGTTGCACAATGTGCAAAGAGAAAATATGAGCATCAATGACTACCACATGAAGGTGAAGACGATTGCAGATGCACTTGCTTCCATTGGGTCACCAGTGGAAGATGATGATTTAGTTTCTGTGACCTTGAATGGTCTAGGAAAGGATAATGCACAGTTTCGGACATCCATTTCAGTTCGTGAAAGATTTCCTGATTTTGAGGAGCTGATTGCTCTTCTAATTTCTGAGGAGCAAAGAAATGGTGGTGCATCTTCTTCAGGAGGAACTTCAAAAGAAGCTGTCTTCTACTCAAATGCTGGAAGAGGTAGAGGCAGAGGTAGAGGAGGCCGATATGGAGGCCGTGGTAGAAATCAGAATATGCAGCAAACTCAAGAAAACCAGTCCTATGGAGGAGGACGTGGTAACTCTAGAGGCAGGGGGAGCCAAAGAGGTCGTGGTGGATGGCAAAGAGGCCAAAATGCAAACAGTAATGTTGAATGCTACTATTGTGGTAAAATGGGTCATATGGCTAAAGACTGCTATAAAAAGCAGAATGACATCATGAATGGAAAACTGCAACAAGGAAATTATGCATCCTCTAGTAGACAGGGTGATGACAGAAATGAGCATCTGTTTATGGTGCATCACATGAACAACTCTGTGACAAATGCAGAAGAAAGCAATGATGTATGGTATGTTGACTCAGGTGCATCAAACCACATGACAGGTCATGCAGAATGGATGGAGGATGCAAGGAAAATGGAAAAACCAGGATTTGTGGAGACTGGTGAAGATACTGCACATCCTATTGTGCAGATTGGAAAAATTCCCTTGTCTATGCAGGATGGGAAAAAGAAATACCTGTCCGATGTATTTCATGTCCCGAATATCACCAAGAATCTAGTTTCTGTTGGTCAAATGGTTGAACAGGGCTTGCAGGTCAGATTTAATCCTCATGGATGCTTTGTTGAGGATATGAAAAATAAAGGTCGCTTGATAGCAAAAGGAAAGAAGAAGGGCAGAATGTTTACATTGGATGCAGACATGTCTGAATTGAGTGCAGCAATGTTTGCACATGGGACCGGTGTAGTTGCAGATATTGATATCTGGCATAAACGCATTGGTCATGTTAATGTACAGTGACTTAAATCAATGCAGGCCCAAAATATTGTTGCAGGTTTACCGAAATTCAAGGTTGCAGAAATGCATAAGGTATGTGAAGCCTGTCAATTTGGAAAATAGGCAAGGAAACCATTTCCTAGACATGTTCAAGAGAGTAAGAAGCCATTGGAATTAATCCACTCTGATGTGTGGACAACTAAAGCTGTACCTCTTGGAGGCTGTCATTATTTTGTCAGTTTTATTGATGACTATAGCAGAAAAGTTTGGGTGTATTTTATGAAAAAGAAAAGTGAAGTTTTTGGGCATTTCAAAACTCTTAAAGCTATGGTTGAAAACGAAACAGGCTTGCAGATAAAATGCTTAAGGTCAGATGGAGGGGGAGAGTACCTCTCAAATGAGTTTGCAAGGTTCCTGCAGGAGCATGGCATAAAGCAGCAATATTCATGCAGTCATACCCCACAACAAAATGGAATTGCATAAAGGAAAAACAGGCATATTGGAGAGGTATCTCGTGCCATGCTCAATGAAAAAGACTTGCCAGATTTTTATTAGGCTGAAGCAGTTGCTACAGCAGTCTACATAATGAACAGGACTCCCACTGCAGCAATACATGGAATGACTCCAGAGGAGAGGTATACTGGTAGGAAACCAGATATTTCTCATTTGAAAATTTTTTGTTGCATTTCCTATGTACATGTGCCAGATGAGTTGAGATCCAAGTTGGATCCAAAAGCTGAGAAGTGCATCTTTATTGGTTACTCTCTGTAGCAAAAAGGGTATAGATGCTATAGCCCTTCTACTCATAAGTTTACAGTGAGCAGAGATGTTGTTTTTGATGAGATGAGTAGCTGGTATAAACCAGTAAATGTGATTGATGATGTAGATGCACAAAATGGTAATGCTGCACAAAATCCACAACAGCAGTCACAAAATATTAGTGGACCTGGAGCGTCCTCTAGTAGTGGTTCACATTCTTCACCATGGACAGGCAAATTGAGATCAGGAGAATCTTCTCAAAGTAATGCAGATAGTGGTATGCAGGTATCACGAAAAGAAAAAGAGAAGGTTGATCAGTCCATGTTTGATGTGAATGCAGGTCACTCTTATGTGGATGGTGAATCCAGTGGCTCAGAACAGAGCATTGATGATGAGTTGGGTATTCCTTCTATTGTTACACCTGGAGTAAGGAAGACCAGGGATGTTTTTAGAGCACCTGGGAGTGAATCTACTTTGCGCAGGTCTACGAGAGCTAGATATCCTGTGGATAGGCTGAAATATGATGGATTTACAGCCATTCACTATGCATATATGGTCAAAGTGATACAGGAACCAGAACCCACATCTTTTGAGCAAGCCATGGGAAAAGAAAAATGGGAGAAAGCCATGGATGAAGAAATGGATGCCTTGGAAGCAAATGCTACATGGGAGTTAGTACCTTTGCCTAAAGGTAAGAATGCAATTGGTTGTAAGTGGGTTTATAAGGTGAAGCACAATGCAGATGGTTCTGTGAACAAATACAAGGCAAGATTTGTAGTCAAGGGGTATGCACAAACATATGGCATTGACTATGAAGAAACATTCAGTCCAGTTGCAAGGATGGCAACTGTAAGAGCAGTCATTGCTATGGCTGCATCAAAGGGATGGTCTTTACATCAGATGGATGTAAAGAATGCCTTCTTGCATGGTGATTTGCAAGAAGAGGTCTATATGGAGCAGCCACCAGGTTATGTGCATGCTGTTCATCCTGAGCTTGTTTGCAGGTTGAACAAAGCCTTGTATGGCTTGAAGCAAGCACCTAGAGCATGGTTTGACAAGATAGGACAGTATCTTGTCACTATTGGCTTTCAGATTTCCAAGGCAGATTTCTCACTTTATGTGAGAAAAACAGAGAAAGGTATTATGCTACTTGTCATTTATGTTGATGATTTGATTATGTTAGGTGACAGTGATGAAGATATCCTTCATGTGAAAATGCTATTGAAGCAGAAGTTTGAGATGAAGGATTTGGGAGAGCTGCGTTATTTCTTGGGCATTGAGGTGATTAGATCACCAAGTGGGATACAACTCTTGCAGAGGCAGTATGGATTGGACATGCTGTCCAAATATGGGATGACAGGCTGTAAGCCTATTTCAGTTCCTTTGGAGCAAAATGTGAAGCTGAGCACAGATGCAGGTGAGCTTCTAGAAGACCCTACTATGTACAGACGCATAGTAGGAAGTTTGATTTATATGACTACTACCAGGCCAGATTTGAGCTATCCTGTTGGATTGGTAAGTCAGTTTATGCAGGCTCCAAGGAAACCACATTTAGATGCGGCTAGACGCATACTCAGGTATGTGAAGTCCACATTGCAGTATGGACTATTTTATGAGACTGGGGTTCAGATACAGCTGCATGGATACACTGATGCTGATTGGGCTAGTAGTATTTCTGATAGACGATCTACCAGTGGATATGTGTTCTCTTTTGGGAGTGCTACAGTCACTTGGAGCAGCAAGAAACAGCCTACAATTGCCTTGTCGAGCACAGAGGCTGAGTACAGGGGTGCAGCAATGGCTGCATGTGAGGTAGCTTGGTTGCATAAGCTACTTTATGATATGCATCAGTCTACAGATGGACCAGTTGTCATTTATTGTGACAACATGAGTAGTATACACTTGGCAAATAACCCAGTCTATCATGCTAGAACAAAGCACATTGAGGTGCATTATCACTATGTGCGAGAGAGGGTTTTACTAGGTCTTATTGATCTAGTTTATGTCAGCACAGAGGATCAGGTAGCTGACATATTCATGAAGGCATTGGGCGCAGAGAAGCTGCGCAAGTTCAGAGACCTGCTTGGTGTGCAGGAATTGGGATTGAGCTCGAGGGGGAGTGTTGAGATATCGAGCTCCACTCGTGATACGCCAGGGTGACCGTTGTGTATTTATGTCACCGACTTGTCAGTTGCAGACGCGGTTGGTACACCGCCCATGAATAATAGCTACATAATAGCTATCCTTATCTACTCTAGTTCATGGCTCAGTTAGTATGCCACCTTAGTTAGTTGAGTTTGGTTTGAGACCCATATAGAGGGTTCTTCTATTTCTTTGTACTAGAGTTCTTTTGGCTTACACAACTAAGAAGAGGAAAACTGTTTTCAGCCTCCACCCTTGTGTGTCTTCCCCCATTGTGCAAGAAAGAAAGCTTCAAGCGAGACTCCTTCCTTCTCTCCCACAATCTTAACACCAAGGAATACGATTTTTGGCATGATAAAGTCTTCCAGGTGCCTAGATCGGTGGAGGGCTAAAATTGCCAACCCACCTGGAGAAGACACATTTTTTATGTCAACCTTGATGCTTGGATGGCGTTTTGTAACACCCTTCCTTCTGAGAGAAACGACCCCACCTTCATGCCATATCCTCGAAGGGTAGGCGTGGATTTTAATCCATCCATCCATGGGAGGTTTGACTTCCCTATCATCTATGACCCCAATAGCACCTCCTATAAAGATGCCCTTGTATTTACCCTCCCTAATTTGTACAGTTCCATAGATAGATTCCTTAGTGAGTCCACATCCTGTCCTGACCCCGCCTTCATAACAACCTGTAATTATCTTAGACTAATTAGAATCCTAATCTACCAAGAGCCCACACCTCAAGAACACCACCTTCCACCCCTTTACTTCGACCCCAATGCCATAGATAGCAGCATCATGACTCACCTCATGATGCGCGCTACTCTTTTGCCATCCTTCTGTATTGCACTACTTGAGGATATGAGCGATAGTAAATTCACACAGTGCAGCCACCCTTTTCTTTCCACCACCACTCTCAAGACCTGCCTCAATCTCAAGGGCTACATGCTAAGCCGCAGATTCCTTAACAAAGCCCCTCGCCCTCCACCATCCCCTACCCGCCATTCCGATTACGAGGATTAAACTCCCATCATGCCCTTGTATCACATGCATCTATGTATAACCTCTTTAAAAAAAAAAAGCCACAAGGCACCAAAAGAAAAGGTGAACTGGAAAGAAGAGACAATAGCAAAGAATAGTAAAGACAAATGATGAATCTACTACTAAGCAAAGTTAAGAGAGAGAAGACTTCACATGATGAGCTTGCAACTTCCCTTTGCCTTGTTGTGCACCATAGTCACTACATCTAGGGTTCTCCCTAGCCCCTTTCCCACTTCACAGTTAGGGCACATCAAGGGCAGGACTTTCAAGTCTGTCACCCTAAGATTTGCACTGCACCTTCAATGACACATGAACTGGGTCCTCAAGTGTGGGACATTACCAAGGGCTTACTCAAGGTTAGACCCGTCTCCAGTTCCACTGCCACGGGCACCATGCACTACACGGTGAGGCAGACACACCCCTTAGGGAGTGCACAACTTTTCTTGCAGGTTATGTTCGTGTTTCAAGAATTGGCTACTTAGCTAAAAAAGATCATCCATGGCATTCTTTAATGACCAAAACTTTTTCCATGTGTCGGACATGACACCATTGCTGCTGTTTCAGGAGCTTTTCTGCATCGGATTGGACGGACCAACATGCTTCATGTCGCCAACCATCTGCCTGCTGATGGCTACTATGACTGAACCAAGTCAAGTAAAAGAAGTACTCAGTAATAGATCTTCCATTTGGCATAGATTCTGGAACCTCATCTTCCAAAGATGCATGCCTAACACCTCAAGATCTACGGATTGCTTATTGATTCCACAAGCCTGAAGATTTTCAATGCAAGGTTGAAGATCTTCAACGCAGCACTGAAGATCTTGAAATCAGAGACAAAGATCTTCAAATAAAAGACAAAGATCTTCAAATCAAAGACACAGATCTTCAATGCGAAGACAAAGCATATCTTTGTCAAGGCAGAGTTCGGGGGGCTTCTCCAAGATAAATTCCTCCAACACCATCCTCCTAAGGGATTGCTTATTGATCAAGCGTTTCTGATCCTCAAGGGATGACCGGCTACATATTTTTCACCAGCCAACTGGAACCCCTATCAGCCATCGCAGAATGGAAGCCACAACTGTGTGAGAAATGCCGAGCATATTCATGAAGCCTAAAGCACACCGGAATCTCTCCTGGTCATCGTCATGAATCTCCATCACCTCTCATTCACACCCTCACCTTTGAATCAGTGTCATCTACCTACCAGTTCCGCTTAGCAGTAGACCCAACTATCCCACTACTTCCCACCGCAGTGCCATGGGACTGGCACTTGGCTAGAAGAGGGGTAATGTTTACCGTGTTTACCGCAGCACAAAGGAGCGGCAAAATGGAACAGAGGAGCAGGAAAATGGAAAAAATGAAATAGCAAAAAAGGCGCGGGATAAAAGAAGGAAAAGGCACCTTGACCGGTAACCAAACCCTGAAAAATTTAAATGTTCGGGCACGACCCCCAAAAAGTCTCAGTGTCGCCCTGAGAAAGCAAAAGAGTAAAAAGTGCACCATTAAATGTGGAAGCGCTCCCGAATCCTTGTAAAAGAATGCTAGGCTCGCTCCTGTGCAAATTGTATGCATTAGTTGGGAATAGGATAAATTAGAATGGTGGAAAATGAGAAATGGGCTTAGGCCAATGGCTGGCCATGTAAAAAAGGGGATGACTGCCCAAAGAAGGGAGGGCATGTATATAAAGTTCAAAAGTGAATGAGAAGCTCATTCTTGTGTGTGGCAAAAGCTGCTTCTTCTTCTTCTCTTGTTTCTTGCCTTCTTGCTTGTGCTTGAGAAAGGAAGTGAGGGAGTGTGAGAGGGTGAGAGAGTGAGTGTGTGAGAGTGAGGGATCCTGGAGAAGAAGCTCTCCATCTCCTCTCTCCATCTTCTTCTCTTCTCTTCTCTTCCCTTGTCTCATGCGTGGCTATGGAGGATGGAGCTCATGGGAGAGGGATTGAGGTTGCTTGAGCTTGCCACAAGGATCATGGATCTACCGGTGTGCAAGAGAGAGGAGGGTACTCGATCGAGCATCAAGGTAAGCTCACTACACTCGTAAGGTAGGCATGGCGCGTCGGCTATGTGAGAGGTAGCCATGGCCGCTCAGCTTGAAATGCTTAAAGCAATAAGCGGTCCGTAGGTCTTGGGGTAGAGCTTGTAGCTCCCCTTCATAGAGTGAGGTAGGGAGAGGAAATGAGAGAGGGAGAGGAAGAGAGAAAAGGAAACGAGAGAGGGATAGGAGAGAGAAAAGACACTAAACATAATAGGGAAAGAGAGAAAGAGAGGGAGAGGGTGAGGGAGGGAGAGGAAATGAGAGAGGGAGAGAAAGAGAGAAAAGGAAATGAGAGGGGAAGAGAAAGAGAGAAAAGGAAATGAGAGAGGGAGAGGAGAGAGAAAAAGAGAGAAAAAGAGAGAAAAAACATTAAACCTGATAGGGAAAGAGAGGGAGAGGGTGAGGGAGGGAGAGGAAATGAGAGAGGGAGAGGAAGAGAGAAAAGAAAATTAATTATTGTTGTTTGTTGTAGTAGTAGTAGTAGTACTAGTTTTTTTTCTTTTCTTGTTTATTATTGTTTAGTTTTCTTGTTTTTTTTGTAGTAGTAGTAGTAGTTTTTTCTTCTTTTCTTGTTTATTGTAGTAGTAGTAGTTATTGTTGTTAATGTTGTTTTTTTTTCTTCTTTTCTTATTTATTATAGTGGTCGTAGTCGTGGTAGTGGTATTGGTAGTGGTAGATGTGGTGGTCGTAGTGGTGGTTGTAGTCGTGGTAGTGGTAGTGGTAGTGGTACGTGGTACATGGTCGTGGTCGTGGTCATGGTCGTGGTCATGGTCTTCATCATAGTTATAGCCGTGATCGTTAAAGCAAATGAGAGAGGGGGAGGAAGAGAAAAAAGAAGAAAGAACGAGAGAGAGAGAGAGAATAAACATACAACATAATAAAGAAAGAGAAAAAGAGAGAGAGATGGATGGAGAGGAGATAATGAATGGATTAAAAACAAAGAGAGAGTGGTGGCGAGGTCTAGTGCAACACCACGAGACGAGAAATACTTCGACATATATATGTTAATCTGTGGGTGGCTGGGTGGAGACTTTACATACGTTAATTTTTACTGAGTGATAAGAGAAGAAATCCCTTCTCAAACAATTTAAGAAAGAAAAAAAGAATGATAACAAAAACAAATTGTTTGTCGTAACGTAGACAAAATGGAAAATGATGAAGGTCTTGTTGTTCAAGATCGCGAGGCATATCTTAATCAGCATGTCCCATGTCCTTGCTCTCAATGCAAGCTGGCAATTAAACGAAAGCATCGATTGTCTATAGAACACATACGACGCTTCGACGAGTTTCAATATGAGATCATTGACCAAATGATTTTGAATTTTCAGCAAACGGTAAGAAAAGTTAATATCCATCATGTATTGTACTTGCAAGCTAATTGAATACCATATACAAGAAGATTGGGTGTGGCTGGAAAATTTTCTATCCAAGGAGGTGACGTCTTATCCCGAGGAGGAGTGCACCCTTTGTAGCCAATTAGAAGAGTTCATGGGCGTGCAATGGATGGAGTTCCTAAGCCAATCCACCACTTGGAAGGTACTACACAATCTATACCATCAATACCAGAGGAGACAGGCAACCTTCCAGACCTACCTACAATCTTGGAGCCTGAGATGGAGGCAATGATTGATGCATTGATTCCCATGGATGTTGAAACTTCTAATCCACTTAGAGAGGAAGCATCCATACCATTATATGATGGGTGCCAAGTATCTCACCTGAAGACACTACTTGCACTCCTAAGTGTGCAAGAAAAATATGGGTGGAGCGATACGAGTGTGACCGAGTTGTTTAGGCACCTTGTACGTATGCTTCCTTGATTTCTTTTCAGCACTATCACTAAAAACATTTGTGCTTTTTCAAGGTGTTTTATGATTTTTTTCAGGTTACTGAAATAGCATATATTACCACTTGCAAATACCATGTCTGAGTCTCATGATGATGCACGACATGTTTTACGAAAGCTTGGCATGGACTACAATATCATCCATGCATGTATCAACGATTGCATACCGTTTCCGAGGAGAATACGAGACTATGGAGACATGTCCAAAGTGTGGTGCTCACAGGTATCGATAGGACTTGCAAGGGCAAACCATCCCTCAAAAAGTTCTGAGACACTTTCCGCTTATCCCCCGCATAAACCACATGTTTTTACGTCCGGCATGGCGAGCTTGACAATGTGGCATGTATAGAATAGGTCCACATATAGAGTTCAATGAATATCAACGGATTCACGTGCATGGAGCCACATTCCTAGACTTTGACCGAGAGCCAAGGAATCTTTGGCTCGATCTTGCAATGGATGGCGTGAACCCATTCGGTCTGCGCGCTCAACTTCTTACAGTGTGTGGCCTATAGTCCTTGTCAACTACAATATCCCTCCATGGCTTTCTATGAAGAAAGGACATCTCATTCTTAGCTTACTTGTCCCCTACCACTACAAAGTCAAAAATATGGACGTGTATCTTCGTCCATTAGTCGATGAGCTTAAGATTTTTTGGGAGGAGGGGGTCACCATGCAAGATATGAGCAAGTGCTCAGCGGTCTGCCAATATTCGAGCCATTCTCATGTGGATGATGCATGACTTTCCGGGATTTGGAGAGTTCTTAGGTAAATAGGCTTCTGTTCTCATTGGTAATATCTATATTTTATCTTGTTCAAGCTTGTATTCACTAGGTCATGGTGTTGGAACAGGTCTGGTTACCTCAGGTTATTATGCATGTCCATTGTGTGGGCCACAGTTAGACTCCCAAAGGTCACGAACCATGAAGAAGATGGTATATCAAGGACATGCCGCTTTCTTACCAAAGGGTCATGAACTCAAGGAAGGTTTTCTTGGACGTCCTCCAACACATATGAATGTCGCAAGCTAGTACAAGCTGAAAATGGTCCACGCGGAGTCACATCCAAACAGAATGCGACGGTTCTCAGTTTTCTATGAGTTGCCATATTGGACTCACTTACAGATCAACCACTTGTTGGATCCCATGCATATTTTCAAGAATGTGGGCAGCTTGCTATAAGACCACATCACAGGAAAGAGAGACACTATAGGGGCACAAATGGATTTGAAGGAGGTAGGCAAGATGGAGGCGCTTTAGCCACAGTCAAGTGTTGATGGTCGCGTGCAGCTACCTCACGCTCCTTGGTTTTTGTCCACTAAAGAAGAGCGCATTGTGAAGCAAGTCAAGTCTATCCACAATCCGACAGGTATGATGCGTTCTCTCAGGTCTCCATTTTCTAAAGACGACCAATTATCAGGGCTAAAATCCCATGATTGGCATAAGATATGTCAGATTTGTACTACGAATGGATTGTAATTGGCGTGTGCATTTTGCTATTTGGAGTGTAGCCATTGTTCATAATGCTTTCTCATTTGTGGCAGCTTGTACTACCGATCACGATAGCAGGATGCCTTACTCCAGAAATACGTGGGGCCATTTATAGGTTGTTGACTTTGGTGCAATGGATCTCACAGAAGGAGATTAAGATGTCCTCTATTGAATTCACGAGGTGCGGAGCAGTGAAGACGGTCTGTCTCTTTGAGAAATACCTGCCTACCAGCATGCTCACGATACAAATCCACCTTATTGTGCATCTTGTAGATGAAGTGGAGATTGTTGGACGTGTCCATACGCGATGGATGTTCTTCTTAGAGCACTTCATGAAAACCCTCAAAGGCTTTGTGCGACAACAAGCTCGGCCAAAAGGTAGCATGGTTGAAGGTTGGTTGGTGTTTGAGGCACTAGTGCATATTTCACAATGGCTACCAACGGTGGATCCAGATAAAAAAATACTATGGTTGCTCAAGGACAATGATAGATTGACCGGAGATATGGTGGTTGGAAATGGGGTAGAAAAAAGAATGGATGCTGCAATGGAGGAGAAGGTGAATCGCTTTTCTATCCAAACCCCCGACAACCTCCATGGTTGTATGTTATACCTTCAACTCCCCGAAGTGCAAGAGTATATGATCAAAGTGATGTTGCAAGCATAGATGAGGACAATATGCAAATAGAGGGGCCAATATTGCAAGGGGTGGAGACCACCAAAAGCTTGGAGCATGTAGAGGAGCCAGTATCGGCTAATAATGATGGAAATACAAGAGTCCAAGAATTCTTTGAGAACAAGGTGGACTCATCCTTTTGTGGTGATATGTCTATCGACCTTCCAGTGTATGCAGAGTTGTGTTAGGAGATTGACATGGGACCATAGGATACTTCATACTTGGAGCATCCACTTACTCAATTCGTTGACTAATCGCTTATAAGGGTACATCAGATATGCATTTTAAGTGAGATCAATTTTTTAGGATTTATATTACCATGCTTTGTATGATTTAAATTGATTATGCTAACATCATTTTTTGTCTGTGCAGGAGGTGACCTTTTCAGGATGAGTCGAGGGATGATCGATGAGGAGTTGCAGGATATCTTCACATGCATATCTCTAGATTAGATGGCAAGATTCAAAGACATGGCAGACCACGAGCTGTCTCGAACACAGGCCGCTCTATTAGATCTACTTTGACCCGATCAGATGCTTCAGCTTCGAGCAGATGAGGTCAACACTCCAGACTTGGGCCAAAGGAAGGGAGTGCTTTAGGGTCAGGGGGATGCTATAGAGATATGGATGTAGTGATTCCGTGGTCCACATGGGATACAGGTGCGACTCCTCGCTCTCATTGTCGTAGAGTTCACGCAAGGGCTGCAGAACACGGGGTTCAAGATACAGCAATGGAAGAGACTAACAAGAAGAAAATTGAATTGTTGATGCCAAAGTACACTATATTTCTTGTCAAGTGAGTTACATGAAGCTCATGTTCAGAAAAATCTGAACATATTCAGTTTTACATATAGATGCTTGAATTCAGTTTTTCCATTGGCACTTGATAAATTCTGCTGGGTAATAATGTCTGTGAACAAATTTTCAGGAATCCTTACAAAGTAGGAGTTTAGTAGGCCACAAAGCCAATGTCTTCATAAAAAAAGTGAGAGTATTCATTTCTGAGAGAGGATAGGCAGGCACTTCTCTTAAGCCACAAACATATTGCTACACTACTGGTCTTTCTGGCATTGTGCTGTGGCCATTCAACCACCCATTCCCTGCTCCACTATTCATCATTCTGGCTGTCTATGTTTTTTAAGGAAGACCCCTTTTAAAATGCCAGAAGATAACAAGCTGTTTGTGAAGAGATCTTTACAAAGATTGGAATATTAGCATACATTTCTATAGGTACGATTGATAGCCAGATGGTGTAGTTCCTAATCCTGATCCATATCCATAATCATTATAAGAGCTAGGAGTATTGATGAAGGCTGAAGTTCCGTAGCCCAGATTGTCATACAAGTAAGATCCTGGAAGTGAAATAGGACTCCTGTTCCCAGCACTGTAACCAGGATAATGTCCAACACTGAGAGGATGATGATCAAAGCCAGCTTGAGCTAACCCTGCACCATAGGTAGATATACCTATTTTGGTATACTGGGCCTTCTCAGATCCACGAAATGAGGGTTTCTCATAAGGGTTTCCAAATGCAGTACCTCCGTTGTTAGTGCGTACCCTTTTAGTTTGTTCACTCTTCCCAACATTGGCAGAACGTTTTCTGTCTAGCTTTGCCTTCTCTAGTTGTGCAATTCTTTTATCCAAGGGAGCAAGGGCATACTTGTCTTCAAGCTTGTATTCACTGATTGCCTTCAAAACAGCTCGCATGGCTGCAAGTTCTTTTTGATTGGCATCATTCTGTGCTGCAACTGAGTTGTTGCCATTCTTAAGAGTAGTCTGCACTACTTTCTTTGCCTCTTTAAGGTAAGATTTGAGTAGTGAAACGGGCTCAAAATGATCCAAAAGCTCAAATGCATTAGCAAATGAAAGGGCTTCGATTTGTTTGCCATCTTTGATTAGCTTGCCAACTATATCTGATCATATGCCAGCGCAGGAAAGACCTCCCCCATCCAGTTTCTTCTTTGTTGTGCGTCGCTCCTGCTGGTGTTCTCCTTGAACTTAACACAGAAAGGCATCGTCGAGACATTCATCTCGGACCCACTATCATTGGTTTCCATCGGGAGTATTTGTTGATGACGAAGCACCCAAATTCCAGCTCTAGAGGTTTCTACTGATGCTGATGCAGGGAAACGAAGTTATAATCTGCAATTCAGAGTCAAAAGCGTAGAAATACAGTACTTCATATTGCTCCTTAATTAGCAACATCCCATGGAAAGTTTCTTTAGCGCTCTCCATCCATGGATGATCAGTAATTTGAGGGAAGGCAAAGGCCTGTTGGCACAGCATTCAACTCTTTCTGTTTGGAATATATTCGAAAGGCTTTCAATTGGAATGCCTTGTCTTGATTACTTTCGAAGGATTTGGCAATTGCATCACTCATCCACTCCAATAAGCTTTTTGCAAACTCTATTGTGCTTAATGATACATTGGTCAGAAATAGAATGGGATAGGAAAAACGATGGGAAGACCAGTACTGCTCCAAATGTAATATAAGTTCAAGCACTCGACCTATTGTGTCGACAGGAAGCTGGCGCAGCAGCGAAAACAGAGAGCTGTCATCATCATGTTCTGGTAGTGCCCAATTTCAATACTAGCGTTTTCATCAGAGTTATGCCGAGAGACCTGGCTCCAATCCCTGTTCTGTCCTTTCTTTTTTTCCCTTCCCCAAAGGCGCCTAAAAAAAATCCCTTGCTTTTTTACCAAAAGATGCTTTTTCCCTCCAAAAACGGTTTTTGAAACCAAATTAGTCTCCCCTTCTCCTCTTTTAGTTGAGCAGGGATTAAAAAAAACCTCCTCTTTGACAAAATAGTTTCTTTACACCCTTTCAAGATCTAAGCACCAACATTGATTTTGACTTTGAGATTTATCTTTGAAGTCATGCATTGCCCCTTTGTCAATCAGCTTTACAATGAATAATCTGTGCATAAACTTCGACTTCGACCTTGAAAATTGGATGGCAAAATACTCCCTCGGTGCTCCACTAGTGCTTTGCTCGCTTAAGCAGCTTTTGAGAGACTTCCTTCAACTTTATGTCATGGGAAATTTTGAACTTAGATGATCACTTCCACAATCCTTCCTTTGATTCCATAATTCCCTGCACTTTTCTTAGAGATCATCATTGAAATTATCAGCTTGATAATGTCCTTTGGCATCAGTTTTTCATATTTTTCTAGCACACACACATCATGCATCCAAACAAAATCATACACACACACTAATGGAATATATACATTGGATGCAGATTATCATAATGCATCTCACACACAATGAATCACACGCAGAAAATAACATAAATGCACAACAAAAGAAATGGAGGTGTATACGACTCGGATGCGCAGCAGCATGACATCGTGGCGGTTCCAGGGAGCGTGGCTCAGGTGGTTATTGTGGAGGCATGGATGCGGTGTCTCTGTCTCGTCGTTCTGCTGGAGTTGCATCACCTCCAGGATTTGTCGCACTTGTGGGGATGTCTAGTCTAGTTACTTCGGCTTTTGCTCAATCGTCTGCAGGTGGTACCCCTATGGGTGCTACACCGATAGATACTATCCCGGTTGGTACACTGGATGTACATGGGTCTCTTGGATATGCCCAAGAGCATGGACGAAAGTGGGAGAGAACCCATCTTAGGCATACCCTAGAGGGATATGCCTATCTTGTCGATGATAGGTCAGGAGCCATCATCATGAATGATGAGGGGAGGAGGGTGATGGCTCGCATGAGAGAGTTGTTTCAACAAGTTTTTCGACACAACGTCTTAGATCATTGGAAAAACATACCGGAGAGGAGCAAGGACTACATAGTAGCATCCTCGCATGAGGAGTTTCCAGTTCTAGACACAATAGATAAATTTTCTACGGGTTGGATGATGGACTACATGCGTGCATATATGTCACACAGACGATCGGATGCACGCAAGGCACTCAAGAGTGGGGATGCAGAGCCCGAGTGGCTAGACGTGGACAACTGGCACCGACTAAGGGAGGAGGCTATAGATTCTCCAGGACGTTGGAGTCACCAGCGTGAGGCAGCGAGGGCACGACTAGAGGCTGGAGTGGTCCATCATCTTGGGAGTGGTGGCCACAGGACATATCTGGAGGACTTTGTAATTTTTTCTTTTATTTTGCTTGCTTATTTTTTTGCAATATTATTTGTACTGACAATCATGTTTTTAATAGTTAGTATTTTGTTTTCTTTGCAGCACTCCATTATAAATCGCGATCTGATCAGCCTTGAGACTCACTTTAATCTCTATAATTTCATGCATTAACTTTTCCAATTTGAACTAAAATATCAACAATTTAAGTCCAATTCTCTCCATATTCAAATCAAAGAAAAAGACATTATAAAAGTTTTAATAAATTTTTCAAATTTATTAATATTTTTTAATAATCTAATAAAATATTAAATATTCACAAATTAGTATTTATATCCTTAACTTTATTTTACAAAGGAAGTACCCTCTAATAAGCTCCATTAACCACAAAATTTTAGCAACATACTACTCTAACCAAGAAATAGATTATAATCTCTTTCCAAACTTTTAACAAATTTCTTTCTTATCTCAACTTTTTAATTTTCATTTATTTCTATCCAAAAAAATTATTCATAATAATTACTCTCAGTTCCAAAAATTCAAACACTCTTAACCATTAACCCTCCATAGCAAATGCATCTTTCATACCAATTTCTATCATTAAATAATATCATTTTCTCCTTATATTCACTAACTAGGCACTAAAAACACTAAAGAACTAGCATTTCAACCCTTTAAAAATTAGATATCTTCAAATTTAGAGATCCATTAGTTTTTAAAAATTTATAGGCAAGTCTCCATAATCATGTTTCAAATTTCTTTCAATAGATCATCATTAATATCTTTCTAATTTTCTTAATTATTACTAATTATGATAAAAAATTTACCTTTTTTCCACTAAAATGCTTATATCTCTCAATAACTTATTTATCTTAAGGTAATATTTCATTATTAGGTGTATTTCATCATGTTTTAACTATTTTTTAATTAATTTCTTATTTTAAAAGGTAAAATTTAATGATATCTACTAATTATGACTTAAAAATGTGATAAAAAGCTAAAAGCTTGTCATATTTTTGTAAATTGGGCTATTATTGAGCATGAAGATGGAAATATACATAAAATACATGCTTTGTGAAGCGCTCACACAAGGCATGGGGGGAGATTGAACCCAATTGGTCTCTTGCTCTTGTCGTTCATGCTTTTTACATTGATTTTTATGCAAAAAGGTAGAGTTCATTGTTCTTGGGGACCTTCTAGGATTCACTACGTGAGCATACAACGACTGATCTGCGCACCAAGTAGCTAGCCATATTTTTCCTTATTTCATAGAGGATTAGCAGTTCTTCCCTAAAGACTATCTTGTGGTGCATCCTAGCTTAGTTTTGTTGAAATCTAGTGTTGGTCTTTCAAACATAAGAAGAGTTCTTGTCATGGATGTCTGGAAGGAGAGTAGTGTAGCATTTCTTTGCTCTGAGAGGTGTTTTGTTACCTAGGAACTCTTATGGTTTTCTTTTTGGTTGGATTCTTACTTGGGAATTACAATGTTATACATGTCAGTGGGCATCGTGGTTCATGATTTAGTTTAATTGCCACATTATATTAGTTTTCATTGTAGACGGAAGAGACGATTATTTGTTAGGATCTACTAGTCATCTTTGTGTTCCTTGCAGGTTGGATGCCGATGGTGTTGTGCTAGCAGGGACACTCGTGGCTTGGAGGGGGAGAGTACAATTATTTTTTCAACTCAAAGGCTCGATGGATGTTGTAGTTATTAAGGTAACTTTTGAAGCTAGGAGCAGCTCCCTATTAACTAGTTCGCGGCGGGGGCTCACTAAAGTTGGTGAGAGAAGAATCATAACTTCTAATTTTGAGCTATTTTCACACTATTTTTCATGTGATTGTAATGTTTTTGGTTATGTATTATGCAATATTTTTCATAAAATTTAATATGAAATTAGATCATAAATTAATATTTGATAATGCCAAGATGGAGTTAGAAGCGGAGAGAGTTGAGATATTTTGGATGAATAAATTTAGGAAGTGGAAAAGTAGTAAGTGATAAAAGGCAGATACGAAGAGAGATTTTTAGTGGAATTAGTAGACATTTTGGAAAGGAAAGAAAATGTGGGTATACTTTGGCATTTATACATAAAATTTAGGTCAATAAGCTATGGGTGGGTTTGGCAGAGTTGTAGAAGAGTGCTGAAAAGAACCAATTCAAGTGTGAAACTTGTAAAATTTGAAGAGAAGGAGACTATTTCATAGTGTAGAGAGAGATTTTCAACAAGATTAAGAATAGATTAGTAGATATTAGTGAAGAAGGAAGGAGAGTAATGGGTTTTGTGATTGCTGAGTCTAAAGGAAGAGGAGGAGCAAGCATGAGCATTGTCAAATACAGACAACAACGATCTTTCTTTCTTCTATGAACTAGGTACTCTCGTTTTTCTAATTAAAAACTGAAGTGAAATGGATAGTTTGAATGAAATTATTATTAAAAGAATTCTTCTTTTGATCTCTTAGTTTCAAATCTATAAAATGGACTTTAGTTGTTGCATTATATAAATCAAAATGATAAAAAGTAAAACCATCCCTCTGACACTTCTCACAAGTCTTGGCAAACAAATGTGAATCCTTAATAACTGTAGGCCACCATAGACCACTCTGAAATATTTTTCTGCTGGTTATTTCACCTGAGAAATGTCCTCCAGCATCTCCTGTATGTGCCTCAGCCAACACTGAAGTTTGCTAACTATTAGGAACACATCTTCTGAGAATCTGATCCACTCCCTTCTTATAAAGATACCCTCCAATGACAGAAAAAGTGCTACTTCTAAGTACCATCTTCCTTCTGTAATCTGATGTCATCCCTTTAGGAAACACTCCCTCTGTAAGATAATGCAACATTTGATCATACCAGTCCTCTGATCCAGTTGGCTGAATCTGAAACAGATCAGCATCAAGTAAATCATCTGAAATTCCTTCTAGAGGTTCTCCTGTCTCCAACCTGCTCAAATAATCAACAACCAGATGTTCTCTGCCTGGCCTATGAACAATAGTATAATCAAACTCCTGTAGCAGCAAAATCCATCTTGCCAATCTTCCAGTTGGTTCAGGCTTGTTCACCAAATAAATGAGGGCTCGGTGATCCACATGAATAACAATAGGATTACCCAAAAGATAGTGTCTGAATTTTCTTAAGGCAAATATTACACCCAAACATTCTCTTTCAGTCACAGAATAATTTCGCTCTGCTCCTGTCATCACTTTGGAGGCATAATAGACTGGTCTAAACCAACATTTCTGTTTCTCCTGCATGAGCATTGCTCCTACAGCTATATCAGAAGCATCTCCAAAGACATGGAATGGTAGACTCCAATCAGGAGGTTGCATAATAGGAGCCACCTATAACATCTTTTTGAGTAATCTGAATGCTTTCTCCTGTTCTTTTGACCAAAAAAACTGAACATCCTTCTTTGTTAGCTTAGTTAATGGAACACAAACACGAGACAAGTATTTCAGAAACCTACTATGCCACTTAATCTGTCCCATAAATCTGCTTAACTCCTTGAGATTAGTTGGTGCTTTAGCCTTTTGAATTGCTGCCACCTTTTTAGGATCCACCTGCATTCCTTCTTCTGAAATGATATGGCCCAGTAAAATACCCCTTTTAACTGCAAATGCACATTTGGTAGGATTCAGGCTCAACCTGGCCACTCTGCATCTTTCAAAGCACAATCTGAGATGTTGCTGATGATCTTCTGTCTTTCCAAAAACACTAAAGTCATCCAAAAATACCCTCATAAAAGTTGTCAAATATGGAGCAAAGACCTCTTGAATCCATTTCTGAAACGTGGGAGGAGCATTCTTCAACCCAAAGACCATGACATTACTTGCATAAACACCCCATTCTATCACAAATGTTGTTTTCTCCCTATCTTCCACAGCCATAAGTATCTGATTGTAGCCACTAAACCATCCAGAAAACTATACATCTGATGTCCTACAACAGCATCCAGCAATGTGTCCTGAAATGGTAAAGGAAATGGATATGTTATAGTTGCTACATTGAGTTTCCTGTAATCAACACAGATCCTGAGTTTGCCATTCTTCTTAGGTACCACAACTATTGGTGACAACCAAGTAACTTTCTCCACAGGATAGATAAACCCCACTTTCAATAACTTGTCCAGTTCCTCCTTGACAGCTTTGGCATAATTAGGATTCATCCTGTACCTTTGGGAGATAACAGGAACAACATCCTTTTTCAAATTAATCTTGTGCATACAAAAGCTTGGATCTACACCCTTCATATCAGTATAAGTCCAGGCAAAAATATCCTTGAACCTTTGAGTAATTTGCCTAAATTTGTTTTAAATTGTCCCTGTGCATGGACACTCACTTTTACCATCTTAGGCTCCTGTTCAGAACCCAGATTCAGATCCTGTAGGTCATCTTCTTGTACCCTAGCTGTTTTGGCCATTTGTTCCTCAAAAGCTTTCTCTGCCTGTAAGATCTGCTGAATATGCATCTTCTCTTCCTCCTCAAACAGTTGTTTATTCAAAACTTCCTCCACTTCAGGGGCTTCCTGTTTAATTGGAACCTGTTTTTCAGAAACTGTAGATTTCCTCTGTTCCTTCAGGTTTTCCAAAATTCTGACAACATCAATATCAAACACATGTACAATTGATTCATTCACTTTGAGAAAAGCATCCTCTTCATCATCCTCTACTTCACCAACCATGTTTATACCCTGTACATACAAAGCTCTAGTGTCTTTTGCCAAAACAACACTAGGTACCATATTCAGATGAATTCTCTTCTTTCCCTTCTTGATTGTTACCCTTGTAGCACCCCAATCCTGTTTCACTTTAGCCTGCTTGAACCAAGGCCTTCCCAACAGAATTGGATAGGGACTATCCCCTTCATCCATCTTGAGCACTACAAAATTTACAGGAAAGGTCAAACCTGAAATTGTGATTTGCTGATTCTTGAGTATTCCAAGAGGTTGGATCCTTCTCTGATCAGCCATCTTCAATTGAAATGGAGCTTCTTCCAATTCAGGGAGATTAAGCTTTGTATACAGGAACTCAGGTAAAATATTCACACCTGACCCTCCATCCAAAAGTGCTCCCTATATTTCTTGATTCTGATAAGTCACAGTGATTTTAGGAACTTTATAGTCCACATCCTCAGCTTCAACTTGCCATACATCAAGCTCATCAGCCTGGTCATCCTGCTCAGTAAGGCTTTTAAGCACCTATCTTTTAAATTCAGGCACTAGACTCAATATCTGATCCATAGTGACTGTGGTATTCTTCAGGACTTCTACTGTTATCTGAGCCTCCTTGGCTTCCTATTGCAGAATCTCCTCCTAAATATCCATCTGCTTGCCTGTCTTCTGACCTTTCAAATCAATACTCTCCTTTTTTTGCTTTTTCTGAATCAGATTCAGACATTCCTCTCTGACTTGTTTCTGTGTATCCCAAAAATGAGGGTTTTTCATCTCCTTATGAGAGACAACAGGGTCGGCAA
The DNA here is from genome assembly GCF_053477565.2 of Lygodium microphyllum. Classification (NCBI taxonomy): domain Eukaryota; kingdom Viridiplantae; phylum Streptophyta; class Polypodiopsida; order Schizaeales; family Lygodiaceae; genus Lygodium; species Lygodium microphyllum. The sequence goes on along the minus strand of NC_141135.1, from coordinate 54,755,104 downwards.
CATACTGTGCCCTGATCTGGTGACTGCCAAAACTGGTGCTGCCTTTTCAGGAACACCTTCCATCTGCATACAGTTAGAACAATCACAATGATTATGAAATAAACCATGACCAGTTTTCTGATTCTCTTGCCACCTATCTTCAGAACTTTGCTTTGACTCTTCCACAATCACAACATTGGCGTGTGGAGGTCTATTCTGCTGCACTTGTGCAGGTTGTCTCTGATTATTGTATCTGATAATGGGTATCCCCCTTTCTTCCCTATGCTTGCACCACAGAGGGCAATTTGGACCTTGCCTATGTCCTGTCTGATCACAGTAGGTACATGGATCTTCAGATCCTTGCTGGTTGGGTGGCACCCAATTGTTCCTTCCTTGAAATCGTTTGGGGCCTTCCCCTCCTATGTTCCTGTCTGGTTCCACAGCATTGGCAGCTGGTCCATTAGCTCTCTGTGCTGATGGTCCAGGATTTGACCTGTTATTAGGATTATACCAATAGTTTGCATCTGTATGTCCCCGTTTCTGACAAGTGTTGCAATAGGGTCTCTCCTTTTTAGTGGAAGTAGAGATTCCCATACTCTTCAAGGTTGCAGCAATCTGCTTGCTCAAATTTTGCACCTTGGCTTTGGACTTACCATTACCATTCTTATCCTTCCTTGTTTTGCTCCTGCCTTTATGTTTGTGCTTCCTCTTCTTTTTCCTGCTTTTAGTCTTCCTATCCTCAGTATCGGAACCCTCTGAATCTGAGTCAAAATCCTCATCTTCTGAATCTGTGTCTGAGTCAATTTCTGAATTTGAATCTGACTCTGTATCTGAGTCTGAATCACTATCCTGTTTCTTCTTCTTTCTATATTTAACACTTCCCAATCTTTTCTCTGCTCGTCTGGCAGCTGTCAACAATTCATTGAAGCCTCCTGCTCCCCCAGGGATGTCTATACTTGCTACTACAGTTCTGAGAGTGTCTCTCAAACCATTACAGAAATATTCCCTTAACATTTCATTAGTAGGTCTCTCTGCTGGTGCTAGCCTCCCATTCAAGTCCAGGAATTGCTGTGCATAATCCTCCACCAGGAGCCTCTTTTGTTTCATTGTTTTCAGTTTTTTCAAGATATCAGTTGGAGTCTTCCACCTCCTGAATCTTGACAAAAAAGCTGTCTGCAAAGATTGTGTGTCAGGAAAATGTGCTACACCATACTATATGAACCAGTTCATGGCCTTACCCTCCAGTGTGGCAGCAAACTGCTGCTTCTTCACATCATCCCCATACAATACTCCTAGTCCACTTGCCTCCCATTTTGTGCTAAATTGAGCTACATGGGCATCAGGGTATTCCTTCTTGGATTCACCCTTGAATGTGGCAAATTTAACTCTGAGATTTTCTAGGTTAATAGGTTGTGCCATTGGTCCCGGTATTACTGTTGCTACAGTCTGTTTCCTGATCACTTGTTTAGACAATGGATTAAATTTCAGCTTCCTCCTTGTCTGTTTATGAATCTGAGTTAGTGCCAATGCACCCAGGAATCTGTTTCTGTCTCGTTCTTCTGATCTTGGTGTGATTGGTACTGCCTGAACAACATGTTGCTGAGAATCCTTTGCATTTCCTGATCTCTGACTTGGTCCTGCCTCCTCTGTCTAGGCTTCCTGATCACTCAGATAACCCAAATCCAGGGTATCAATCTGACTTCCACTATTTGACCTTTGATGCTCCTTTTTTTGCTTCTCTTCCTGTTCTAATTTGGCCTGTAACCTGGTATAATAAGGTCCAAACCCCTCACCTCTGTACTTTTCATCAGACATGCACTACATATCTTCAGGCTTATCTATCTTCAGTTCCAAGGTAAACAATACTCACAGCAGTGGCAGACACACCCATAGACTTTAGACCAAGGCCCCTTGCACTTTCGAGGTGCATCCCTCAAGTCATATGAATGCTGAAATCTGCATAAGCACTGTTCTCCCAAAACCTTTCCCAGGCTATTTCCAGAGACTCCGTAGGGAACAACTTAAAATGTTTGAATTTTGCCTTCCACACTAGCCCTTTAACTTTTCTGACAAGGTCTCCAAGCAATGCAGGAAAATCAAATTTCAGAAATACCTGATTATACAATTCAATCTCCCCTTGCTCTGTGTTCCAGTACTTGAATTCTTGCAGCAGGGCTTGGGCAAATTCTTCAAACTTCTCTTCCTTAGTGGTCCAGTGCTTGAATTCCTCAAGCCAGGTTCCCATTGCCACCTGTTTGTTGAAACTGAATTCCTGCACTGGCGCGGTTCATTCTCTGTATCTCCGCCTATCGCCCAATGAAGATTCGCAGGATCGCCAAGTGTTAAGGGCCAATTTCCACCCTTAATATACCAAACAGATACAAAACCTCCATAACAGATAATCAAAATCTAGTTCTGAATGTTGATAATCTAACTTCTCATATACACATTCTGATCACAATACGCTATTCAATATTCACTATTCATCACCATTAATCTTATCAATGGAATCAAATAATTCAGAATACAATACAGAGAATCAGATATACATAGGAAAAATCAAGTAACATCCTTTCATTGCCAAAGCAGAACTGTCTTCTACAGCAGCGCATTCCCATTCTCTCTTCCTTCCACGAATAGTTACATCCAAAAGGTTCATGACTCTTCCATTCAAAAAGGTACAACTAACACCCCTACATATCCCTTACTCCCTAAGGCTCAAACTAAAGTGATAAATAATCCCTAAGGTTATGCCTCTAACACTCCAACCTTGAATTTAGGGAATCCTACAACAATATTTTGGGCCTGCATTGATTTAATGCATAGAAAGTCCCTTATTAGGCATAGAAACCCATGCTAAAAAATTCCTGCGATTCATAAGACCTGTATCCTCCAGGAAATATTCATCTTTTAATGCCTTTTTAAATTCAGCCCAACCTGCATGTGCCTCTTGAATTTCTGCAATTCGACCTTCAAGAGCGCGCACCACGATCCACAAGAAGTAGCGGCTCCAAACATCTTGAGAAACCCCAAAAAACTTCATCTTTTCTTCATACAAATGCAGGTAAGTTGACACTTGCTGGCCATTAAACTGCTTCATCTCCTGTTGGACAGCTTTCAAGGCATCCATAGCATCACTGTCTCGTTTTGCATGAACTTGCTGCTGCATATACATGGTAAATGACTGAAGCAGGTTCTTCATGACATTATCATCTGTCATCTCTTCTTGCGAGTCTCCCATCTTGCTGATGACGCAGCACTTTCACGTCGGGTTCACCAGAAATGTCAAAGAGATCGTGGAAGAGTTGCAGAACACAGGGTTCAAGGTACAGCAAGAAATAAAGACTACCAAGAAGATCTCGATAACACAATATTTGATGCCAAGTTCATTATATTGTTTGTCAAATAAGCTACAAGAAGTTCATATTCAAAATTTTGAAGACAGTTATGACTTTGGTTCGTAGACTTGAGGAGACTTAAAGAGTTCAGCTGGACTGGGCAGTAATCCCTATGAACAAATTTTCAGAAATCTTTTCAATGCCATTACAATGAAGTTCCGTGGGCATCCTGATGCTTCTTCCTTATCTCCTATTGACATCTTGCAAAATTACGTCTACACACTCATCAAGTTCCAACTCTGTCATTTCAGGTTCAGGCCTAGAAGGTAAGATTCCCTCCATACACAGCACAGTTCTGGGGTAAGTAAACCAGTTTCAGGAAAGTCTACAGAGAAATGAATGTAAAGCTTTCCCTTCATTTCTCTGGCATGCCCAATACATGTACAGCTAAGCAGAGCTCGCAAAATGGTATGTGGCTGATGATACTTGATTGCATGGTTCACTTCTATAGTTCCCAAGTTGTTCATCAATCACCATACAACAGTATTTATACCAGTCAAAGTAGTTGAAGTGCTGTCATGAAGATGAAGAGATCTTGAAGATGAAGAGAACACAAGATCAGCCACTTTATAGACGGAATAACATCGACAGAGGAAGGACCAAGCCACAGTAGATCATGAATTGCGCATTGTTGGTAAAGGTTTCAGACTGCTTGAAACAGAGTCTCCAACTTTGGCGCACAGGGAACGAAGCCAGTAGAAAGGGAATCCCCTCACGCCAGTGCTTGAGAGAATAGAGAAGGATCGACCTCCCAAAGCTTCTTAGTGAAAATAAGATGCCATATTTAAGCCTGCCATAGAATCTGCCAACGAGGCCTCAGAGGTCATATGAGGTGGCATCCAGAGAGCAGCACCTAAAGAATCAGCCTGAGGAAGCTGTGGAGTGACATAAGAAGCTTGAGAGACTGACGACTCCATTGCTAACGATTGTAGCATTTATGGAGAAGATTTTTCGGCTGGAAAATCTGTCTGGAGTTTGGCACCAATCTGTCCTGGATAGGACTGTCCATATGGAGGAACAGTTGGTGCATATGACACCGGTATAAGCTTTTCATAAAGGAGACAACAAAGATCACACTTGGGATATGTGAGCATCGGACAACTGCATTTCTTCTCTACAAACAGCTAGAAATGGCCATCACAGGGTGGAGGGGAGGCAGCAGAACTGCTTGACAGCCGAGTAAATCTTGCTTGATTACAGACAGAACGAGCGAGTACAGGCGTATCCCCTCGAATAATAAACGACACCCGTCTTTTCACAATTTTGAATTTGATAGATATGTAGCCACCCATCTCTCAAGGAGCTATGAAAGAACGCTGGTTGCATTCGCCTTTGCATAGCAAGTCTTTGAGACGTGCACGCCTTGGCAATGTCTGATCAATGCTGTCCGAAGCAACAGGATTGTTCTCTGCTGAGTCGTCTGGAAGGGAGGCGCCCTGACATCTTGGCCGATTGACATTCAATGCGAACTGGATAGTGCCCCGGCAGAGGTCAAATCCGCAGCTTCCGATTGGTCTGGAATGCTGAGTGTAGGTGCTCAACAGCAGACTAATCATCTAATAAAACTCGAAGTCTATTCCTGATCGATACTTCTCCTGCTCGGGGGTCTTTTCATGATAACGACTCTATGAAACTCCCTGTGCAAGCAGCTCTTTAACTCTTCCTCCAGCATACAGTTTAGACAGGCAACCGTGAACCTCTGTAATAACTGAGGCTCTAAATGCTCAGAAACCTAATTGAGCCATGGCTCGGTTAAATAGTATTTGAGTGGAGATGTCCATGTGCTGGACGCTATCCTGCAAATGGCTCATCAACAGCAAATCTCTGGCTGTGTGAAACTCCTCAGAATTTGCTTGATGATAGATGTCCCAAAGCATAGCCCTTGCTTCCCTCTCTGTCCATCGTCCTCATTTCATCCTTCCCTCCAGGAAAATACTTTGTGTTCCCCCCCCCGACGGAAGCTTTCTCCATCTTTCTTTCCTATTGTTCCTCACGTTTGCGCCTTTTTCCCCCCCCCTTTCGCCATTCGAATTCTCTCCCCCAATTAGTCTCCTTTTCCCTTCCTTTTCTCCTCTATCTTTAGTTTTTCTTTTTCTTATTCACATGTCAAAATTAGGCAAGCGACCTTCCTCATTCCAGCACTTTTATAAAAGTCTGACATGAGCATAATTTTTGTCAAAGCCTTGTTGTGCTAGTAATATGTCACCATGCCTTTTGCATTAATTCAACATTGACAGCCAAGCAACCAAGATTATTTGCAAGAGGCATATCTTGCAGCAACTCTGCTTCCTCCTTTAAATGTCCTTCTTGTAGCATATCTCCAAAACACTTGTACCAAGGCTGTCATTGCACATAGAGCTAGATCAAATAGCAGCAGGACAAAGATCCTTTGGCATCAGTTTTTCATATTTTTCTAATACACGCACATCATGCATCCAAACAAAGTCATGCGCATGCACTAAGGGAATATATACATTGGATGCGGATTATTAAAATGCTAACACAAATGCACAACAAAAGAAATGGAGGTGTATACGACTCGGATGCGCAGCAACAGGACATCCACCCCCTCTAAACCTGCGCATCCTCCGGATGTGCCAACTATCCAGGATCATTCAAGTCCACAAACAGGTCAAGTCCATCTTCTGATTCTAGCAGACCTGTTTCTCCATCGGCTTCATCATCTATGTTTTCTGTCTCTTCTGCTTGTCTTTCTTCTACCTGCTCTTCTTCTGTCAATGCTTCAAGTGCATATTCTTCATCCTCTCTTCTCTTGAAAATCTTGACTCGTTTTCCAGCAATAGGTACCCTCAATTTTGTTCCATCTAACTCAGCCAGCTCATAGGTACCATTGTCAAAAACCTGTTTCACTTCATATGGTCCAAACCATCTTTGAACCATTTTTCTCATGCTACTATGCTGATTTTCTAGACTACTGTCGTAGACTAGAACCCAATCCCCTTCTTTTATGGCTCTTGGCCTCAAGCGATGCCTTAAATCAAACCTGTCCTTATTTCTGAGACGGGCTGCCTTTAAACGGTCAACGGCTAGCTGCACATCTTCTGTCCTTCTCTCTAGTTGACGAATCCGAAGGGCTAACAACTCTTCCCTTGATAAATTCTCATGCCACGGAAGAACACTCCAAGTGAGAGCACAAATTTCAGTAGGCATGACAGGTTTTTGCCCATACATCAACTCCGCAGGCATGTATCCAGTAGTCACACTATGTGTAGAGCGATCAGCCCACAATGCAAAAGGAAGTAATCTCGGCCAATCTCCAATCCGACCTCTACAAGCTTTTGCCAATGCTTTAACTATTGGCGGATGTCCTCTTTCACTTTTTCCATTTCCCTCTGGATTATAGGCAGTAGTAAGAGCCAATTTAATTCCAAGCCGTGAGAAGAATTCTCTAGCTTCATCAGCATCTAACTCTCCACGATCAGCTGTAATCTTGCCTATACACCCATACCTGCAAAATATTTCTTCCAACAAGAATTTACATACTGTAGTGGTGGTCTTCGTCCGCAACGGTCTACCTTCAACATAGTTTGTAAGATCCTCCCTAGCCAAGACAAGATATCTCATCTGCCAAAGTCCCACTGGCAAAGTAACCAAGTCTACCACCCACTTGTAATGCATACATAGTGGATAAGTCGGATGCAGCTCATCACGATGTCGCACTAAAGAGTAAAGCTGGCAGTCCCTGCAAGTCTCCACAAAGTGAGAAACATCTTTATACATCCCTTTCCACCAGTATCTTTCTTTGATTTTCTCATAGGTAGCCCACACACCTCTATGTCCAGCCCATGAGCTCTCATGAAACTCTCGCATAATCTGTATCCGCATCGCTACATCACAAACTACTCTCAAGGGCAAGCCTCCTCTCTTTCTTGGATGCTTCCGAAGAAAACCATCTTTCAAGAAATACCCATAAGCTTTCCTTCTGATTTTCTTGAATTCATCATCTGTCCAATCAGCTCTTCGAGTCAATGAACTTAGGTATTGTCCAATTTGCAACCACTCATCAACATAAAGTTCTTCAATAAAGGCTTCAACAGTAGATACATGACAATCATGAATAAGGACAGAAGCAGCAAACTCTGTCTCATCATCTTCTGCAAGCATTGACTCCTCATCCTCATATCTCGCTCTAGAAAGCATGTCAGCAACTGGATTATCTTTCCCTGCTATGTGTCGAAATTCTGGATTCAATGATTTAATATAGGCAATCCACCGAAGCATCGCTATATCTGGAGTCGAGCAACTAGTAATCATGCCAAGCAAAGGCAAACAATCTGTTTCCACAATAACTGAAGCTCCAATAAAATATCCTTTGTCACACTTCAGTGCAGTGACTACTCCCCACAACTCTCTTTTGATCTGCGGATATCTCCTTTGTCGCTCATTAAGAACTTTAGCTCCAAAGCGGATAGCATACCTATTTCCATCAGCATCATCCTGTCCCACAGCCCAACCTATGCCAATAGGGCTAGTATCAACTGTCAACATGATTGGCCGTCCACACTGATAATCCGCCTTGCGTAGAGTAGGAGCTGATTGCAACAGCTTCTTGAGCTTACGCATGGCTTTTGAATGCTTCTCATCCCAATGAAATTTCTGCCCCTTTCGAAGCAGCTGATAGAGAACATCTGCAATATGAGCAAAATGAGGAATCCAAATCATGTAAAATACACAAGCTCCCACAAATCTCCGCACCTCTGAAGTAGTCGAGCAATACTCTGCAATCCTGTTTATGGCATCCACCTTTGCAGGAGAAGGTTTTCTGCCATAATATCCAACCATATGCCCAACTATGATGACTTCATTAACAGCAAAGATAGATTTTAGCCCTGAAAGTGTCAAATTTACCTCCTCTAATCGTGTCAATATTTGCTCACAAGCAATCAAGTGGTCAGCCACAAACTGTCTACATCCACGCAAATCAAGACTTTCATTCTTTTCATCTTCTGCACAACCCTTAATAGGCACATCATCTAGAAAAGGCATGGTAAACTGCAGAATATAGTCTCGAAGAACTCTATGCATAGCATTCATCATATGAGCAACTGAGTTTGTAGCACCTTGAGGCAAGGTACACATCCTCACAAGACCAATAGGTGTCCGCATAGTAGTAATATCCCTGCTTTCCAAGGCAAGCTGAAACTGATCATAACCTGAATACAAGTCACCTAGTGAATAGATGGCTCGTCCTGCAAAAGCCTCAGCAAATTCATCCACAACTGGACCTGTTCCCACATTCCTGATTGTCACTTTGTTCACGGGCTGCATATCCTGAATAAATCTCAAAGTACCATTCTTCTTTGGTACAGTAAACCACCTGTTAGAATAAGGTGCAGAAGAGGGTTCCAAAATCCCCATTTTAATCTTCTCATTCAGCAACTCTATCAGTTTTGGCAAGTGTGCTTTAGGCACAGGTATAGGACGTATATTCCATGGTACATGAGGAACAGTGAAGATGACCATAGGTGCAACCAATTCGGGACTAATGCAGCCAATTTCATGTGGAAAGAAAGCAAATGCCTTACCATGACGTCCAAGCATCTCTCTAAAACATTCTTTTTTAACTGGAAGCAAAAAATCATCATTTCCAATCTTCAATTCTGCAAGATTTTTAGCTGTAAACTTATGTCCAATATTCGCAGGATCCCTCAACATAGGCTGCTTCATAGCTTTTTCAATATGTTCATCACTATCAGAAGGAAGCGGGCCTGCAACCGGCTTAACCTTCTTATCAACTGTTTTATATTTTGTGTCAACCTTGGCATCATTCAAGCACTCTTTCCTTTGCTGCAATTTCTGCAAATTTTCAGCATCTTTCAACTCTGTTGGCTGAAAAATTTCAGCCTTTAGCTCTATGGACTGCATGGGTGCAGTCTGAAACTCTGTATGCAGAAATTTTTCTGCATTCAACTCTGTTGGCTGAATGAATTCAGCCCTCGGCTCAATGGACTGCATAGATGCATCCTGAAACTCTGTATGCAGAAATTTTTCTGCATTCAACTCTGTTGGCTGAATGGATTCAGCCCTCTGCAGTTCTATTAGCTGATCAAGATCAGCCATAAATTCAGTTTGCTGAGTTTTCTCAGCCTCTAACTCTGTTTGCAGCATAAAACCAGAAATTTCCTGAAACATATCCAAGGTTTGCACAGGTATAATCTTTGAACCCTTGCATACATCAGTTTTCAGCATTGCTCTCATCTCAAACAATGTATCTGCATAAGACATCCCTTCATACAATCCATCCACATGCTCTTCTGCTTGCAAGATACCTGCATTCTTCAACTCTTTCTCCTTACGACCAATGTACTGCCTGGCAGCTCTAGGCAAATCTGAAATTTTCTGATAACTTACTGAACTATCTAAAGTAAACCCAACAAAGTTATTGGAGAAAGACTGGCTGCCAGGAGGCGAGATCTCCTCTTTTCTCCGCTCCGTACCACTGGCGTCTCGCAAGACAGCGGTACCTAATGAAAATCCAACTCCTTCGCAGGTAGTGGTGCCTCACGCAAGGAGTCCCTGTTTCTCGGATGATTTACCCCAACAGTCATAAACTGAACAGCTCGCATACCATCTTTACTGCGTATCCGCGCATAAGCTGACCCATCATCCATCACTTTTGTTTCCATTCTTGCTTCTGTAATGAAAGGCTGTCCAAGAATAATCGGATAAGAACATGAATCCTGAACAAAGCAATGATAATCCTCTTCAACATTACCAATAGAAATTCTGATACTCGGACAAGCAGCATACATATCACCAGAAGTATTATTGGCGGCTCTCATGCGCCAGCCATGCTCTGCATCCATAGGCCACTTGCCACTCTCATAAACACCTCGAGCAATAAGATTAATTTCAGAACCATGATCAACTAAAGCAATCAAGGGAATTTGTTTCTCTCCAATCCTTACCACTGTCTCAGTGGTTGCTCTAGCCCAATGACTTCGTGAAAAATGGCTGCGAGGAATAAGAATAGGGGTCTCATCATCTTCATACTGCATAGGCTGCACTATTTTCTCCGATTGCGGATTAACAGAAGCATTCTAAACCATCACTGCATCATCATGCTCTTCCCCAAGAGCTCCATGCCACAATCCCTGTAAAGCAGGTCCTTCCATCGCATGTCGTTTCCTCCGCAAAAGATTCTACATCTGATCCTGTATTTCTCTTCTAGCAATCCCAAGAGCCTCTCCAACAGTAAAAGTGACTACACTATTCAAAATTCTTTCATGAAAAATCTTACTCATATCCATTTGCATTTCAAGATCTGACAAGAGCTTGAATCCTGGCTCTTTTCTTGATTGCTTCTTTTCTTTCTGCTTGTCTCCCATTGGTTGATCGGAACCTGTTTGAGCTGGAGAATTTGACATAGGTGGAGCTGTAACAGGTGGTGAAACAAAGTCACCCCCTCTAGTCTTTTTGGAGGAGCTAGGACCCTCCTCATCTCTTCTTCTCTTTTCCTCAACCATGGCATCTAAACCCTGCGTTTTAACCATATAAGCAAAAATAGAATACCTGTCAACAGGAGAATCCCATCCTGTTTCTCCTCGGATGCTAGAGCCCACACAAGTCATAGTAGAAGTTTGAACTTTCCCTCTTCTCGCTATCTCCAAGGCAGAAGACCATAAAGCAGAGTCTCCATCAGATTTCTGCTCAAGCTGGACTCCAAAAGCTGAAGCATCTCCTCTAACACTCACATAAGCTGATCGCGCAGTCATATCATCAACAAGCTTCTTCATACCTCCCTTACCAAAGTTCGTGTCAAGAGGAGCGCCAGTCTCTGTAAGCCATATCTTCCCATCTTGTCCCCAGAACACTACATTTTTTTTTCGTGCTTCCTGAAAAGCATCACAATCTCTGCAGTGTTGGTGCTCTATACTATCACACCAAATACATCGTCGCCCTTTCCTTTGACCAGCTGGAAACGCAGTCACTGGAGTAGGTGCTACAGTAGGTACTGACATAAGTTGCTCCTTTAACTTACCAACTTCAGCTTTGACTGCTTCAATCGTCAAATCCGCCAAGCCTTTAATAACATCATCTACAGATAAGGGCACTGGAGTAGCAGGAACTGGTGGATTCACAACAGGAGGAGTAGGCTTAGGCAAAGAAGTTGCAGCAGGGGTAGATGAAGAAGTCTCCAAGGATTTTTCAAGAACTGATCCTGTATTTCGATGCAATCTGACTCTCCTACGCTGCTTCTTGACAAGAGCATTAACAGCATCAATGACATGTCTCCACTCAGTCTTTAAACCTGAATCAGTAGCTTGATCTTCCAAAAGATCATCCAACTTTTCCTGCAGATCAGCATCTGCAGCTTGCAAAAACAACTCCACTTTCTGCATCTCCAAAGCTTGCTGTTCAGTCCCATCCAACTGATCATAACGGCTTTCAAACTCTCACAGAAGAGCGGTAACAGAAAGTCCCTTATTAGGCATAGAAACCCATGCTAAAAAATTCATGTGATTCATAAGACCTGTATCCTCCAGGAAATATTCATCTTTTAATGCCTTTTTAAATTCAGCCCAACCTGCATGTGCCTCTTGAATTTCTGCAATTCGACCTTCAAGAGCGCGCACCACGATCCACAAGAAGTAGCGGCTCCAAACATCTTGAGAAACCCCAAAAAACTTCATCTTTTCTTCATACAAATGCAGGTAAGTTGACACTTGCTGGCCATTAAACTGCTTCATCTCCTGTTGGACAGCTTTCAAGGCATCCATAGCATCACTGTCTCGTTTTGCATGAACTTGCTGCTGCATATACATGGTAAATGACTGAAGCAGGTTCTTCATGACATTATCATCTGTCATCTCTTCTTGCGAGTCTCCCATCTTGCTGATGACGCAGCACTTTCACGTCGGGTTCACCAGAAATGTCAAAGAGATCGTGGAAGAGCTGCAGAACACAGGGTTCAAGGTACAGCAAGAAATAAAGACTACCAAGAAGATCTCGATAACACAATATTTGATGCCAAGTTCATTATATTGTTTGTCAAATAAGCTACAAGAAGTTCATATTCAAAATTTTGAAGACAGTTATGACTTTGGTTCGTAGACTTGAGGAGACTTAAAGAGTTCAGCTGGACTGGGCAGTAATCCCTATGAACAAATTTTCAGAAATCTTTTCAATGCCATTACAATGAAGTTCCGTGGGTATCCTGATGCTTCTTCCTTATCTCCTATTGACATCTTGCAAAATTACGTCTACACACTCATCAAGTTCCAACTCTGTCATTTCAGGTTCAGGCCTAGAAGGTAAGATTCCCTCCATACACAGCACAGTTCTGGGGTAAGTAAACCAGTTTCAGGAAAGTCTACAGAGAAATGAATGTAAAGCTTTCCCTTCATTTCTCTGGCATGCCCAATACATGTACAGCTAAGCAGAGCTCGCAAAATGGTATGTGGCTGATGATACTTGATTGCATGGTTCACTTCTATAGTTCCCAAGTTGTTCATCAATCACCATACAACAGTATTTATACCAGTCAAAGTAGTTGAAGTGCTGTCATGAAGATGAAGAGATCTTGAAGATGAAGAGAACACAAGATCAGCCACTTTATAGACGGAATAACATCGACAGAGGAAGGACCAAGCCACAGTAGATCATGAATTGCGCATTGTTGGTAAAGGTTTCAGACTGCTTGAAACAGAGTCTCCAACTTTGGCGCACAGGGAACGAAGCCAGTAGAAAGGGAATCCCCTCACGCCAATGCTTGAGAGAATAGAGAAGGATCGACCTCCCAAAGCTTCTTAGTGAAAATAAGATGCCATATTTAAGCCTGCCATAGAATCTGCCAACGAGGCCTCAGAGGTCATATGAGGTGGCATCCAGTGAGGAGCACCTAAAGAATCAGCCTGAGGAAGCTGTGGAGTGACATAAGAAGCTTGAGAGGCTGACGACTCCATTGCTAACGATTGTAGCATTTATGGAGAAGATTTTTCGGCTGGAAAATCTGTCTGGAGTTTGGCACCAATCTGTCCTGGATAGGACTGTCCATATGGAGGAACAGTTGGTGCATATGACACCGGTATAAGCTTTGCATAAAGGAGACAGCAAAGATCACACTTGGGATATGTGAGCATTGGACAACTGCATTTCTTCTCTACAAACAGCTAGAAATGGCCATCACAGGGTGGAGGGGAGGCAGCAGAACTGCTTGACAGCCGAGTAAATCTTGCTTGATTACAGACAGAACGAGCGAGTACAGGCGTATCCCCTCGAATAATAAACGACACCCGTCTTTTCACAATTTTGAATTTGATAGATATGTAGCCACCCATCTCTCAAGGAGCTATGAAAGAACGTTGGTTGCATTCGCCTTTGCATAGCAAGTCTTTGAGACGTGCACGCCTTGGCAATGTCTGATCAATGCTGTCCGAAGCAACAGGATTGTCCTCTGCTGACTCGTCTGGAAGGGAGGCGCCCTGACATCTTGGCCGATTGACATTCAATGCGAACTGGATAGTGCCCCGGCAGAGGTCAAATCCGCAGCTTCCGATTGGTCTGGAATGCTGAGTGTAGGTGCTCAACAGCAGACTGATCATCTAATAAAACTCGAAGTCTATTCCTGATCGATACTTCTCCTGCTCGGGGGTCTTTTCATGATAACGACTCTGTGAAACTCCCTGTGCAAGCAGCTCTTTAACTCTTCCTCCAGCATACAGTTTAGACAGGCAACCATGAACCTCTGTAATAACTGAGGCTCTAAATGCTCAGAAACCTAATTGAGCCATGGCTCGGTTAAATAGTATTTGAGTGGAGATGTCCATGTGCTGGACGCTATCCTGCAAATGGCTCATCAACAGCAAATCTCTGGCTGTGTGAAACTCCTCAGAATTTGCTTGATTATAGATGTCCCAAAGCATAGCCCTTGCTTCCCTCTCTGTCCATCGTCCTCATTTCATCCTTCCCTCCAGGAAAATACTCTGTGTTCCCCCCCCCCGACGGAAGCTTTCTCCATCTTTCTTTCCTATTGTTCCTCACGTTTGCGCCTTTTTCCCCCCCCTTTCGCCATTTGAATTCTCTCCCCCAATTAGTCTCCTTTTCCCTTCCTTTTCTCCTCTATCTTTAGTTTTTCTTTTTCTTATTCACATGTCAAAATTAGGCAAGCGACCTTCCTCATTCCAGCACTTTTATAAAAGTCTGACATGAGCATAATTTTTGTCAAAGCCTTGTTGTGCTAGTAATATGTCACCATGCCTTTTGCATTAATTCAACATTGACAGCCAAGCAACCAAGATTATTTGCAAGAGGCATATCTTGCAGCAACTCTGCTTCCTCCTTTAAATGTCCTTCTTGTAGCATATCTCCAAAACACTTGCACCAAGGCTATCATTGCACATAGAGCTAGATCAAATAGCAGCAGGACAAAGATCCTTTGGCATCAGTTTTTCATATTTTTCTAATACACGCACATCATGCATCCAAACAAAGTCATGCGCATGCACTAAGGGAATATATACATTGGATGCGGATTATTAAAATGCTAACACAAATGCACAACAAAAGAAATGGAGGTGTATACGACTCGGATGCGCAGCAACACGACAGCGTGGCAGTGACTCATCATCTCCCAAGAGTTCTTTAACTGCTACTCGCAAAGAGGGCAATTCCAGTTCAACAAGGAAGATGGCTTCTATACCATACACTAGTTAGAAAGGGGTCTGTCCTATAGCTGCCTTATGGGAGGTTCTGTATGCCCAGAGGGCCTCTATAAGTTGATCGTCCCAGTTGCGACTATGTGCAGCAATCTTTCTTATCAAGATCGAGCAGAGGATGTAGTTGGTGACTTCAACTTAGCCGTTGGCTCTAGGGTAGTAAGGAGTGGATTTGCGATGGCAGATCTTATACAGCTCTGTCAACTCCTCCATGATTTTGTTAAGGAAATGAGTACCTTTGTCACATACCAGCTCGATGGGACTGCCAAAACAAGTGATAATATTTCCATACATGAACAAAGCTACGTTGTTACCATCCTCCTGCTTCAGAGCTTTAGCTTCACACCACTTTGTGACATAATCCGTACATACTAAGATGTATCTCTTCTACTTCCTCTTGTGGGTGGATCAATGGGACCCAAAAAATCAATCCCCAACTTCTCAAACGGTTTTCCCATTTTGCTGACAAGCATCACATCTCTTGCAGTAGTCATGTGCATCCTTGTGGAGGGTCAGCCACCAGTATTGTGCCAACAGAGCCTTCCTAGCTATCGCTTCTTGTGCAAAGTGTCCATCACATGGTTTGTCATGGCATGCTTTCAATATTATGCTGATTTCATCCCCTGCAACACATCTTCTCAGCACATCATCTTTGCCTCTCTTCTACAGTGCACCACCTAGAAAGTGTAGGGGGACCGATTCTAACAAAAGATTCTTCTTCTCATGGCTTGAGATGCCATGAGGATACAGTTGAGTTGCCAAGAGGTTGGCTATGTCTGCATACTAGGGACTAACTATTTCAACTAGAAACAAGGAAGCATCAGGAAGGTCTGGATCATCATGTTCCTCTTTTGTAGTTTGAGGGATTCGTGATAGATGATTGGCTAGGACATGGGAACGGCCAGGCTTAGTGACCACTTCAAAATCAAACTCCTGGAATAGGAGCAACCATCTCATCAGTCTTCCTTTGACATCTGCTTTGTTCATCAAGAAGGACAAGGCTTCATGATCCACGTAGAACTTGAAATGCGTTGACAATAGATAGTGTTGAAACTTCTCTAGTGCAAACACCATTTCTAAGCACTCAAGCTCTGTCACTGTGTAGTTTCGCTCGCGGTCGGTTACTTTTCGACTTGTATAATATATTGGTTGACCTAATTTATAGAGGCCCTTTTGTCATAGGACAACACCTAGCCCTTCAACTGACACATTTGTGTGCACATAAAACTCCTTTGTCTAATCGGGAGGCTGCAAGATAGGTGTTTGGGTAAGGCACTATTTTAAGGTATTAAAGGCTTCTTCACAATCATCATCAGTCCAAAGGAAATTCAAATATTTCCTTAGGACCTTGTGTAGAGGGATTGCTTGGTTGCAAAATGTGCAATAAATCTTCTGTAGTAGCCCACATGGCCAAGAAATCCTCTTAGTTGCTTGAGGGTTGTTGGTGTCGTCAAGGCGACAATCTTCTCAATCTTCACCGGTCTGTTGCAATCCCTTGTGCAGAGACAATATGGCCCTGAAGGACTTCTGATGAGACTCCAAAGACACATTTGTTAGGGTTGAGAGAAATCCCATACTCTTGGCATCTATCTTTACATTGCTCTAGGTGTCCCCAATGCTCACGGATTAGGCTATAGACTCAAAAGTCGTCGAGATACACCTCAATGAAATCATGCAGATGGTTTTGGAAGGCAGCCACCATTACTCATTGGAAGGTGGCAGGAGCATTATAGAGCCCAAACGGCATCACTCTATAGGCATAGGTTCCCCATTCTGTTGTGAAGGTTGTTTTGGATTGGTCCTCTTCTGCGATTTGGAATTGGTTATATCTGCTAAATCCATCCAAGAGGGAGTACAACTCATGGCCTACCATTGTGTCCAACTGTTGGTCTGTAAAAGGGATAGGGAAATGATCCTTCTTTGTCTTCAAATTGAGCTTTCGAAAGTCCACACATATTTGAAGTTTCCCGTTCTTCTTCGGTACTACCACAATGAGCAAATCCCATTCACTGTTAGCCATGAGATAAATGAACCATTTAAGGTACTCATCCCGCCAACATACACACAAAGGAGAACCATTTAAGGTGCTCATCCCTTTGTGTAAGTGCCACCGGGGGTATGTTTCCAGGTGGCACTTGCACAAAGGGATGAGCACCTTAAATGGTTCTTCTTTGTGTGTATGTTGGCGGGATGAGCGCCTTAAATGGTACTCCATCAATGTGAGGCACGTTCCTAAGAATTGTCTTAGGTGGAAGGTTGATGGGGATGCCTATCCTTTCTAGGCTTCGTTGCAAGTGTGAACGTGGGTGATACCATTTTATCCACATGAGTATTAACATCTTCGTGAGTTAATTATTGTATGGAATTCCAAATTAATTGATTTATGTGGCTAGCTGCAATTATTCAGTTGGTTATTATTCTAACATGATTTTTTGAATTTTTGGCAACTGATGTGTAGAGCAAGGTGAATTGGAAAGGCGCGCCATGCGCAAGCATTTTAAAGATTATTTTCTCAAGATTTTATTTGGTAATTATTGGATTATTGTATTAGACACACCGCTATTTCTTATAAAGCATGCGCATAGCCTCCATGTAAATATTTATTAGCAAAATAGATTTTTAGAAGATAAGTATAATAAAAAATAATGGTTCTAGAGAGTTGTGTGATGCACAATTGCTAGCATCTATTAATTCGGATTACTCTATCTCTTTTCCAATACACTCAAACTATTTATGCAAAGAGTGATTGTAAAGGGCCTAAATCTTGGGCAAAGAAGATTTCATAATATTATTATAAATATGGCATGAAGGGAGCTACCCACTTCATGTCGGGAGGAGATTGTACCCAATCTTGTGTTGTTTCATCTTACTTTACCCTCTCTTTTAGTCTATTTTTAACTTCTCATGAGTCGTATGGAATTTTATGAGTAAAAGAGAGAAAGAGGGAGCTTCTCCCATTCGCTACGCGCAAACCACACATCCATTGCTCGCAAAATAGAGGAACATGCCCCACATTGATGGAAAACCATTTAAGTTGCTCATCCCACCAACGTACACACAAAGAAGAACCATTTAAGGTGCTCATCCCTTTGCGTAAGTGCCACATGGCAACATACCCCCAGGTGGGATAGCAATTGTCCTCAATTGCTATTGGCTGGATATGGAGACAATAAATTGAAAAAATGTCACAAATCACGAGCATGCATCCATTGAGCTTCCTCAACAGGGCAATTGTGGAATTAGACAATATAACGAGGATACGTATTTCCAGTTCTAGTGGTCATATAGTCAACATCAATAATTGTGTCAGGGATTAGGATTTCATGGACATCTGCAATCAAAAGTTGTTACCCATGTTGTTACCGTTGGATGTCGAAAATTGCCTTCAGTCTTTAGATTGCTTCTTTCAGCGTCGTGAACTAGGGATATGGCTTCGTCCAAATTATTGGGCTTGAACATGTTGACTTCGGCTTGGATGGATGGAATTAAGCCGGACATATATTTTCTCTTGAAGGTAGACTCAGCCAACTGGCTCCACCATTTGGAGCTACAAGAGAGTGCTCCAAAATCTTTCTGTGTATTGAGGGATAGACTCACGTTCCCGTTGCATGAATAGGTCCCATTATTGTTGCGTGCAGAGCTCGAATTGTGCAGGGAGAAAATTTGCAAGAACCTTCTTGCGAAAATCATTCCATGTGAGAGGACGATCAATGCTTTTACGTGTAACATCCCACCATAATGTAGCTTTCTCAATAAAATAATGAGATGCACATTTAATTTTATCACTTTCTGAGTATTTCGCATTGTCAAAATAAGCTTTGAACTGACTTAACCATGACACAATTTTGCGACCATCTTTAAGACCATCAAAAGAATTAAATTTGAATGTACGCTTGCTTAACTTGGACTCCTTTCGACTAGCGTGGACATCCAAAGTAGCGTGGATGGCGCGAACTAGGTTGTCATCCTCGGTAGAAATTTTAGTTGCAGGATGCTTGAGGGACTTCAGTACTTGCTCCAGTTCTATGCGGTGTTAACATTCTTCTTCAATTTGCATGGATATTAAATCCATATGTTGCTCTAGGGTTGGCTCAGAAAGCGGTGATGTAGAGTCGAAATTGGTAGTGTCGGATGGCCCTTCGTGTGACATGATTGCTTGATGGAGAAATCCGGAGATTTAGGATGCCTTGCAAATGAAAAGACGCCTTGCTTGTTGTTGAAAATTTTCGGCATGTAAGACCAAAATTTTAAGCGGTCTTTGGACAAGAAATTCTGGATGGAAGTAGGCAAGAAAAGCAGAAAATTTTTATGGGAATTTTGTGAAATTTATGAAGCTAGAAAGAACTGCACGAGAACTGCCTCTATGGAAGAGATAGTTAGCTGTGACTTGTGAAGATTCCCAGAGTCTATGTATGACACAGAGTAAGAGAAGATGAAGTTGATTATGTAAGTGGTAATGTAACTTACTTAATAAGACTTTAAGCCTTAAAAAACTTGATGATTTAGGACAAGAGGACATCGTGGATGGTGCCGTGGCGGCAAAAAAAAGCCCCCCCACGAAATCAAATTTGAGCTTAAGCTCTTGATTAAGCTTAAACAAAGCCTGTAATTAGGATTTAATTCATCTTGCTAATCACCTTGAAGCTCCAGTTCTTCATGAAACATGGCGCCATGATGTGGGAGTGGGTCTTCTTCAATGTTTGGAAAAATAACAGAATTTCTTGACTGTGAGAGGGGTTGGGGGTTTTGAAGGCCTAGGAATCCAGTTGTGTAGTTGGTTCGTGATGAGACAGACCGTAGAGCCTATTTGCAGCAGAGGGCTCGCCTTCATGCCAGAGGATAGGCGATTGGAAGCCCAAGAGGTAGGTTGGGCTCTGATACCACTATTGTGAGCAAGGGATGCGTGGTTTGTGCATAGCGAATGGAAGAAGCTCTCTCTTTCTCTCTTTTACTCATAAAATTACATACGACTCATGAGAAATTAAAAATAGACTAAAATAGAAGGTAAAGTAAAATGAAATGACACAAGATTGGGTACAATGTCCCCCCGACATGAAGTGGACAGCTCCCTTCATGCCATATTTATAATAATATTAGGAAATCTTCTTTGCCCAAGATTTAGGCCCTTTACAATCACTCTTTGCATAAAGAGTTTGAGTGTACTGGAAAAGAGATAGAGTAACCTGAATTAATGGATGCTAGCAGTTGTGCTTTCCACAACTCTCTAGAACCATTAATATTTTATTAGACATATCTTCTAAAAATCTATTTTGCTAATAAATATTTACATAGAGGCTATGCGCACACTTTATAAGAAATAGCGGTGCGTCTAATACAATAATCCAATAATTTCCAAATAAATTCTTGAGAAAATAATATTTAAAATGCTTGAGTGTGGCGTGCCTTTCCAATTCACCTTGTTCATCAGCTGCCAAAAATTTAGAAAATCATATTAGAATAATAACCAACTGAATAATTGCAGCTAGCCACATAAATCAATTAATTTGAAATTCCATACAATAATTATTTCACAAAGACGTTAATACTCGTGTGGATAAAATGGTATCACCCACGTTCACACTTGCATCGACGCCCGGAAAGGATAGGCGTCCCCATCGACCTTCCGCCTAAGACAATTCTTAGGAACGTGCCCCGCATTGACGGAGAACCATTTAAGGCGCTCATCCCTTTGCGTAAGTGTCACCTGGCAATAGCTTTTGGATAGAGGTTTGACTCTTTCAAGGGAGCAGTGTCATCGTTTGATGTTCCACTAGAACCAGTGTCCTTCTAAATAGATGACTCATTTGTCTGTTGAGATTGCTTGAAGGGTATCAAAGCTTTGTTTACTTCTGTGTGAGTGGTAATTTCTTCTAGACTTAGGGATTGCGTTTCACGCAAATTCAGCTACATCAACATCTAACTTAGAGCACATCAAGCCTCTAGAAAAAGCAGACCAAATGGTTGCAGACGAGATCTTGATAGTGTCCCCATTTGCTTTCTTCCTACTAATATCAGCGCACTTTCTTTTTTGACCTTCGGCAAGTGCTTCAATTTGTCTGCCACCAAACCAACAACCATTCATAATCTGAATACACTTTAGGCCACTTTGTCTATCTTTAAATTTGACCAGAACTAGTCCTTGTGAGTTACTGTCATAGATACGAATTTTCTCAATAGCACCAAGTTTGCTACACTCTTCAATTATGTCTGCCTCCAAATCTGAGAGCAGATTTCGGTCCTCCACCAACTCCTGCTGTGTGAATATGTTTTTCAGAAGCACACCCATTGCTTGTTGCTTCTTAGCATCATCGAAGCCACCGACGATAGAGAACATAGCCCCAGATCCAAAGATAGCTACCATGCTGGTCTGAACATCTTCCACGCCACCACGAACTCTTCTCATTGCACATGATATTCCTGAATTTACACCTGTCATTACTGCAAAGTTTCGAGCTTGAACTAGAGGACCACCTATCAAAGCCTTTTAACATATTCTAGAATCACAAGCCTTGGTCCAGGTGCAACCTTTGTCTTCATAGCTCAAATGTCGACTTCTACAAAGCTTCTTTTGATTCCATGGTATCCTGCACTTTTCTTGGAGTTCATAATTGAAATTGACAATATGATAATATTCTTTGGCATCAGTTTTTCATATTTTTCTGACACACACACAACATGCACACAAACAGAAACACACGCAAATACAAACACACAAGTGGAGTATGTACATTGGATGCGGGTACTGAAAAGGACAAAAAGATAATGCAGCAATCAAACACAATGAAACGCACGTGAAAAGATAACACAGATGCACAACAAAAATGGAGGTGTTTATGGCTCGGATGCGCAAAGTGCTTTAAAGGCGCCCGAGCGACACTTGTTGATTTTTCATAATTTTTTAGACAGTCATGCGGGTTGAGACGAGTTACTGGCCAATGCAGGATGCCAAGCCAGACGCCCAGGATTTTTCAGAGCTCAATTCCAAGTCCGAATGGGGGAAATGACCAAGAATTGGTCAAGATTTGAAAAGGTGGACATGAGTTGGGCCAAGTGGTAAGTGACCTTTGGGGTCTTGGGGGGCATTTTATGCCACAACAAATCCTAGCATAAAAAAGAAGAGCAAAAAAGTGATGAAAGGGAGAGACAGGTTGCGCCCGAAATTTGCGCCATGTGGGAGGATGAGGGTGATGGTGGGCTGCAAGCAACCCACCCAACTTATCATTGGCCTTGTCTTCCTTCTCCTTGCTGATCATATCGCCACCTCTTGCCCGAGAAATGGTGGTCTCTATGAAGAATTCTGATTTCAGTATTTCTCTCTCCTCCCTCTCTCTCCCCTAAAGGCAGATTCATGTGGTGAAGAAGAGGAAGAATAATGGATGATGGATGCTTGTCCAATGAAGACCGGATTGCTCCATGGTGTAAGAAGATTGAAGATTGCTGATTGTGGACTGTCATGAGCATTAATGGAGGCTGGAAATCAGTCTTGAGATATGGCAAATAAAAACCCGCAACCCGCAAAGAATGGTAATCTCATTTTTACAAAGGAAAATGGTGTTTTTATGCAATTTGCTTCATGAATACTTGTTCCCATGAGATGATTATGCATTATAATGTTGTTTGCAACGTCTTCCAACTGTTTATGATCAAAAAATCGGAAAATCATAAGTGTTGTGGATATAATTAGTAGTGTAAAACCCGTAAAATACACAAAATATGGGAAAATTGGGTGTTTTTGAGATATCAATGGAAAATATAATAAGACACACCAACTAAACTGGTCTTTTTGCTGCAAATGAACCTAAGGGCCACAGCCCATAACTCATTTTGAATTTTCAGTCATTTAATATTGCAAAAAATACAATAAAAATAGGAAAAATAAGGAAAAAATAGGGAAAAATAGATTTTGAGTGCCGAAAATTAAGGAAAAATAAGATTCATGTTTGTGGATGTATGGGGGGTCTGAAGTAAGAGGTTTAGCCTCGGTTCAGCCCTACCTTTATATTCTAGTGAGTTTTTATGGCTCTTTATGCAATAAAAATATGGAAAATAAACCCTAAACCTATGCACGATGCACAACCTAAACGGGTGAGGGGGTAGAGTGTATGAAAAGTGTTTAAATGCTGAATGAAATGATGAAAAGCTTGCTGGTTTTTATGAATATCATATAGATCAGTTAATAATTAAAAATTAAGGACCTAGTAGCACGAGGGTTTCTCGATGCTAGGTTCATGCAACGTTGCATACGAGTAATAGTTGAAATCATTGAAAGAAATGTTTTCCACATGTGTACCAATGCTAATTTTCTTAATTGATTGAGCACATGGACATTCACAATTTGCATGAAGCATGAAGTTTAAAGGGTATTAGACAATACCTCTTGGATGCATGGCAATTGCTTTCTAGAGGAACATGACCAACGTTGAGTGAGTAAGGTTGTTCTAAGCTGTAGGCTAGGTGTTGGGTCTAAAGGAAAGTAAAGTGAGGAAGCATGGTATATCTCCTGAAAATACGTTGTCGTGTTGCTACGCATCTGAGCCGTGAACACCTCCATTTTTGTTGTGCATTTGTGTTAATTTCTGCATGTGATTTATTGTTTGTGTGATGCATTTTAGTAATCCGCAGCCAATGTATATATTTCCTGCACATTGGATCCAAGAAATCATTAGGAATGGACTCCTAAATCTTCTGCTCTTGTAAACAGGGCTATTTTTATTGTGTGCGTGAGGCAAGAGCTGAGGCAAAGGTCATGGTGTATGCAAGCTCATTGACACTGTAAGAGAGGGATGGGTTGTATTGGTGATTTATCATGGTGATGCATCTCTATTATTGTTTTAGGAGGCTATGTTCCTGGTACTGCCCTCTGCATAGTCCCAAGCAAGTCTAAGCTATGAGAATTCTCTCGACTGAGATATGTGGAATAATTGGATGATATGTATTCTCATCACCCTAATCTTTATTAACACCTAAAGACGTGTGAAGCACATGTTCTCTAAGGGATCCAAAAGGCAAGAAGATCTAAGGAAAGAAAAAGCTAAGAAAAGAGAGAGAGGTATATTTTTGAAAAAGGTAAAGTGGCGGGCTGCGCCTGAATTGGAGGAGGGGCCCTTCCTTTTCGCTTTCTGAGGAGATGAAGGAGCGATGCCGATTACTGGGAAGGCAGAGAAGAGGAAAAAGAACAGAAACGCTGGATTGAGGAGGTAGTGAGCTGAAATCGTGGGAAAAAGGAAGTTTTTTTTAAAGAAAAAGACGGGAGTACACGATGAGGAGGAAGGGTGATACAGACACACAGATTTTTTTTCTGTTTTCCTGGTTCGGGAGGAGTTGAGGCTGGTTCGGGAGGAGTTGAAGGCGACAAGCATTCAGGGGAGGAAATGTCGATAGAGTGAAAAGTCCGCAGTATGTTGCTGAATTAAAGACTATCTGTTGATCCAGAGCAAGAACATGTCGAATAGCTCCTGGTGCAATCAATGAAGTGCTTCAAACTACTGCCGACAGAGAGGATTTGATCCCTTTCGTGCTCCAAAAGCTCAACCAGACTCTGGAAATACAAGTCTTGTCATCAGATGACAGGGAGAAAACGGCGGACCAGAGGGGAGAGGAAACAACGGAAACGCTGGATTGGATTGGAAAGGGGAAGAGCTGAAAAAGTTAAGGGAAGCTGTGTGAAGGCTCAGGTGTGTCAATGAACTGATGCTTCTGTTGCGGAAACGACTGCATAGGCGTGCAGGGAGCAACATTAAGTGTAGTTTCACTGCCCTTCACTTGGTCAGCAAACATTCCATAAACTTGATCTGAGTTCGGGCATGGCATGGAACCAATCTGCTGAGGAGCTACCTTCCGCCAAAGGTGCATACACCACTTCTTTATAACAGCCATATTCACACCCACAGACGGTCACCTCCATTACATCCAGAAGCTCTGGTCTGATTGAATCTGAAGTTCAAACAGAGAGATCAACACTCCATAAAGAGAACCTCTTGTCTCTTGCATTATCAAAGCACGAGAAGAGGCTGCAAGTGACAGAACAGTCAAGCCCTGTTTTGTCTTTCGCTCACTACTCTGGATCTCAAACCTCCATCGATTGTGATATATTAATCCACAAGTAGAGCTCCGCTAAACTCCTTGGGTGGTTATGGGAGTGTGTTCGGATTGGCGAAATTGGAGCCAACGAGCTCTATAATATGAGCCACAAGAAGGGAGACAAGGGGTTGGAAGGAGAAGACGGTTGTGGTGGCCTCTTCCGTCCCTTCTGTAATCCTGTAGGTCTGCACCTTTCGAATCATTGTATTCATGGCCGCGTAGACGGTGTTGACTTTGCTGACTTATGTCACAGCTAATATACAGTCATAGTCCTGAATGACCCAGCAGCTCTTCCGCTGGTTGCGTCGTCAGAGGGAATTGCCATCTCTGTGACAGCGTCATACCCAGGAAACAACCCCCTGGCATGTACATCTTACCTCCTCCGGTATCGTGACAGAAGAAAAGGACTGATTTACAGGAGTTGTGGGTACTGTCAGGTAGAATGACAGTAGAGCCAGAGCAATTGGCAAGGTGGTATGTTTTGGGTGCACGAATCAGATTTTACTTCTAGGATCTTACTTGTATGTCAATCTGGACTTCGGAACTTCAGCCTTCATTAATACTCCTAGCTCTTATAATGGTTATGGATATGGTTCTAGATGCATTCTTTGCAAAGATCTCTTCACAAACAGGAAACTGAATATGTTCAGATTTTTCTGAACATGAGCTTCATGTAACTCATTTTGACATGAAATATAGTGTACTTTGGCATCAACAATTCAATTTGAATTCTTCTTGTTAGCCTCTTCCATTGCTGTGCCCTGAACCCCGTGTTCTGCAGCTCTTGCACGATCTCTTTGACAACGTGAATCATAAAAGATAGAAGTTTGTGGGCGATAATGTGTTATACATGTTTAGCGACGCATCGAGGGGCCAATCCCCAAGGTGTAGGAGAGTCGCAGTGAGGTAGCGGAAGTCAGCCGTTGGAGGACCTCCTATGTTTGTGCTTCGTGCTATTTAGCAATGTGCTAGGGACTCCCTCTGAGGAGTGTTAGTTGGGTTAGAGTTGGACTACAAAACGTAATACAAACGTAAGATGTTTAGGAAGATGATGTATGTATCATCCACGCTCCTGGCCGCGAGGCCGTGGGGTTTTTGAGTGCATGATAGAGGTCCGGCTAGTGCATGAGCTAGTGCCGGCCTGTTTTAGGTCCCATCATGCGTGACAGGAGCCCTTTTCAGCCGTGCCTATTCTTGTCACAGACGACTAAAGCTAAAGAAAAACGACGTAAAGCCTGAGGGGCTTTTTCTCTCTCCTAGGCAGTCAATCAATGAAATCTATCGAATCAGCCTCAATGATCTTCACCGGTGCGGCGCCATTGCTTTGGGGCCACAGTTTCTTATTTGAGGAATCAGCCACAGTGCAGGGATAAGATTTCATGGTTCTGATTGTCGGATGTAGATGTATCTCTGCACATGAATTGGTGGTGAGCGACTAGGGAAAAAGGAGGATTATGAGCGGAAGAAAAGAAACTAAAAGTGGGATGAACCTGACAGAGCGGGCTCAAGCAGTGGGGCTTCTTGCTGTCCTTGCAGTCTCTGGGAGTGTCGCTCTCTTGACATTTGGAAATCAACGGTTACAGAAGTATGTGTTTCAAGTTATTCCTAGCAATCGTAGCTTGACAGTAGATGATGCCGATGGAGGAGAAGGGATGGCCATTGAGGCTTCATCAAACACTGAGGAAGGGGATGACTATGGCTTACTAGAGGTGAAGCTTCCTGAAACATCAGAAGCACCTGCTACAGCTGATAGAAAAGCTCGATCTATGCTGAAGAAGGTCCGATTTGCACCGGATGTGGTTGAGCCTGTAGGAGATGGTCGATCATATCGTGCGAAGGTGAAGGCTGGTCGTGACAAGCTCCTTAACGAGATGATTGCAAAAATGGTGGAGTACCTGCAAAATTCTGAAAAACAGTGGAGTACTTGCAAAATTCTATAAGCATAGTGCATAAGAATCATGCAGAGAGAATCACATCATATGTCAAGCACTGTGTGGATGAAGAATTGAACAACCAGTCAGAATCAGATAAAGAAAGCTACAGCAATGCACTTGGTCCTACTCCATTTCTTTTGCCCCTGAAGGACTATCCCTTCCCTTCCTTTGCATGTGCTAGTTTCCTTTGGCTTTTGGTTTCCACGTTTTCCTTAGCTTCTGAAGTGGATATTCCTGATCATTTTTCAACTGAACAATTGCTTTACAAGATGATTGATTGGTGTTGTCTCTATGGAAGTAATCCAGGGTGCTCATTCAACGAGTTTCTTAAAAATACAAATATGTACCTTTTAATGTTGGTATACAGCGCTATTCAGGGAAGTCATTGCTTCATGAGTACAGTTTTGGACAGCATTCTGTCTCAGAGATGCTCAGTGGTGGACAAGTCTCTTAATTGTTGCCTATTTCTTTGGAACCTTCCTCAATCACAACCTTTTTCTGGCAATACATGAACTAAGTCATAATATGGCCTTCTCTACACTAATATACAACCGGCTTCTTGAAAATTTTTGCAAACTTGCCTGTGGGGTGCCAATGTCTATGACATTTCAGAAGTATCAACTGGATCATCACAAGTTTCAAGGGGTGGAAGGAGTGGATATGGACATACCTAACTAATTGGAAGGAAGGCTTATTACAAACACATTCTTGAAAGCTTGCTGAGTCTTGTTTGAGCTCTTCTTCTATGCCCTTAGGCCAATGTTTCTGAACCCCAAAAAACCCAGGATTATGGGAGTTCAGCAATGCTATGGTACAGGTGGCCCTTGATGTTGCTCTGATTTATACATGGGGTTGGAGACCATTTGTGAACCTTCTGCTCTCTACCTTCGTAGGTGGTGGCTTACATCCTAATTCTGGCCAATTTTCAGTGTGAATTGAGGAAAGTGGCAGTTATCACAACATTCCGAGGTTGGTTAAGGCCTTAGAATAATGAGCCCTAAACAAATTATGTTTCAAAGGCGGTAAGCCTATAATTGCAACTTCTTATCAAGAGTACTTGGAAGTTTCTTTGTTGTAATTCACTTGGCAAGCTATATAGTGAACTTTGGCATCAAAAATTGAGATCTTCTTGTTAGCCTCTTTCTTTGCAGCATCTTGAACCCCGTGTTCAGCAGCTCTTGCATGAACTCTACCACAGCGTCCAAGAATGTCACATAGCACGGACCTTCTAGAAGCCGCGGCTCTAATGGCTCTGGCTTTTGTTGACAAGCGGCATCATCATCATCTTTTTTCTAGAATGAATGGTTAGGGTAATAGGAAGCATTGGTGAACTTAGTTTTTATACCTTTGATCCATTGCTTATGCAGATTTTGCATACTTTATGGTCCACTAGTCAACCCAAATGGAACCATAGTCATTCCATCCAAAACCCCGAGATCCTCGGCCTCTGAGGTCTCTATAGGGACATCAACAAGATTGTTCGCTCTATCAGAGGAACTTCTTTGGCTGTACTTTCATAACCTGCTTCATTTGCTTCCTTATTATTTTCATCCTCTTTCTCTAGAGGATCTGTCTATGCTTCTGTAGAGGCTCTGTAGGAGAAGAACAGATCCTCCACCTCGGTATCTGTTTCTACTTCTGCTTTTGTCTCTGGCTCTGTCTCTATTACTATCTCTGCGACTGATATGTAACATGGAGAACAATACATCCATGCTTCTATCTTGCTGTGAGAGGTGATTTTAGAAGTTAATTCTAGTTGAGGCAAGAGGTATTCTCCCATAGACAAAGACTTGGCTTCCTTTGGTAGTTGGCTTATAGTGCCCACTGTTAGGGACTATACCTCTATTTTCTTGGGAAATATCTATTTAACAACCATTTCGTCTCCTGATGTACCATCTATTACTTCGTTTGAGGAGTCAGTTTATGACTTCAATGGATGTGGATCCATTTCCTTTTTACGATCCATACAATTTCAACACCACTTTGTTGGATCCTTTGCCTAGGGTTAGGGTTCCTTTGAATTAGTCAGTCCTGGCTTTTGCTTCAAAAATCCAAGGTCTTTCCAACAGCAAAGGCTATGAGGTCCCATAAGAATTTGGTTTGACCACACCAAATATGTCAACCAGTAATCTTTTGTTGCAAGGGTTTCTTTTTACATATGGGAGGATGCCCAACGGTTTAATTCTGCTTTGGTCTGCCAATCTGATAAGCCGATGTGTAGGTTGAATTCCTTGCAACCCTAAGTCCTTCATTGTCACATCCATCATTATGTTTACTGATGAGCCTGAAATAAAGCATCCTTCTATCCATACACTAATCTCTGGGGTTCTAGGATCTAGGAAGGCGTTAGCCACATCTACTTCCTTTGCAGGCTCTGGGGCCTTATTGGTCTTGGTCGCTATTGAAAGAGCATTCCTTAATCCACGTCATCTTGTCAAGATGCTTTTGAATTTCTTTCTGCAGCTACAAGATAGCATCAGTAACTGTCGGAATGTTAAGTTTGGTTTAAAAGTATCTAGGTCTTTTACCAAGTCATATTCTTTGATAGGATCCACGGGCTTCTCTAGCCTATTGGGAAATGGGACTACACTCATTTTCATCTTTCCTTTTTCTTCTAGTAATGGTAGTATCGACACTTCCACTGTTTCTGGAGGTGCTTTTGTATCATCTATCTCCTAGACCTTTGGTCCTGTTTTTAGGACTGTCTCTGTGACTCTCTGTGGCATTGCAGTGCTCTGTACTGTAGTATTCTATCCTGTACTACTCTGTCCCTCTGTTGGCAGGTTGTACTTCATAGTATTAGAAGGAGAGTTGTTCTCTTTCTGGACAACTAGTTCCTTCTTATTGGCGTGCATGATAGCGGAAACTTCCAACTCTACCAAATTGGAGGCAGGCTCTTGTGCCTTTTGTTGGCTACCAGTGGCATTGGCCTTAACAAAGGCTAAACTTGGATAGTCTTTTGCAATGTGGCCTTCTCCTTTGCATCGACTGCATAAGGGCTTATAATCCACAGATTTTCTAAGGTTTGGACAATTTGGGGAGATGTGACTGTTTTCTCCACATCTATAACATTCCACCTCTAATCTCTGACCACCGCCAAACTATCATCCTCTATAACTTTGAGAGAAAAACCTCCTTGGAGCGAAATTAGGACCAAACTCCCTAGGCTTTGGTCTAATATCCTATGTCGTCATTTTGGATTCTAGCAAGTTGAATCTTGCATTTTCATCTTTCTATCTTTGTTCATGCATCTCTTTCAGAGATAAAATATCCTCTACATGGTTCTTCTGCAAACAGTAGGAACAAAAGGCTCCAGGAATGGTTGGTTTTCGAGTACATTCAGTGGCTAAATGTCCCGTTTGATGACACTTTTTGCACCATGTATTAGAACGCATCACATCTCTCCCAGCTCCCACAGGAGTGGATATATTGGCGGTATTCACCTTCAGTGTCTATAGCTGCTCTGTAATCACATCCATAAGCTCTTTCTTGATACTTGCAACTGAGTTGGATAAGTAGTCCTTCAGATTTTCACCTCCTAAAGTACTTGTAGTAGGGTTTTGGGAAGCTTCTGTAATCACTACATACACGGGCTGGATTGATCCAAAGGGTCCTCTATTCTGGTTCAGATTCAGAGCTCTTGTTGAGACTTGGGATTGTTGATTCCATTTGGTAGGGTTCCACTATTGTTGAGTCACCATTGGAGGAACTGTTTGAGGCCACTGTTGTTGTGATTGAACCATCATTTGAGGCACTGTCGTCTGTGGCGACCACAATGGATTAGGTGCATTATACTATGGCATTGTTTGCATCTGGAGATAGGGGTAGGAAACTGTCCTTGGGACTGCATTTGGTGGATATACCATTTCTATCATGGAAGGAGGCAAGTCTCCTCTTCTTGGAGTCATTGATAGCCGTACTTCAACTTCATCATACAATCTTGCACTTCCACTGTAGCTTGCAGATTGACTAGTCTTCTCAATTCCACGAACTTGCAAACTTCTGGTTGTAGGCCTCTGAGAAACACTCATTTCTGGATACCTTCTTCCAAATGATGGTTAGTCCATCTCTTCAAGATGGATTCCATTCGCGAGACATAAGCTTCTACTCTTTCCCCAGAGGACTGACTTAGGTTCATGAACTCCTCTCGCACCCACTCTTCAAAACCTTCATGCCTCAATTTAGTGAGGAATGTCAACTTCAGGTCATCCCACATGCGAAAAGTTCCTGCTGCTTGTCTCTCATACCACTGAAACACCGCGCACTTGAAAGTGGCGAGGAAGCAATACTTAGGGTTCTGGCATTGTTAGCCACACATGCTACCATAAACTCTGCTACATGAAGATCAGGTTCTTCATTATACTCTCCCTTAAAAATTGGCAATGGGACTACATTTGCTGGCGTGTCATCAATATTTCTAGGACAAATCTGACTAGGAAGGGGACCTTGAGTCGCCATGGGGACTTCTATAAAGAGTGCTTTTAGGGCATCAAAGGAGGCTTCTGTTATGAGCTTGTTCTCAGCCTTGATTCTTGCCTTCTCTCTTCTCACGTACCTTTGGACTCGTTTTAATGCTTGCCTCTTGATTGCATCATTCATCAGGGGCTTGGCTCCAACCAGTTGTTCAGTACTCAATAGAATAGAATCACAGAGGACTTCAGTCTCTCTGGGGGATTCTCTAGCCAACATCTCTTCTACTTCCTTCATTTCAACATCTCTGAATTTGGCTTTCAAACCACTACTAGAGAGGGGTAGATATTCTGTTCTGAAAGTATCAAAACTCATTCTTCTTAGGATCGTTGTTGTGCCATCATTATAATAATGCCAGCTTCTGAGGGTTTCAATAGTGTATGTTGTGAAAAACAATATGTCTACCAACTTCCAGTGGGTTGCTAATTGGACAAATAGAAGGCTGTCAGAACACCAAGCATTCCACGTATCTTGCTGTTGAGCATCCACAAACAAATTCCAACTCTTTTCCTTCTTGTTTTCGTGAATTTCCACTAACCATGACTCCTGAAGCTTCTTTATGATCTCCCACTTAATGATGTCTGGAAACTTCTCAATGAATGCCAAATCTTTCATGAATGGTCATTCTCTCTATTTCTGCTCTTTAGTTTGTTCCCAAACAATTTGCCACCACGATGCACATCTTTATTGCTTCAACAGGAAGAGGAAATAGTCCACCGCATAGAGCTTGCATCATGATGGTAATATGTTTCCGCCATTGTGGGATGAACTTCTTGTGGAATGTGGCTTTGGCAATAAGAATCTCTAGCTCTTTAGTGGAAGAAGGAACTTTACAAACATCCATTGAATTCTCCTCTTCTTACTAATGCCATTTCCCTCATTTTCAACCTCTTCTGATGCTTGTTGATGGCAAGCTTTCCCTGCCGTGCACCAAAAACATAGAGCGCCAAGAGGAACACCAAGGAAAATGGGATTCTATTGCAAGAAAATCTATCTTGTAGCATCAACAAGCTTTTATTTCATTGTTTTAATGACCAAAACAAGGCAAAACAACAAATCTTCACGCAACAACATAGTAGATATTTCCCACGGATTTGATAGAATCAACCATAATCTTCAACATCTTCATAAAATACATCAATAGAACAAGAAACTTTAAAGAATACACCATTTTTGAATGGAAATCAATCACATAGTATTCTTCTTCAATGTCTTCATAGTTTTCTTTGTTGATCTCTCATATACAGATACATTGTTTTCATAGAATTGGCTCTCTCTCTCTCTCTCTCTCTCTCTCTCTCTCTCTCTCTCTCTCTCTCTCTCAATAATACATCATCTCCTCACTACAATACTCAATAATGACACATAATAATTCCTCTTAGATCGGGGATGCACCTCCCAAGAGGTATGGGAGGTATGAAAGGGCACTAGAGCCACTACAATGTCTCTTCATAGGTCACTACTGTCACTGTCACTTCAGTCTTCTCTTTAGTCTTCAACAGCTGCTTCTTCCATTTGTTTTATCTCTTTCAAACTTAGATTCATCCTTTCCAAAAGTTAGAAAAATTTTTCAAAGTCACACATACATTCTACAAAACACTTACAAAAGATTTACATAACAAAACAGAACAGGAACAGAGCAGAGACAGAGCAGAGACAACGGCTCTACATAAGGTTTACAGAGGGTTACAGAAGGTTATTAGAGAACAACAGATCCTCCTAACTCATACTTAAACCATTCTAAACTATAAAAAACTATTCAATAATCTTTCAAAAGATTTCAACCTTCATCAATCATCAATCCATGCTTTCTACAAGAAAATCAGAACAAAATAGAAGGTATACAGAAGGTATCAGAACCTCAACAAAACCTATAAGAACATCACAGAGCCTCATATTTCTACTAAAAATCATCATGAACTTCCAAAACATAATCAATATCATCCAAAACACTCTTCCATTAACAACCATATATAACTCAAAATCCATCAAAAATCAACCATTCAGACCTCAAAAACAACAAAAATCATTCAAAAATTTAGTCTTTTTCCACTCTCAACACTTACCATCATTCTTCTTTTTATCACCATTGGTAGAGGAACCACCTTTGCATTTCACATTGGCAAAGAATGCAATATCTCCATTATTGCTACCTCCTCGAGCTTTAAGCCTTAACTCCTCCTCCTCCATTTGTAGTACAAAAAATATCTCAAATGTCAAATCTTGGGGTCTCACCTAACTTTTTAGGATAGTTACCAATCCATCAAACTTTAGTGGATAAATCCAAAGACACCTCCAAGCTAGCTCCACACTAGTCTTCTGTAGGGCCAATGTTAGCCATTTGGTTGCATTGATTCTCGATATGAGTGATGAATACTTCAATTGTCGCTCCTTTAGCAAACTTCTCTGCTATTAGTTGATTTTCCAAGTTTTGAATCCTTGTTTGATTTCCCGTTTCTACTGAATCCTTAATATGTTCCAAGCCTTTGATCCCTTGGTTGTATGCTGAATCAAGGTCAAAACACTATCACAACAACTTGTAACCAAGGCACACAATGTATTTGCATTTCTCTGTTTCCAAGCTCGTAGAAGATATGCATTGCAAGAATCATAACACTTCAATTTGATGGGTCTCGGGTGGGTTATGGTTCTTCATTATTCCCTAGCACCATCTCTAGAAGCTCATAAGAATAAATGATAGTTATGATTTTAAACTTCCAGAAAGTGTTGTTTATACCATCTAACTTGCATTTGCTAAAGGTTGGTAGATGAATCCTCAGTGTTTGAATTGCCAGTATAGCACCACCACCACATGATGCACCAACAGTGCTACTTGATACAGCACTTGATATTTCTCCTCTTTGTTTGCTGAACTCTCATCTACTCTTCACTCCTTAGAGCCCCCTGGGCTCTGATACCATATAGAAATTACATGTTATAGTGGACATAATCTGAGTAAGGAGTAGGAAACACAGAAAATATGAGAAGAATAGATATTGTTTTAATTTCAAACAATCTGATACAAAGATAGATTTTTCCACCCATGCACTTCCACTCTGAAGCTTAGATGGCAATCCAAACATATGATAGGGGAAGAGCTTAAGGGTAGTTGGAAAAACTCTAACTGGGTGAAAGATAGATTGACGGTAGCTTTAAAGGGGTATTCCTTGTATAGCCCATGAAGATAGTCTGGTTGGCATGTTCGACTATATAATGAATATTTCCTAGTCAACCAATAAATATCCCCTTTACTCTCAAGCCCAAGGTCACCTTTCTTCCATCTAATCACATAGATCTCAATTGACATATAAGTCAAGACCCACCCAATATCCGTGCACATGGATTCTCCTCATAATGGGATCCTTACAACTTAGAGAACCATGGATCATTGGTCACACCTTAAGAGGGTAGGGAATTGAGCATATTTAACGAGCTCGAGAGGGATTGTTGAGATATTGAGCTCTACATGATCTAGCATTCACTAGTGGCTTGGTGATGTAGCATAATATTATTCACTAGCGTGTAAGGTGACCGATATGAGGATATGGCAGTGATTCCACAGCTAGACTACACCCACATAGTCCATCTTTGGTTATGGCACATTCATTGTATCACCTCTCCTTTTTTAGCAGGTTTATACCACATGTACTTTTGTTGTGGTATGTCATTTATCTTGTTGTAGACTTAGGTTTTTTATGTGAAGAATAAGAAAGGATAAAAAGATGATGAATTCAACCCCATCTCTTTGTGTTCTCAAATGTCCATTTCTTTTGTGTGTGTGCACTCTTGGATGCTTCATCTCTATTCTCTCTTGTTTCTTTTCATTGTCTATATGCTCAAAGAGCTACTTCTTGAAGAGATGATACACTTGATGCTTCTACTTAGACTAGACTTTAGATATGAGGTTGGAACCTTGAATTTAGTTCTCATCTAGCTCTATTAGAGTTTCCAATACAACAATTCGGAGACTAGGGACTGCAAGTTCTAGAGATATAACTATCTTGATACCAAAGGCACGTTTGTATAGAGTAAGGCATATAACCACTTGAATGAGGTGTGGTAAGCCCAAAGTGATGTCGGGAGCTTGGTATCCCAAAATTTCTAATGATGCTCAACTAGATTGGTAAGTGTTTTGCACAACAAGTCATAAATCATGTGGTGGAAGACTTATTGAGCTACTACGTCAAGCACATACCATACACACAAGAGGAAGCTCATGCAAGAATACAAGAAGAAGGATGGAGGCCAAAATATTTTTCTACACACAATAAAATGTACACAAAGTATAAATAATATACAATATAAAGGAAAGTGACCTACTAAGTTAAGTGGTGCATAACTGACTATACTAATCAACTAATACTATAACTATGCTAGCTATTGGGAAGATGTAACAAACTAAACATAGTAAGTGATAAGTTAGTAGTCATGTGTGGATTATAATGACCACCAATGTACTAAATGTAGACATGTGGACCCATCTAACCAAGTAGTCCATCATCAATGTCTACACGTATTAAGCTTGCCATCTCAACACTCCCCCTCAAGCTCAACTATATCTCTACAACTCTAAGTAAGCTTCATCAAATCTCATCATCTCAATACCAAGAAATTACCTTAGCTCATCCAAATTCTTCATCTCAAACTTCTTCTTTAAAAAGTTCTTAACTTTAGCAAATTGCATTGTCACTGTTACCTGTAATAATCAAGTCATCCACATCAATGACTATGATGACCAAACTTGCATCCTTTCTCACATAAAGTGAGTGATCAACATTAGAAACATGAAAGCCAATGTTGACAAGATACTCTTCAATCTTATTAGACCATGCTTTAGGTGGTTACTTCAATCCATAGAGCACATTCTTTACCCTGTACACATATCTGGGATGCTCTAAATCCTCATAACTTGCTTGCTTCTCCATATATACCTCTTCTTACAATTCACCATGCAAAGAAGGCATTCTTTACATCCATTTACGAAAAACTCCAATCTTTGGTTGCTACCAAAGCAATCACACATCTAACAATTGCCGTCCTCGCACATAAAAGTCCCTTTATAATATATGCCATATGTTTGAGCATAGCCTTTTGCAATCAACTTAGTCTTATACGTGCTAATAGAACCATCTACGTTATACTTAATTTTCTAGATCCACATAGAGCTACTAGCTTTCTTACCCTTAGGCAATGGTACTAAATCACAAGTTTTATTAGATTCTAATGGAGCCATGTTCTCATCCATTATTGCATCTCAATGAGCATAACCAACAGTATCCTCAAAATAATTGGGCTCAACATCCTCAATAACCTTTACCATATAAGCACAAGGGTGAGTTCCATAACCTTCAAAACAAATCTCTTAATAGGGTATCTGACCCTACTAGACTTGCGTACAACTTGAACACTTAGTTGTAATAGACCCCCCCTTTTCGTGCGTTCCATAGGAACCCCCCTAATATAATTAAAATTATTTTAATTTATAAAAAAAAGTTCCCCCTCCCTATTGACGATGCCAACTGGCAGGAGGGAGGGGAAGCACAAGTTTGCAATGAAGACGATGAGGAGGAGGGGCACACGTATGCCACCTCCATCCCTCCCCCAAATTGGCAAGGACAGCTTGCATAGTGGCGGCCCTTCCGCCCAAGTGGAGGGTGAGGAGAGGGGCATGGTGTTGAGATATCGAGCTCCACTCGTGATATGCCAGGGTGACCGTTGTGCATTTATGTCACTGACGTGTCAGTTGCAGATGCGGTTGGTGCACCGCCCATGAATAATAGCTACATGATAGCTATCCTTATCTACTCTAGTTCGTGGCTCAGTTAGTATGCCACCTTAGTTAGTTGAGTTTGGTTTGAGACCCATATATAGGGTTCTTCTATTTCTTTGTACTAGAGTTCTTTTGGCTTACACAACTAAGAAGAGGAAAACTGCTTTCAACCTCCACCTCTGTGTGTATTCCCCCATTGTGCAAGCAAGAAAGCTACAAGTGAGACTCCTTCCTTCTCTCCCACAATCTTGACATGGTATCAGAGCCTTGTTCGTGGTAAGGAGCTCAAGAAAGCAAGCCAAGCTCGCGGTGTTCTGGTAAGAGGAGCAGTGTTGCTTTCATTTTCTGTTTTGGGAGCAGATCTCTGCAGGTAGCACAGCCGGAAAGTGCAGGAGTGCATTGTCTCAGGTTGAGACGCCCTTCGCAGTGAAGCAAGAGGGCAGTATATGTTGCGGGCGTGGGCTTTAGCCCTCGGCGACCTTGTTTTTTTTATTTGAGGCCATTTCGGGGCCTGTTTTAGAGGCGGAAGTTTTATGCACGCACTCAGGAAAAAGCCCTGTTTTATGATGTGCGACCACTGTTCTACAGGTCGGTGAATAGTTACCACAGAAATTGCATCGTATGCTTGTGTGCAGAGACATTGGGAGTTACAGAATCATCCTTGGTTCCTGGTTATGCAAAATTGTCACTAGGAAGTGACTGTGTGGTCAAATACCACTTTCGCTAGTTTTGCAGACTTTCCCTTGTGAGGGTGAAGCTGTGTTTTTTGCAGTGACAGAATTTTTTGCAGTGTTCTGTAATGGCATCTGATTCTCTTTCACAGATTGTCACTGAAAAGCTTGACAAGAACAACTTCCAAGCATGGAAGTTTAGAATGACGAATTTCCTTATGGGAAAAGGATATTGGGAATTTGTTGCAGGAAATGAAGAAGAACCAGTTCTTCTTGATGTTCCCAATCAACAGCAAATGCCGGCATTTAAAGCATGGCATGAGAGAGCCAGGAAAGTTATGTACTGGCTGTCTATCAGCATTTCAGACTCTATGACTGTGCATATTCAAGATGCAAGTACGCCAAAGGAGGCATGGGATACTTTGTCAAAAATCTATAGCACAAATACGCAAGCCAGGAAAATGCAGCTCAAGCAAGAGTTGCATAATGTGCAAAGAGAAAATATGAGCATCAATGACTACCACATGAAGGTGAAGAAGATTGCACATGCACTTGCTTCCATTGGGTCGCCAGTGGAAGATGATGATTTAGTTTCTGTGACCTTGAATGGTCTAGGCAAGGATTATGCACAGTTCCGAACATCCATTTCCGTCCGTGAAAGATTTCCAGATTTTGAGGAGTTGATTGCTCTTCTAATTTCTGAGGAGCAGAGAAATGGTGGTGCATTTTCTTCAGGAGGAACTTCAAAAGAAGCTGTCTTCTACTCAAATGCTGGAAGAGGTAGAGGCAGAGGTAGAGGAGGCCGATATGGAGGCCGTGGTAGAAATCAAAATATGCAGCAAACTCAAGAAAACCAGTCCTATGGAGGAGGACGTGGTAACTCTAGAGGCAGGGGGAGCCAAAGAGGTCGTGGTGGATGGCAAAGAGGCCAAAATGCAAACAGTAATATTGAATGCTACTACTGTGGTAAAATGGGTCATATGGCTAAAGACTGCTATAAAAAGCAGAATGACATCATGAATGGAAAACTGCAATAAGGTAATTATGCATCTTCTAGTAGACAAGGTGATGACAGAAATGAGCACTTGTTTATGGTGCAGCACATGAACAATTCTGTGACAAGTGCAGAAGAAAGCAATGATGTATGATATGTTGACTCAGGTGCATCAAACCACATGACAGGTCATGCAGAATGGATGGAGGATGCAAGAAAAATGGAAAAACCAGGATTTGTGGAGACTGGTGATGATACTGCACATCCTATTGTGCAGATTGGAGAAATTCCTTTGTCTATGCAGGATGGGAAAAAGAAATACCTGCCCGATGTATTTCATGTCCCGAATATCACCAAGAATCTGGTTTCTGTTGGTCAAATGGTTGAGCAGGACTTGCAAGTTAGATTTAATCCTCATGGATGCTTTGTTGAGGATATGAAAAATAAAGGTCGCTTGATAGCAAAAGGAAAGAAGAAGGGCAGAATGTTTACATTGGATGCAGACATGTCTGAATTGAGTGCAGCAATGTTTGCACATGGGACCGGTATAGTTGCAGATATTGATATCTGGCATAAACGCATTGGTCATGTTAATGTACAGTGACTTAAATCAATGCAGGCCCAAAATATTGTTGCAGGTCTGCCTAAATTCAACAAGGTTGCAGAAATGCATAAGGTATGTGAAGCCTGTCAGTTTGGAAAACAGGCAAGGAAACCATTTCCTAGACATGTTCAAGAGAGTGAGAAGCCATTGGAA
This sequence comes from Lygodium microphyllum, assembly GCF_053477565.2. Classification (NCBI taxonomy): domain Eukaryota; kingdom Viridiplantae; phylum Streptophyta; class Polypodiopsida; order Schizaeales; family Lygodiaceae; genus Lygodium; species Lygodium microphyllum. The sequence continues at coordinate 54,715,373 of NC_141135.1, read as the reverse complement.
TTAATCCACTCTAATGTGTGGACTACTAAAGCTGCATCTCTTGGAGGCTGTCATTATTTTGTCACTTTTATTGATGACTATAGCAGAAAAGTTTGGGTGTATTTTATGAAAAAGAAAAGTGAAGTTTTTGGGCATTTCAAAACCCTTAACGCTATGGTTGAAAAAGAAACAGGCCTGCAAATAAAATGCCTAAGGTCAGATGGAGGGGGAGAGTATCTCTCAAATGAGTTTGCAAGGTTCCTGCAGGAGCATGGCATAAAGCAGCAATATTCATGCAGTCATATCCCACAACAAAATGGAATTGCAGAAAGGAAAAACAGGCATATTGGAGAGGTATCTCATGCCATGCTCAATGAAAAAGACTTGCCAGATTTTTATTGGGCTGAAGCAGTTGCTACAGCAGTCTACATAATGAACAGGAATCCCACTGCAGCAATACATGGAATGACTCCAGAGGAGAGGTATACTAGTAGGAAACCAGATATTTCTCATTTGAAAGTTTTTGGTTGCATTGCCTATGTACATGTGCCAGATGAGTTGAGATCCAAGTTGGATCCAAAAGCTGAGAAGTGCATCTTTATTGGTTACTCTCTGCAGCAAAAAGGGTATAGATGCTATAACCCTTCTACTCGTAAGTTTACAGTGAGCAGAGATGTTGTTTTTGATGAGATGAGTAGCTGGTATAAACCAGTAAATGTGATTGATGATGTAGATGCACAAAATGGTAATGCTGCACAGAATTCACAGCAGCAGTCACAAAATATTAGTGGACCTGGAGCATCCTCTAGCAGTGGTTCACATTCTTCGCCATGGATAGGAAGATTGAGATCAGGAGAATCTTCTCAAAGTAATGCAGATAGTGGTATGCAGGTATCACGAAAAGGAAAAGAGAAGGTTGATCAGCCCATGTTTGATGTGAATGCAGGTCACTCTTATGTGGATGGTGAATCCAGTGGCTCAGAACAGAGCATTGATGATGAGTTGGGTATTCCTTCTATTGTTACACCTGGAGTAAGGAAGACCAGGGATGTTTTGAGAGCACCTGGGAGTGAACCTACTTTGCGCAGGTCTACGAGAGCTAGGTATCCTGTGGATAGACTGAAATATGATGGATTTACAGCCATTCACTATGCATATATGGTTAAAGTGATACAGGAACCAGAACCCACTTCTTTTGAGGAAGCCATGGGAAAAGAAAAATGGGAGAAAGCCATGGATGAAGAACTGGATGCCGTGGAAGCAAATGCTACATGGGAATTGGTACCTTTTCCTAAAGGTAAGAATGCAATTGGCTGTAAGTGGGTTTATAAGGTGAAGCACAATGCAGATGGTTCTGTAAACAGATACAAGGCAAGATTAGTAGTCAAGGGATGTGCACAAATATATGGCATTGATTATGAAGAAACATTCAGTCCGGTTGCAAGGATGGCAACCGTAAGAGCAGTCATTGCTATGGCTGCATCAAAGGGATGGCCTTTACATCAGATGGATGCAAAGAATGCATTCTTGCATGGTGATTTGCAAGAAGAGATCTATATGGAGCAGCCACCAGGTTATGAGCATGCTGTTCATCCTGAGTTTGTTTACAGGTTGAAGAAAGCCTTGTATGGCTTGAAGCAAGCACCTAGAGCATGGTCTGACAAGATAGGACAGTATCTTGTCACTATTGGCTTTCAGATTTCCAAGGCAGATTTCTCACTTTATGTGAGAAAAACAGAGAAAGGTATTATGCTACTTGTCATTTATGTTGATGATTTGATTATGACAGGTGACAGTGATGAAGATATCCTTCATGTGAAAATGCTATTGAAGCAAAAGTTTGAGATGAAGGATTTGGGTGAGCTGTGTTATTTCTTGGGCATTGAGGTGATTAGATCACCAAGTGGGATACAGCTCTTGCAGAGGCAGTATGGATTGGACATGCTGTCCAAATATGGGATGACAGGCTGTAAGCCTATTTCAGTTCCTTTGGAGCAAAATGTGAAGCTGAGCACAGATGCAGGTGAGCTTCTAGAAGACCCTACTATGTACAGACGCATAGTAGGAAGTTTGATTTATATGACTATTACCAGGCCAGATTTGAGCTATGCTGTTGGATTGGTAAGTCAGTTTATGCAGGCTCCAAGGAAACCACATTTGGATGCGGCTAGAAGCATACTCAGGTATGTGATGTCCACATTGCAGTATGGACTATTTTATGAGACTGGGGTTCAGATACAGTTGCATGGATACACTGATGCTGATTGGGCTGGTAGTATTTTTGATAGACGATCTACCAATGGATATGTGTTCTCTTTTGGGAGTGCTGCAGTCACTTGGAGCAGCAAGAAACAGCCTACAGTTGCCTTGTCGAGCACAGAGGCTGAGTACAGGGGTGCAGCAATGGCTGCATGTGAGGTAGCTTGGTTGCATAAGCTACTTTGTGATATGCATCAGCCTACAGATGGGCCAGTTGTCATTTATTGTGACAACATGAGCAGTATACACTTGTCAAATAACCCAGTCTATCATGCTAGAACAAAGCACATTGAGGTGCATTATCACTATGTGCGGGAGAGGGTTTTACTAGGTCTTATTGATCTAGTTTATGTCAGCACAGAGGATCAGGTAGCTGACATATTTACGAAGGCATTGGGCACAGAGAAGCTGCGCAAGTTCAGAGACCTGCTTGGTGTGCAGGAATTGGGATTGAGCTCGAGGGGGAGTGTTGAGATATCGAGCTCCACTCGTGATATGCCAGGGTGTCCGTTGTGCATTTATATCACCGACGTGTCAGTTGCAGATGCGGTTGGTACACCGCCCATGAATAATAGCTACATGATAGCTATCCTTATCTACTCTAGTTCGTGGCTCAGTTAGTATGCCACCTTAGTTAGTTGAGTTTGGTTTGAGACCCATATATAGGGTTCTTCTATTTCTTTGTACTAGAGTTCTTTTGGCTTACAGAACTAAGAAGAGGAAAACTGCTTTCAACCTCCACCTCTGTGTGTATTCCCCCATTGTGCAACCAAGAAAGCTACAAGTGAGACTCCTTTCTTCTCTCCCACAATCTTGACACATGGTCACCCCCATATCACCACCCCTGCTTCTCCCTATAAAAGATCATCCCACCCCCCACCCCCCGCGGCACTAATCAGAGAGGAGAAGGAAGCCAAGAAAATTCTAAAAACCTCTAAAGAATCCCTATCATAACAAACCTTCTATTTTACATATAGATATCAAGTGCTACTCACCCAAGAGTGCGTAAGGACCATCATAGTGCTGAAAATTTTGCACTACTTTGCATAAAATTTTTGTAACCCAGGCTAGCAGCTACCTTGCAAGAGACGCATGGATCGGCTGCCTTAGGTCTGTGAGCAAGCTTCCATAATAGTCCGTGTGTGCATCTGTTGAAGGGGGTCTGAGCTAAACAATGGCTCCAAAGCGAAGGAAGGTTCAAGTGAACACTAATCTTGCATCAAATGATGGAGCTACGGGTCAAGGAACCTCAATACTTAATAAGCAAGTGCATTAAATAAATTTAACTCTAGAAGTCATATTAAAGCAACAATAAATGCTTATCGATTACATTAAGTGGAAAAAAATTATTCATGCTAAAATTCATGATAGCAAGTTACAAATTATGTTGTGTTGAGTGTGAAATATGTTGGTTTTTGGGCTGATTTTTTGTTGTTTTTGATGATAAATGGTTGTTTTTTATGACTGATTGCTTGAATTTGAAGACATTTTGAAGTGTTTGGAAAGGTTTGGATAAGTTTGAAGGGTTTTTTATGGTGTTTTTTATGGTTTTTGATGAGGATGTTTGGTTCTGTAAGGTCTGATTTTCTTCTGTTTTCTTCTATTTTGTTTCTGTTTTGGTAGTAGAGATGGTTGAATGAATGTTTTGAGAGATGATTGAAGTTGTGTGAAGAGGTTTATGAAAGATTGAATTGGTTTTGTTTTGGTTTTTATGATTTTTATGGGTTCTCTTGATCTTCTGTGAAGTTCTGTAAGCTTTTGTAGCTATGTTGTTCTGTACTTCTGTTGCTCTGTGGTTCTATTCTATTGTTTCTGTTGAGTGTTATGATGGATATGTGAATATTTTGGGAAGTTTTTTTGTCTTAGGAAAGGATGAATGGAAGCTCTATCCAAGCTAATTGAAGTGAAGAAGTAACTGCTGAAGATTCACAGAAGGTTACAGAAGACAGTGACAGAAGACAGATTTCACAGGACACTATGAAGTCTCTGGTGACCCTTCATACCACACATACCTTTTGGAAGGTATATCCACGACCTAAGAAGGATTATTGAGAGTGATTATTGAGTATTGTAGTGAGGATATGATGTACTATTGATGGAGAGAGAGAAAGAGAGTCAGAGATAGTCAAATCTATCAAAACAGTGTAATGATATGTTAGAGATTGAGAGAGAGAACTATGAAGATATTGAAGATGAATACTATGTGATTTATTTCCATTCAAAGATGGCATATTCCTTTGTGTTCTTTGTTCTTTTGATGGAGATTATGAAGATTATGAAGAATATGGTTGATTCTATCAAATCCATGGGAGATCTACATGATGCTACATGAAGATTCGTTGTGCCTGGTGTTCTTTTCTTCATTGTGATCATATAAAGCCTAATAAAAAAGCTTGTTGATGATGACAAGATAGATTTTCTTGCAGTAGAAATCCTATTTCCTTGGTGTCTCTCTTGGTGCTCCATGTTTTTGGTGCGCAGCCAGGGAAAACTGCCATCAACAAGCACAAACAAAGGCTGAAAATGGAAGAAGTGGCACTGTGGAAAAAGAAGTAAATCAATGGATAGTAGAGTTCCTGCCACTATTAAAGAATTGCAAGCCTTCATTGCCAATGCAACATTCTACAAAAGATTCATTTCCCAATGGAGAAAGCACAATACTATTATGATGAAGTCCCTCTGTGAGGACGGTCTGTTTTCACTATCCTCTGAAGCTGTAGAAAGTTGCATCATAGTTGCAAAGTTCCTCCCACAAAACTGAAGAGTAGAACAGAGAGAATGAGTATCAATGGAGGATTTTTCCTTCATTGAAGAATTTCCAGACATCATCAAGTGGGAAATAGTCAAGAAGGTTCAGGAGTCGTGGTCTGTGGAGGTTCATAAAAATAAGAAGGAACAAAGCTGGGACTTGTTCGTAGACGCTCAACAGCAAGATACGTGGGATGCTTGGTGTTCTGACAATCTTTTGTTTGTCCAATTGGCAACCCACTGAAAGTTGGTAGACAGAGTATTCTTTACAACATACACTGTTGAAACCATCAGGAGCTGGCATTACTATGATAATGGCACCACCACAATGCTTAGACGTATGCATTTTGAAACATTTAGAATCGAATGCCTTCCTCTGTGCAGTGGTATGAAAGCAGAATTCAGAGACGTTGAAAAGAAAGAAGTAGAAGAAATGTTGGCAAGAGAGTCCTCTAGAGGCTGAAGCCTTCTGTTATCCCTCTGTGGAGTGCTAACAACATAGTGGAGTCAACCCCCTCATGAATGACGCCATCAGGAGACAAGCACTAGAACGACTTTAGAGGTACGTGAGAAGAGAGAAAGCAAGAATCAAAGCCAAGAACGAGCTAGCAAGAGAAGCCGCCTTTGACACCCTTGCGGAACTCTTTACAGAAGTCCCAATGGGACATCAAGCCCTTCCTCCTCCTGCTGGAGGTCCACTTCCAAGCTAGATCTGTCCTAGAAATATTGATGACAGGCCAGCGAATGTAGTCCCATTGCCAATTTTTAAGGGAGAGTACAATGAAGACCCCGATCTTCATGTAGCAAAGTTTATGGTAGCATGTGTGGCTAACAATGCCAGAACCCTGAGCATTGGTTGGCAATATTCCCCGCCACTTTCAAGGGCGCGGCATTTTAGTGGTATGAGAGACAAGCAGTAGGAACTTTTGGCACATGGGACGACCTGAAGTTGGCCTTCCTCACTAAATTCAAGTGTGAAGGTTTTGAAGAGCGGATGCGAGAAGAATTCATGAATTTAAGTCAGTCCTCTAGAGAAAGAGTAGAAGCTTATGTCTCACGAATGGAATCCATCCTGAAGAGATGGACCAACCATAATCTAGATGATGGCATTCAGAAGGGATTTTTCTCAGAGGATTACAACCAGAAGTCCGTAAGTTTGTGGAGCTGCAAAGACCAGCCACACTGCAAGCTACAACAGAAGGTGCAAGACTATCCGATGAAGTGGAAGCTAGATTGGCGATGAATCCAAGAAGAGGAGTCCCACCTCCTCTGATGCCAGGAATGATGTACCCACCAAATACAATCCCAGGGACTGTCCCCCACCCCTACCAATAGATGCCCCCAGTATCACAGTACAGTGCACCAAATCCACAGTGGCCACAATCAATGCCTCAAATGATGGTTCAACCACAACAACAATGGTCCCAAAAAATTCCCCCAATGCTACAGACTCCTCAAAATCCTCTTGCCAGTGCGTCCGGAGGAGAAAGCTTGAAGGATTATTTATCCAACTCAATTTGCAAATATTAAAAAGGAGTTGATGGATGTGATTATAGAGCAGTTGTAGACACTGAAAGTGAATACCGCTAGCATATCCAACGTTGCAGGAGCAATAAGAGATGTGATGCGGTCAAATACTTGGTGTGGTAAGTGTCATCAAGCAGGTCATTTAGCCACTGAATGTACACGAATGCCAACAGTCCCTGGAGCTTTCTGCTCCTACCGTCTTAGGAAGAACCATCAGAGGATATTTGCTCTCTAAAGGAGATGCATGATAGGAGAAGTAAGGAAGAAGACGCAAGATTCAACTTGCTGGAATCCAAAATGACAACACATGATATTGGACCCAAGCCTAGAGAGTTTGGTCCTAATTTCGGTCCAAGGAGGTTTCCATCCCAAAGTTCTAGAGGAAGACAGTCTGGCGGTGGTCAGAGATCAGAAGTGGAGTGTCACAGATGTGGAGAAAAGGGACACATTTCACCAAATTGTCCGAATCCCAGAAGGTCAGTGGATTACAAGCCCTTATGCAGTCGATGCAAAGGAGAAGGCCACACTGCAAAAGACTGTCCAAGCCCAGCCCCAGTGAAAAACAGTGTTACTGATAATCCGTCTAAGGCCCAAGAGCCTACCTCCAATTTAGTGGAATTGGAAGTTGTTGCCATCACACGTGCAAAGAATAAGGAACCACCTGTCCAGAAAGAAAATAATCCTCCTGCCAGAACAGTGAAGTTCAATCTTCCAACAGAAGAACAGAACAAAACAGAGCCTGATAGTGCCATACAGAGCACTACAATGCCATAGAGAGTTACAGAGACAGTTCCAAAGACAGGACCAAAGGTCCAGGAGATAGAAGAGGAGGAAGTGCCACAAGTGGCAGAAGAAGTCTCCATGATGCCCCTATTTGAAGAAAAAATGAAAATGAAAATGGGTGTCGCCCCATTTCCTAACCGGTTAGAGAAGCTAGTGGATCCTATTAAGGAATATGATCTGGTCAGAGATCTAGATACCTTTAAACCAAACCTCACATTCTGACAATTGTTGATGTTGTCTCCCAGTTGCTGAAAAAGGTTCAAAAGTATACTAACAAGAAGATATGGCTTAAGGATTGCTCCCTCAACAACAACAAAGTCCAACAAAGCTCCAGAGCCTATAAAAGAAGTGGATGTGGCTAATGCCTTCTTAGATCCTGGTACCCCAGAGACTGGCGTGTGGATAGAAGGCTGCTTTATTGTAAATGCACTGATTGATGGTGGCTCATCAATGAACATTATGACGGATGTGACAATGAAGGATCTAGGCCTACAAGGTGTGCAACCAACTCAATGGCTCATCAGACTAGCGGATCAGAGCAGAATCAAGCCTTTGGGCGTTCTCCCATATGTGAAGACTACAGTGGCTGGAAAACATTATTGGCTGACTTATCTGGTGGTGAAGCCAAACTCTTATGGTACATCTTACCCCCTGTTTTACTGGGCAGACCATGGATTTTTGAAGCCAAAGCAAGGACGGATTGGTTCAAATGAACCTTGACCTTCGGTAGAGGACCCAATAAAGTGGTGTTGAAGCTATATGGTGCTCAAAAAGGTCATGGATCCACCTCCTTGGAATTATCTTCTAACTTCCCCAATGAGGCTACAGATGGAACATCAGTAGAAGATGCTGTCAAACAGATCCTTCTCAAGAAAACAAAGGCACATTCCCTAACAATGGGTACCGTAAGCCAAATCCCAAAAGATGCAAAGCCATTATCAATGGGTGAATACTTCCTACCTGAACCCGGAACGATTTCCGAAATCTCTTCTGACAGTGAGATAGAAGCATGGATGTACTGCTCTCCCTGTTACATGGCCATAGCAGAGCCAGAGACAGAGGCAAAAGGAGAAGCAGAGGACCTGTTCTTTTCTTACAGAGTGCCTACAGAGGCAGAGCCGGAGTCTGAAGAGGATGATGATGAATCTGAAGAAGGAGACTTTGAAAGCGAGACAGAAGAAATCACTCCACCCACAGAAGGCATAGATGAGGAGGGAGTTCTAGAAGCTTCAAAAGCAGAAGACTCCATGTTGTGGGACAGAATGGCAATGGTACCCTTTGGATTGGTAAATGGATCTTTCCATAAGCAAAGCCTATATAAGAAGTGGATCAAGCAAAATAAGCCGTCTTTTATCAGTGGTTCTTGTCGCACCCATCCACACTTGTCAAGAAAGGATAATGATGATGCTCCTCGTCAACAAGTACCAGTTCCAAGGCCACAACAGAATTCCGAGAGCCCCTATTATGTAACATTCCTGGATTCATCCTTTGAAGAGGAGTCCTCAAGCTCTAAGGTAATTATCATTCAAACCAAAATCGAGACAGCATTGATCCCATTTCAGCATTTCAAGGAGCAACCTAAGCCCTTACTAAAAGAAGACGTTGGGTCTAGTAGGACATCAGAAGAGGACACCACCCCCTTGAAGGAGTCAGATCTGTACCCAGAAGCAATCCGTGGGACCTTCATCCATGAAGTAGAAGGTAAAAGGCAGTTAACCTTTGTGGATGCAGATGGCACTGAACGCCACTTGAAGGTGGGTAGCAACTTACTAGAAGAGGAGTTGTCAACCTTGTACAACTTGTTGAAAGAGAATTTGGACATGTTCGCATGGTCCTACAAAGACCTAAAGGGGATTGATCCCACAATATATCAGCATCATATTGACTTGGAGCCTGATGCCAAGCCAGTACGGCAACGACAGAGGTGAATGAACCCGAATTATTCAATATTGGTGAAAGCACAGCTGTTGAAGCTTTTGGAAGTGGAGCTCATCTATCTAATGGCCAACAGTGAATGGGTCTCACCCATCGTGGTTGTACCCAAGAAGAATGGAAAGCTTCGTATATGTGTGGATTTTGGCAAGTTGAATTCCAAGACGAAGAAGGATCACCTTCCTATCCCTTTTATAGACCAACTGTTAGACACAGTGGCAGGACATAAGCTTTACTCCTTGTTAGATGGATTCAACGGATATAACTAGGTCCAAATATCAGAAGAAGATCAGTCCAAAACAACCTTCACCACAAAATGGGGGACCTACGCTTATTGAGTGATGCCGTTTGGGCTCTGCAATGCCCCTACTACCTTTTGGCGAGTCATGATGGCCGCATTCCAAAATCGTCTGCACGACTTTATTGAGGTATATTTGGATGACTTCTGTGTTTACAGTCTGATTCTTAAACACTGGGGACGTTTGGAACAATGCTTTGACCGATGCCGGGAGTATGGGATCTCCCTAAACCCCGACAAATGCATCTTTGGAGTCTCTTCTGGAGTTCTGTTGGGCCACATTGTCTCTGCACAAGGGATATCAACAGACCCTGCAAAGATCGAGAAGATCGCAGCTCTGATAACACCTACCAACCTCAAACAGTTGAGGGGATTCCTAGGCCATGTGGGTTACTACAGAAGGTTCATAGCCCATGTTGCAACAAAGGCAATCTCCTTGCATAAGCTTCTGAGGAAAGATGCAGAGTTTATTTGGATGAAAGAATGTGACAAAGCCTTCAATACTCTGAAGCAGTGTCTAATTGAGGCACCCATCCCGCAACCTCCTGATTGAACGAAGGAGTTTCATGTACACATTGATGCATCAATTGAAGGCTTAGGTGCGATCCTATGCCAGAAGGGATCGTCAAAGCTGGAGCAGCCCATCTATTATGCAAGCCGAAAAGTCACTGATAGAGAGCGGAACTATACATTGACCGAGTTGGAGTGCTTGGCAATGGTGTTTGCCCTAGAGAAGTTTCACTACTATCTACTGTCTACCCACTTTAAATTTTATGTGGATCATGAGGCCCTGTCCTTCCTGATGAACAAAGTAGATGTGAAAGGACGGATGATGAGATGACTCCTTCTATTCCAGGAGTTTGACTTTGAGGTAATTACCAAACCTGGTCGTTCCCATGTTCTGGCTCATCATCTGTCGCGTATCCCGCAGACTGCAAACGAGGAGCAGGATGATCCAGACCTCCCTGATGCTTCCCTATTCCTAGTAGAAACTGTAACCCCCTGGTATGCAGACATTGCCAATCTACTAGCAACCCAATAGTACCCTCCTAGCATTTCAAGTCGGGAAAGGAAGAAGCTTATGTTAGAATCAGCCCCCTACACCCTGTTAGGCGGTGCACTATACAAGAAAGGCAAAGATGAAGTGCTCAGAAGATGTGTTGCAGGAGATGAGATTGGGATTGTTTTGAAGGCTTGCCATGACGAGCCATGTAGAGGCCACTTTGCAGGAGAAGCTATAGCTAGGAAGGCTCTATTAGCAGGTTACTAGTGGCCGACCATTCATAAGGATGCTTATGACTACTGCAAGAGATGTGATGCCTGTCAGAGGATGGGGAAACCCACCAAGACCACCGCTATGCCACTACAACCTATCCTTTCTTTGAAGCCATTTGAGAAGTGGGGCATCGACTTCGTTGGCCCAATCGATCCTCCCACCAGAAGAAAACAGAACAGATACATCTTAGTATGTATGGATTATGTTACTAAGTGGTGTGAACCTAGATCCCTAAAGCGGGACGATGGTAACAGCGTGGCCCTGTTCCTGTACGAGAATATCATCACCTGTTTTGGCAGTCCCCTAGAGCTAGTAAGTGACAGAGGCACTCATTTCATTAATAAAGTCATGGAAGAGTTGACAGAGCTGTATAAGATCCGCCATCGCAAGTCCACTCCTTACTACTCCAGAGCCAACGGCCAAGTTGAAGTCACCAATCGCATCCTCTGCTCGATCCTGACAAGGACGATTGCCGCACATCGTCGTGATTGGGATGATCGGCTTACAGAGGTCCTCTGGGCGTATAGAACCTCCCATAAAGCAACAACATGAAAGACACCTTTTCAGCTGTGTATGGTACAGAAGCTATTTTCCCTGTTGAATTGGAATTGCCCTCTTTGTGAGTGGCTATCAAATAGAATTTGGGGGATGATGATTCACTGCAACGTCGTCTCCTGCACTTGGAATGTTATGAAAAAACTCGCAGGATCGCTCTACAGTGCATGGAAGCCATGCAAGCTCGACGTAAGGCTTACCATGACAGCTTCATCAAGCACAAGGAGTTCAAAGAAGGTGATTTGGTCCTAGACTATGATTCATGATTTGGCAAGTTTCCTAGCAAGCTTCAACAGCGGTGGATGGGCCCATATAAGGTACTTGTTGTCAATCCTAATGGCTCTGTCCAAGTACAGACCGTTGATGCCTCTGATGATCCCTTTCTGATTAATGGCTATCACCCGAAGAAGTACTTCCCTCCTTGGGGATCTTGACAATCACAGTCACCTGATCCTTTCCCCCATTGGCGTGGCACTGTACCTCTTATGATGCTACTTCTGATAGCCGTTCTTCAGCCACTCCTGATGAGGTCGACGCAACCCTCTGTTCCCTCAGCCCCACCTTCTGCCCCTGATCTCTTATCCTCTATTTTCCACCAGCGACACTGGCGAGGATGGTTCTGACAAATGGTATTTCTACCATTCCCTTGCTTAATTCGAAAAGGAAAAAATATACATATCAATCATGGGAGAAAAGGACTTTGGTCCCTGTCATGCCGACCTATTCTTTGAGAAAAGGTGGAGACACCCTCGGGAATAGGAGAAAAAAAAGAAAAAAAAAGAAAAAAAAGAAAGAAAAGAAGAAAAAAAAATTTGTTATGGGAGAAAAGGAAGAAATTCCCTGTCATAGCAGGCCTCGTTCCAAGAAACGGTGGTCAATACCCTTGGGCGGGAAGCTGGCTGTGGAAAAGGTGGCAACACCTAGCAGTCCAGAAAGTGGATTCATCAGTTGACATCCCCAAGATCCAGTTCCGAAGCTGCCTCCCTTGGTATGCTGTGTCCTGTTCCTTTCTGTAGAGCGTTTGAGAGTCCTCTAGCAGACGCCATATTCCTATCTAACACAACGTTCGATCTGATGGCTACCTCCCTGGGTACGCCTCTTCAACTGACGACGCGATCTTCATCGATAAACAATCGAGTGACACGAGCTTTCATCCTAACCGGATAGGGAAGTAAGTATGGGTTGCCCTCTGTATCTATCAATAGAGCGTGAGACAGAGGGTGGGGTGAGTGACCAGTATTTCCTTTTAAATCAAATGAGAGGTGAGAAGTGTGAATGGAGTGTTGCACGCACGAGATGGGCCTCTCAATGCACAAAGCACGATCTATTCTTATGCACTGCACCATAAGGCTCCCTGGCCTTCCTTCTTGCACCGTATGCCGGCACAGGGCGGGATGCACAATTGTACCATCAAATGCACACAAGGCATACAACCTTTGCACAAGTGACCCTGAGGATTATATCAATGGGTTTCAGGATATGGCTGCCCTCCTATATCCTATCAATAGAGCGTGAGACAGAGGGGGGTCAGAGCGTGACTACTGTGTCCTTAAAAAATAAAAATCATCGAGAGGTGAGGATTGAGGGACGTTACGACCTTTGGAGTCAGGTACATTTCCGTTTCCCTATGCACCCACGGGGTGTGTCTTTGCCATCATCATAGGACACGTCACCCTGTTCTGTACACTACACTGTAAGGCTCCCTGGCCTTCCTTCTTACTTGCATCTATGCCAGACGGGTTGGATGCACTAATGCACCATCAACTGTGCACCCTGGCGTACTCCTCTACACCATCCCCTTTGTCAATTCCTAAACCGGGTGTGAGATATGGGTTTCAATCATTATTCATCGAGTGATGTCCGTAATGGGGCGAGTGACAGTTCTCTCATCCCATCTGAGTGCTATAAGCTGAGTGACTATCCTTCGTTAGCGACACCGACCCGACGTGATTCATCCATTAGCTACCTCCCTGGGTGCTGTTACATGGTCCTTGCCATGCTGGACGCGTTTGTTGCAGAGTGAGCTCGGTACCTCTTGCCGCCGCCTGAGACACAGTGCGCGACATCGACAATCGATTTCAACTATCTGCCACACGGGCCAAGTTTTCATAACCCTATCTCCTGATTGCACGTGTATGTTAAGGTGTTAAGTGTGGGGATGTCAGTGTCCAGTCAGTTATCGAATTGTAGGTTGTCGTGATGCATTTCCCTATCCGTTAAGGTTTTAAGTGTGGGGACGCGTCCCTACGCGTCTACATTGCATACCACCCTACATATGCCTCACTTTGATCATGCATGTATGTCATGACTTTCTTTTACCCTCCTAGGGTCGCTTCCCCATCCACCCATCCACTGTCACCCCTCCCTTGGGGCTGTTCCTCCTCCATTTCTCTTTCTCCCTTATTTTGATGTGTTTCCATGTGAACGTACCCTAGGTTGACCAAACTTCCAATCCAAACTTACAGCCATGTTCATCCCTTCACACTGTCCACTTTTCCTTTTTACCCAGCCCTATTCCGATGCACGGTTTTTGAGTTATTAATTTTTGAAGGATTTTGTGTAAATTGGACAGTTTTCCATGTGAACGCATCTTGTTTGCTTCGGAACGGTGATCGGACATGGCAGCCCTGACAACCGCTTTCCTCTTGACATTTTTCCTTTTTACTCCGTATCATTTTGATGCACCATTTGTCCAATATTAATTTTTGCGGTTTTTCGGGACCTTTTCGTGAGTCTTTTTGACATTTTTCCATGTGAACCTACCTTGTTTGCATCGGAATTCCAGTTTGATTTGACAGTCGTGTCCATCGCACCTTTCCCTACATTTTTTCTTTTTTCTCCCCCCTATTCCAACTTTGAGATTTTTAATTACTATTTTTTGGTATTTTTTGCATGTGAACACCTCCGAACCCTATCGGAATTGCCTTTTACTATGCCAGCCCTGTGCAACCCCTACCCCCACCCATTTGTCATTTTTGCTGCCCCCTGTTTCGATGAACCGATCTTCTCTTATTAATTTTCGACCGTATTTGTGTGTGTCCTTTTTATGTTTTTCCCATGTGAACGTGTCCTATCTCAGTCGGAACGGTATTTTGACGTGATAGGGTTGTCGGGCGCGTTCTTATGCATCTTTTTTCTTCTTTTCGCCCTACATTCCGGCGAGCGGATTTCCCGGAATTAATCCCCGTATGTGTTTTCGGGGTCGTTTTTCGTGTTTTTTGCATGAGCATGCCTTTATTCCCACCAGAACCCCCGTTGACCTTTTCCCCTATCTTCTCCCTACCGTTTGGTATATTTTTTGTTTTTACACCATTTCGTTTCGACGATCGGATTGTGAGATATTAATTTTTCTTTATTTTGACGTGTCTCGCGTGACTCGTCTCGCGCGTGAACGCACACATTTTCGGCTTTACGCGTCTTGCCACGACTAGTCGCGTACGTGCCCCCCTGTCAATGTCCTGACGCCGTTTCGATCCCGACACTGCAAATTTTTTTACCCCGCCCTGCGCATGCGCGCGAGATGGGGGCACGCTTTTCTTAAATTTTTATTTCATTAATTGATTTATTAATTTTTCACAAATTATGCCCCCCCTCCCGCGTCCGTTCCAACTCCCTCCCTCTTCCCTCCTCTCTCTCTCCTTCTCTCTATCTCCCTCTTCTGGTTTTTTTCTTTCTCTCTCCTCCCCCTCCCTCTCTCTCCCCGTAACCCTTCCATCCCCTCCTCCATCCTCCATCCTCCCCCCTCCTTCTCCTTCTCCTCCCCTCCTACCTAGGCGCCGCCCCACAGGCCCTTTGCCTCCCTCCACGGCGCCTCTTCTTGGCGCCGCCTCGAGTTGCCACCCGCCACCTAGTACTCCGCCCGCCGCCCTGGTACGCCCGCCTCTTCCTCTGCCGCCTGGTGTCCGCACCACCACTGCCGCCCGGCCACCCTACCCTCTGTCGCACGCCCGTCTGGAATCGCCGCCCGCGCTCCTCCCATTGTCGCCCGGCCGCTCTGCCCTATGTCTCCGCCCTAGTACTCTGCTGTCGCTCTACATCCTTCACCCGCCTGTTACACACACACCCCCTCCCAATCCCCCATTCCCACCACCCCCCCTTAATCCCCATTCCCACCTCCCCCCCTTAACCTCCATTCCCATTAACCCCCAACACCTCCCATTCACACACACACCATTTACACACATACCCCAAACCCCCCCAATTCACACACACCTCCCACCCCAAACCCCCATTTACACACACCCCCCAAACCCCCAATTCACACACACACTCCCAATTCCCCATTCCCACCACTCCTCCTTTAGCCCCCTTTCCCTTAACCCCTTCCTAAGCCCACCTCCCCCGCCCTAGCCCCTGTTCACCCCCTCCCGCAGCGAGTCACACACAAAAAAACGGATCAACCTTACCTACAACGCGTGGTTCTCACACGGCCACCCATGCTGTGGTTTTTTATCGTGTCTCTTAGCGGTTGTTCGGGTGCATGTACGTGTGATCGCATCTCTTTGTGACTATTCACGCGCGAGACGCGCATTTGGACTTATCCGTGCGGTGGTGTGTGCTGGTTCGTTCACACGCAGCCTATTCACGCATGTCTGGGTATTCATTTTTGAAATCCCGAAAATCATTTTTTACTCACAAAATCCATTAAACACATTTAAAATTTGAAAAAAATCATAAAAAAATCAAAATAAATTCTAAAAATTTAGCGAAAATTATTGAAACATTTTCCCACAATTTAATAATTTTTTGTCCTAAAAAATCCTATTATAAAATTCCTAAAAAATCCAAATTGGCTGAAATTCTTTCTAAATTGATGGAAATTGATTAAAAAATCCAAAACAATACATAAAAATAAAATAATAATAATAATAAATTTCAAAAAATCCCATTTATCCTCTTTCCTATTTTGGACATTTTCTTGGAATAAAAAACATATTCACATCATGTTGGAAATTTATTTCTCTTTGCAAACATCTCATGACAATGTATTTATTATAAACAAAATTTTTCGAAACTCCCTAAGATCAAATGAACATTTCCATCACATTGAAACAATATGGGTTTCTTCCTTGTAGTGGAAAAAATTGAGTTCTTGGTTTTTTTTAAAACACAAAAAAAAACACACACACACATAAACAAAGAAAAAAACAAATATAAAACCATATACACCTTACCAATCAACACATCCAACTAAATCCAAGACATATATTTTTCTTCTTCTTTTCTTTTGGTCATCCGTTTCATTGTTCTTTATTGTGGTCATGGTGTTAGCTCATTTTTGTTTTTCTATCTAACAGGACGACTCTTGGCAGTCGACTGTTTGACTGTTTTGTGGATTTTTGTGGACTAGGCACTCCACTTTTGGAGGTTGTGATTTCAGACTTCGCAGGCAGACCCACACATTACCAGGTTTTTTCCTTTTTCCCTCTCTCACTTGCACAATAACACACATTGATTGTAAATAAAATCAACCGAACGTTGCACACACATAATTAACAGACTGCACCTCATAAATTGTAAATAAAATGAACTGGACGTTAATTGTAAAAAGAACCCCCGCCGTTGCACGTGCACCTTTGCACCCTAACCCACATAAGTTGTAAATTAAAATCAATTCACAAATGCACATGCACACGCGTTTCAAACACATTAACTTGTAATTAAAATCAACCCCCGAAGTCACGCATGCATGCATGCAAGTGCCATACATCATCTAATTATAATAAGGAACTGCATTAGTAGAGACCCAGTCAGTCAGTCCAGTCGTGTCAAAATCTGAGTGGGGCTGGGTTACGATGTCGACTCACCATGCATTAACGGGTTAATTTAATAATGAACGATGCTTAATTGTTTATATAATTAAAAAATGAGTCGTTAGTTTCACTTACACACTCCACCGCACTGTAGGACGTGAACACTACGTGGGAGTAGTAATTTGACATTGGTCAACATGGTATTTATTCTCGTTTTTAGTCAGAATATTTGATTGCGTCATGATTTTTTTTGAGTCTCTGTCTGGGCTACAGAATGTAGTTTTATTTTATTTTCTGCCTAATACGGGGTTATAGGGTGCATGTATGTGTGCATAGCATGAAGCTTTCGGTCGCACGTGTGTAGAGGTCATGCTGTTTTTTTTCTAGGATGTGGTTTTCCTGGGGATTGTTATGGTCCAGTCAGTCGTATAACTTAATTGGTTTCCTGTCACGATGGTCTCAGTCTTGGTTTTGTTTTTGGGTTTTGTAGGTTTTCTTTTTGTTTTCATGGTTGTGTGTGTGGGTTTTTTTTACCATAGTCTGAATGGCACCTCTTCCTACGCCTCCAATTGTGGTCTAGCATATTCCTCTTGCGGTCCATGACTATTCTCTTCTGTTAGAGGCAGATTTTATTCGACGAGCTAGCCTTCGCCCATTTGTGGCTCTCACTTTACCACCTATGGATGAGGAGCTGATGAAGATGGAGCTGTGAAGATTGATGATGTTGCTTATTAGCTGGATGAAGTTGAGTTGAAGATTTGGAAGCTGAAATATATTATATAGGTTTTATGAAGCTGATGTTGGGGTTGTGATTGCAGCTGGTACATTATTCTGATTGAAGATTTTTTTAGCAAAGAGATTAGAGCTTTTATTCATTTTTTCTTGAGGTCGCGAGGACGCTTCCCTTTCTAAGTGTGGGGATATGTTGAGTGTGAAATATGTTGGTTTTTGGGCTGGTTTTTTGTTGTTTTTGATGATAAATGGTTGTTTTTTATGACTGATTGTTTGAATTTGAAGATATTTTGAAGTGTTTGGAAAGGTTTGGATAAGTTTGAAGGGTTTTTGATGGTTTTTGATGAGGATGTTTGGTTCTATAAGGTTTGATTTTCTTCTGTTTTCTTCTGTTTTGTTTCTGTTTTGATAGTAGAGACGGTTGAATGAATGTTTTGAGAGATGATTGAAGTTGTGTGAAGAGGTTTATGAAAGATTGAATTGGTTTTGTTTTGGTTTTTATGATTTTTATGGGTTCTGTTGATCTTTTGTGAAGTTCTGTAAGCTTTTGTAGCTCTGTTGTTCTGTACTTCTGTTGCTCTGTGGTTCTATTCTATTGTTTCTGTTGAGTGTTATGATGGATATGTGAATATTTTGGGAAGTTTTTTTGTCTTAGAAAAGGATGAATGGAAGCTCTATCCAAGCTAATTGAAGTGAAGAAGTAACAGCTGAAGATTCACAGAAGGTTACAAAAGATAGTGACAGAAGACAGATTTCACAGGACACTATGAAGTCTCTGGTGACCCTTCATACCACATGTACCTTTTGGAAGGTGTATCCACGACCTAAGAAGGATTATTGAGAGTGATTATTGAGTATTATAGTGAGGATATGATGTACTATTGATGGAGAGAGAGAGAGAGTCAGAGATAGTCAAATCTATCAAAACAGTGTAATTATATGTGAGAGATTGAGAGAGAGAACTATGAAGATGAATACTATGCGATTTATTTCCATTCAAAGATGGTGTATCCCTTTGTATTCTTTGTTCTTTTGATGGATATTATGAAGATTATGAAGAATATGGTTGATTCTGTCAAGATTGTGGGAGAGAAGGAAGGAGTCTTGCTTGAAGCTTTCTTGCTTGCACAATGGGGGAAGACACACAAGGGTGGAGGCTGAAAACAGTTTTCCTCTTCTTAGTTGTGTAAGCCAAAAGAACTCTAGTACAAAGAAATAGAAGAACCCTATGTATGGGTCTCAAACCAAACTCAACTAACTAAGGTGGCATACTAACTGAGCCACGAACTAGAGTAGATAAGGATAGCTATCATGTAGCTATTATTCATCGGCAGTGTACCAACCGCGTCTGCAACTGACAAGTCGGTGACATAAGTACTCAACGGTCACCCTGGCGTATCACGAGTGGAGCTCGATATCTCAACACTCCCCCTCAAGCTCAATCCCAATTCCTGCACACCAAGCAGGTCTCTGAACTTGCGCAGCTTCTCTGCGCCCAATGCCTTCGTGAATATGTCAGCTACCTGATCCTCTGTGCTGACATAAACTAGATCAATAAGACCTAGTAAAACCCTCTCCCGCACATAGTGATAATGCACCTCAATGTGCTTTGTTCTAGCATGATAGACTGGGTTATTTGCCAAGTGTATACTACTCATGTTGTCACAATAAATGACAACTGGCCCATCTGTAGACTGATGCATATCATAAAGTAGCTTATGCAACCAAGCTACCTCACATGCAGCCATTGCTGCACCCCTGTACTCGGCCTCTGTGCTCGACAAGGCAACTGTAGGCTGTTTCTTGCTGCTCCAAGTGACTGCAGCACTCCCGAAAGAGAACACATATCCACTGGTAGATCGTCTATCAGAAATGCTACCAACCCAATCAGCATCAGTGTATCCATGCAACTGTATCTGAACCCCAGTCTCATAAAATAGTCCATACTGCAATGTGGACTTCACATACCTGAGTATGCGTCTAGCCACATCCAAATGCGGTTTCCTTGGAGCCTGCATAAACTGACTTACCAATCCAACAACATAGCTCAAATCTGGCATGGTAATAGTCATATAAATCAAACTTCCTACTATGCGTCTGTACATAGTAGGGTCTTCTAGAAGCTCACCTGCATCTGTGCTCAGCTTCACATTTTGCTCCAAAGGAACTGAAATAGGCTTACAGCCTGTCATCCCATATTTGGACAGCATGTCCAATCCATACTGCCTCTGCAAGAGCTGTATCCCACTTGGTGATCTAATCACCTCAATGCCCAAGAAATAACGCAGCTCTCCCAAATCCTTCATCTCAAACTTCTGCTTCAATAGCATTTTCACATGAAGGATATCTTCATCACTGTCACCTGTCATAATCAAATCATCAACATAAATGACAAGTAGCATAATACCTTTCTCTGTTTTTCTCACCTAAAGTGAGAAATCTGCCTTGGAAATCTGAAAGCCAATAGTGACAAGATACTATCCTATCTTGTCAGACCATGCTCTAGGTGCTTGCTTCAAGCCATACAAGGCTTTCTTCAACCTGCAAACAAACTCAAGATGAACAGCATGCACATAACCTGGTGGCTGCTCCATATAGACCTCTTCTTGCAAATCACTATGCAAGAAGGCATTCTTTACATCCATCTGATGTAAAGACCATCCCTTTGATGCAGCCATAGCAATGACTGCTCTTACAGTTGCCATCCTTGCAACTGAACTGAATGTTTCTTCATAGTCAATGCCATATGTTTGTGCATACCCCTTGACTACTAGTCTTGCCTTGTATCTGTTCACAGAACCATCTGCATTGTGCTTCACCTTATAAACCCACTTACAGCCAATTGCATTCTTACCTTTAGGCAAAGGTACTAACTCCCATGTAGCATTTGCTTCCAAGGCATCCATTTCTTCATCCATGACTTTCTCCCATTTTTCTTTTCCCATGGCTTGCTCAAAAGATGTGGGTTCTGGTTCCTGTATCACTTTGACCATATATGCATAGTGAATGGCTGTAAATCCATCATATTTCAGCCTATCCACAGGATACCTAGCTCTCGTAGACCTGTGCAAAGTAGGTTCACTCCCAGGTGCTCTCAAAACATCCCTGGTCTTCCTTACTCCAGGTGTAATAATAGAAGGGATACCCAACTCATCATCAATGCTCTGTTCTGAGCCACTGGATTCACCATCCACATAAGAGTGACCTGCATTCACATCAAACATGGGCTGATCAACCTTCTCTTTTCCTTTTCGTGATACCTGCATACCACTATCTGCATTGCTTTGAGAAGATTCTCCTGATCTCAATCTGCCTGTCCATGGCGAAGAATGTGAACCACTGCTAGAGGACGCTCCAGGTCCACTAATATTTTGTGACTGCTGCTGTGAATTCTGTGCAGCATTACCATTTTGTGCATCTACATCATCAATCACATTTACTGGTTTATACCAGCTACTCATCTCATCAAAAACAACATCTCTGCTCACTGTAAACTTACGAGTAGAAGGGTTATAGCATCTATACCCTTTTTGCTGCAGAGAGTAACCAATAAAGATGCACTTCTCAGCTTTTGGATCCAACTTGGATCTCAGCTCATCTGGCACATGTACATAGGCAATGCAACCAAAAATTTTCAAATGAGAAATATCTGGTTTCCTACCAGTATACCTCTCCTCTGGAGTCATTCCATGTATTGCTGCAGTGGGAGTCCTGTTCATTATGTAGACTGCTGTAGCAACTGCTTCAGCCCAATAAAAATCTGGCAAGTCTTTTTCATTGAGCATGGCACGAGATACCTCTCCAATATGCCTTTTTTTCCTTTCTGCAATTCCATTTTGTTGTGGGGTATAACTGCATGAATATTGCTGCTTTATGCCATGCTCCTGCAAGAACTTTGCAAACTCATTTGAGAGGTACTCTCCCCCTCCATCTGACCTTAGGCATTTTATTTGCAGACCTGTTTCTTTTTCAGCCATAGCTTTAAGGGTTTTGAAATGCCCAAAAACTTCACTTTTCTTTTTCATAAAATACACCCAAACTTTTCTGCTATAGTCATCAATAAAAGTGACATAATAATGACAGCCTCCAAGAGATGCAGCTTTAGTAGTCCACATATCATAGTGGATTAATTCCAATGGCTTCTCACTCTCTTGAACATGTCTAGGAAATGGTTTCCTTGCCTGTTTTCCAAACTGACAGGCTTCACATACCTTATGCATTTCTGCAACCTTGAATTTTGGCAATCCTGCAACAATATTTTGGGCCTGCATTGATTTAAGTCACTGTACATTAACATGACCAATGCGTTTATGCCAGATATCAATATCTGCAACTACACCGGTCCCATGTGCAAACATTGCTGCACTCAATTCAGACATGTCTGCATCCAATGTAAACATTCTGCCCTTCTTCTTTCCTTTTGCTATCAAGCGACCTTTATTTTTCATATCCTCAACAAAGCATCCATGAGGATTAAATCAGACCTGCAAGCCTTGCTCAACCATTTGACCAACAGAAACCAGATTCTTGGTGATATTCGGAATATGAAATACATCGGAGAGGTATTTCTTTTTCCCATCCTGCATAGACAAAGGAATTTTTCCAATCTGCACAATAGGATGTGCAGTATCATCACCAGTCTCCACAAATCCTGGTTTTTCCATTTTCCTTGCATCCTCCATCCATTCTGCATGACCTGTCATGTGGTTTGACGCACCTGAGTCAACATACCATACATCGTTGCTTTCTTCTACACTTGTCACAGAATTGTTCATGTGCTGCACCATAAATAGATGCTCATTTCTGTCATCACCCTGTCTACTAGAAGATGCATAATTTCCTTGTTGCAGTTTTCCATTCATGATGTCATTCTGCTTTTTGTAGCAGTCTTTAGCCATATGACCCATTTTACCACAATAGTAGCATTCAACATTACTGTTTGCATTTTGGCCTCTTTGCCATCCACCACGACCTCTTTGGCTCCCCCTGCCTCTAGAGTTACCACGTCCTCCTCCATAGGACTGGTTTTCTTGAGTTTGCTGCATATTCTGATTTCTACCACGGCCTCCAAATCGGCCTCCTCTACCTCTGCCTCTACCTCTTCCAGCATTTGAGTAGAAGACAGCTTCTTTTGAAGTTCCTCCTGAAGAAGATGCACCACCATTTCTCTGCTCCTCAAAAATTAGAAGAGCAATCAACTCCTCAAAATCAGGAAATCTTTCACGGACAGAAATGGATGTCCAAAACTGCGCATAATCCTTTCCTAGACCATTCAAGGTCACAGAAACTAAATCATCATCTTCCACTGGCGACCCAATGGAAGCAAGTGCATCTGCAATCTTCTTCACCTTCATGTGGTAGTCATTGATGCTCATATTTTCTCTTTGCACATTATGCAACTCTTGCTTGAGCTGCATTTTCCTGGCTTGAGTATTTGTGCTATACATTTTTGACAAAGTATCCCATGCCTCCTTTGGCGTACTTGCATCCTGAATATGCACAATCATAGAGTCTGAAATACTGATAGACAGCCAGTACATAACTTTCCTGGCTCTCTCATGCCATGTTTTAAATGCCTGCATTTGCTGTTGATTGGGAACATCAGGAAGAACTGGTTCTTCTTCATTTCCTGCAACAAATTCCCAATATCCTTTTCCCATAAGGAAATTCGTCATTCTAAACTTCCATGCTTGGAAGTTGTTCTTGTCAAGCTTTTCAGTGACAATCTGTGAAAGAGAATCAGATGCCATTACAGAACACTGCAAAAAATTCTGTCACTGCAAAAAACACAGCTTCACCCTCACAAGGGAAAATCTGCAAAACTGGCGAAAGTGGTATTTGACCACACAGTGACTTCCTAGTGACGATTTTGCATCAACAGGCAACAGGGATGATTCTGTAACTCCCAATGTCTCTGCGCACAAGCATACGATGCAATTTTTACAGTAACTATTCACCGACCTGTAGAATAGTGGTCGCACAGCATAAAACTGGGCCTTTTCCTGAGTGCGTGCAGAAAACTTCCGCCTCCAAAACAGGCCCCGAAATGGCCTCAAATAAAAAAAACAAGGTCGCCAAGGGGTAAAGCCCTTTCCCGCAGCATATACTGCCCTCTTGCTTCACCGCGAAGGGCGTCTCAACCTGAGACAATGCACTCCTGCACTTTCCGGCTGTGCTACCTGCAGAGATTTGCTCCCAAAACAGAAAATGAAAGCAACACTGCTCCTCTTACCAGAACACCGCGAGCTTGGCTTGCTTTCTTGAGCTCCTTACCACGAACAAGGCTCTGATACCATGTCAAGATTGTGGGAGAGAAGGAAGGAGTCTCGTTTGAAGCTTTCTTGCTTGCACAATGGGGGAAGACACACAAGGGTGGAGGCTGAAAACAGTTTTCCTCTTCTTAGTTGTGTAAGCCAAAAGAACTCTAGTACAAAGAAATAGAAGAACCCTATGTATGGGTCTCAAACCAAACTCAACTAACTAAGGTGGCATACTAACTGAGCCACGAACTAGAGTAGATAAGGATAGCTATCATGTAGCTATTATTCATCGGCGGTGTACCAACCGCGTCTACAACTGACAAGTCGGTGACATAAGTACTCAATGGTCACCCTGGCGTATCACGAGTGGAGCTCGATATCTCAACAGATTCTATCAAATTCGTGGGAGATCTACATGATGCTGCATGAAGATTTGTTGTGCCCGGTGTTCTTTTCTTCATTGTGATCATATAAAACCTAATAAAAAAGCTTGTTGATGATGACAAGATAGATTTTCTTGCAGTAGAAACCCTATTTCCTTGGTGTCTCTCTTGGGGCTCCATGTTGCATTAAAAATCATGTTGGAGATTGTTTTTCTATTCACTTTAGCAAAAATTATGGATTTTATTGCACTAAATGCATGTTATAGATTGTAAAAAATTGCATAATAGACTTCGCATTGGTAAACACAAAAATTAGGAAATTTATATTGGTTTTTATTCATGGAACATTAAATTCTATACACTAGCATTGGCATGCATGAGATATAAAAGGAATTGATATATGTTTGCACTCAAGTGTGTAGAAAAATGAGTTGAACTGTTAGGGATTGACATTTTACATCAAAAATATCATGAAGGAGACTTGCATCTAGGAAGTTGTGTCTTATGATTGCAAGGCAGAATCCTAAGCATCTTAGTTCATAAAGGAATATTTGCATCCATTTCTGCAAGAAATAAACGCATCCATGAAAAGCATTAAATTCTTGCTTCACTGCATGTACAAAGAGTTAAGTTATTATTTGCTTGCATAAGTAGTGTATTCTATTTCCGCTTCACTTACAAAGAGGAAAGAATTTAAGGAGATAAAAATGTTCTACTTTTTTTTTTCACAAAATTGCATTTACACCCCATGATTGCAATGTGCATGAATTAGGTTACTTGTGTTCACTGAAGCATTAAAAAATGTATCTATAATAATGAATACTTGAAAGACGTACAAGCTATGATCTACTTGTGATAATGATGTGGATAATTAGATCACTTAAAAATTGCCCAAGTAAGAAGGTCAACTCACTTAGGTTATCCTAAGGATTCCCAATCAATAGGTAAATATTAGAGCGATAGTTGTGACCCAACTATCAAGACGATGGAGACACTGTATAAGGACTGACCCATAAGACCATTGATTTCTCTTTCCACACTCCTTGGCGGGAGCATAGTTGCCGACAAACATGAGACTATTCATAGCAAACTAAGATTTTCTATCGTAGAAAAATAAAACCCCATGATGGTGGTGACCATTCAAACTGTAGTAGAGTTATTCTTACCATACATGAGGTAGTTGATAGTGATTTTTGCAAAGAAATCAAAAGAGTGGGATAATGAGAATAGGAGGGATCCTAAATAGATCCTAGAGTGATCTAGGATGACATAATTCAACTTACACGAAGACTCTAATCTTAGAGGATTGGGTAGGGTTTCATGGGGATAATAATGGGGATGGTAACGCCTACCAAAGGCAAATTGCAATTCCTATTGCAAGAATAATCAAGGGATGAAGCGTAAATTACTCATCCAGGAGTAAGAAGACATACCTAGGATACCTCTATCACGCAAGAGATATGGATGATAACTAATAAATGATTTTTTATGCTGTGAAGTGCTTAAAAATAGCCAAAAATTACGAATATCAAGGAAAAAATAGACTTCGTCGAAGGCGGTGGTGGCAATCGGTACGATTTTAAACGGCAAGTCCCTAAAACGCTAGTGCTTATTTTCATAGAAATCAAACGGTGGCCGACGGCCGAGCTAGAGTTTTCATAGATGTAAAATGGCATTAGGAATCCAACGCAAGTGTCAAATCTCCATTCCGAGGTCGTTTGATCCCCCATTTAATCACCGCAAGGTTCGGGGTTGTGAAGCAACTATTGGATCTAGAAGCCGAGAAGAGCATGACGGGGTCTATCTTTGTATATTTTGACACCACGGAGCCACCCGTCTAGACGGATCTCGAATCCGATGTCGTTTGTCCCCTCAAAACTGAAAATTCCATTTGCCGGAAGTGTGAATGCAAGATGCATGAACTAGATAACTTGATTAGAGTTTGGAAGCTCTTAACAAAGAGCTTATGAGGAAAAAAACCCACAAAATGAAATGATGGGGGGGGGGGGGAGGGACGTCAGTTTTTTGCGCCCCCTTTTTTCTCTCCTCATGATGAATTTCTGATCAGTAGAGTGGAGAGGAATGCTCTTAGGCCTGGAGTGCTTCTATCCTTCGCCCTCCATCGCCACAAACAGATCAAGGAATGATGCATTGAATCAGGAGATCGAAAACAAGTCTTTCTCTCTCCTCCCTCTCTCTCCTACATAGAGGCTATTCATGTGCAAGAATTCAAGAAGAAAAGAGGCTGAAGAATGCTTGTCCGGCTGTGATCGGATTGCTTCAAGATGAAGAGGAGGCTAAGGAAAGAGGTTCAACACTGAAGAATGGTTGCTGGTCGGTCTGTGGGCCACCCAGAATAATTATTAAAAAACCTGCAACACGCAAGACATGCGGTATGCTTCAATTTTACAAAGAAATTTGATTGTTTTTGTTGTTTCATGGTTCAAATGTTGTTCATATGCAATGAAATTTTGTTTGAACCTTGTTTGCATCATGATTAAGGGCTGGAATTACAGAAATACAAAACTCGTAATGATTTAGAGTTGTTATTAATTCTTTAAAACCCGTAAAATGTCATTTTTAGTGGAAATTAGTGGTTTTTTTCGATTGAGTTGGAGAAAAGGGATGAAAATGGGATAAAATCAGAGAAAATGTTAAGTTTCAGTCAAAATAATGAGCCAATACAAATACATAAAAAATATCTATTTTCTATTAATAATAAATAGAGAAAAATAGCAAAATTAGAAAAATTTGTGTTTTTCGCGCTAAAAATTATGGAAAATTACGATTTATGTGTGTGAATGTTTGACAAGGTTAAAGCATGAGGTCAGGCCTCAGTTTGGCCTTGTTCTTTGTGTTATAGTCCATGTTTATCACTTTTTACATACAAAAATGATACAAAACAACCATTTATACCTATGCACCACAGTAATACCTAAACGGTGAGGAGAGGATGAAGGTTGTGTGACGATCTAATTGCTGGGAAGATACAAATTCTGATTTCCCTCTTTGTGCATAGCATTTAGGGATCGTTCCATAACTAAATATAGGTGACTAGTAGCACGGAAGTTCCGGTGCTAGTCCCTAAAGCAGCGCAACACGTAATGCTTAGTTAAAATTCATGAAAGGGCTATTTTCTGCACCTCACATGGCTGGTTTTCTTAATCATAAAATGGTTGTGCACAATTGTCATACATCTTTCATCAAGCATGCCACGTGGTATCTCTTGGAATGCATTGCACTTGTTTGATAAACTTTGACCAACGCTGAGAGGACATGAAACCCAAGCTGTAGTTTAGACTCGGGTGCTCCCGTTGGGGAAAGTTTTGTGAGGCAAATCAAAATCTCCTGGAACGCTGAATTATGAAAGAGTGGAGTTTGTGCGAATGTTATATGTGTTAGCAACGCATCGACGGGCTAATCCCCGAGGTGTAGGAGAGTCGCAGTGGAGCCACGGCAATTAGCCGAGAGGTGCTTCCCTATGTGCGTATTGCGAGTCATTATGCCTATATGTTATGGAATCTCCCTCTGAGGAGAAGGGAAGGTGAACGTTGGACTACATATTGGATACAAATGCAAAATCATCATAAGCATTTAGTGCAAAGTGAGTTTTAGACGCTCCTAACCTGCGAGGCCATGTGGTGGGGTCGTCTGTCATATGGATGAGGTCTCGCTAGTGCCATAGCCAGTGCCGACCCATTTTAGGTCCCATCAGTGTGATGCGTCTTTTGGGAGCCACCAACAAGTGGTGGTTATCAAATCTAGGGTTTTTAGGGACCAAATAGTTGGTTTATGTCCTCTGACAAGGACCGTCAAGCCGAAATACAAAAAGCAGAACGTGCTGAGAGGGCTAGATGACGGTTGGAGATTGTAAGACGCTATTCTCCTCAAAGGAGCAGCCTGTTACGCATAACTGGTAGTGGTTCTAGTAACCTAGGTGTTACGAGTAGCTCTTCGAGTGCAAGTGGAAGTCTTGGTACTTCCCTACTTCCAGTTAATCAACCCACAACAAGTGGGGGTATAGTGTTGCCTATACAAACTCCTATTGTCAATCCGGTTGTAGCCATGGCACAACCTATCACAATTCTAGCAAGTACACTGGATTTACCGATATTAGGAGCACCATTGTCCATTTTCCATGGGTTAGCAGAAGAAGATGGAGAACTCCACATTAAGGAGTTTCAAACGCTCCTGGCCTCTAATGTAGCCATCTCCTCATCCATTACTGCATCCCAATGAGCATAACCAACAACATCCTTTAAAAAAAAGGACTCAACATTCTCAACCACATTTACCATATAAGCATAATTGTTATCTATATAAACTTCAAAATCAAATATTTTAATAGTATTTTAACCTTGCTAGACCTGTGTACCCTAGATTACTCAGTGGAGCCTTTACATTGCCATGTGCTCTCTATAAACTTGTGTCTTGTTTGAAGGAAAACAAGCTCATCATCCACACTCTCTAAACCATAGGAATCTCCATTAAATCCCAAATGACTAGTAGATACATCGTTACCATCATCATACACTTTCTTTTTTCCTTTATCTTTACTTGCAATACTTGTAGATACACTTGAAGATATGGAGCTACTTCTTAGTCTCCAAACCAAGGGCTAATTGTAGATATAGTACTAGATGATGCTTCGAGTCCACTAAGGTTCCATGATTCTTGCTTTTCTCTCTACACTTAACTATCATGAACATCATCATCAGCTAATGCATCACTACTAGATGCATACCAATTGCTCATCTCATAAAAATAACATCCCTGCTCACTCTGAACTCACCTATAACAGAGTTATAACAACAATACCCTTTGTACTCTAAAGAGTATCCAATAAAAATACAAAATTTCAACCTTTGGATTAAGCTTCTTTCGCAGCTTATCGAGCACATGAATATAAGCAAGACAATCAAATACTTTCAAGTGTGACACATTTGATTTCTTACATGTAACGCATTCTTCAAGGGTCATTCCATGAACTATAGCCTTGAAAATTTTGAAGTTCTCAAATATATCAATCTTTTCCTTCATAAAATATATACCCATAGCTTTCTTGAAAAATCATTAATAAACATGGCAAACTATTTGCTGGCATTAAGAGATATGTTCTGTGTAGGTCCCTATACATCTGTATGCACAACATCAAGTATAGTTATAGTCATGTCTATGTCATGCAAAAAAGGTTGTTTTGCATGCTTATCAAACTAACATGCTTCACACACTTTATGAAATTCTATAACTCCAAAGCAAGCAACCCTATGATGAATCCTTTGGATTGTATTAATTTCAACATTTATACATTTGCATATTCAATATGTTTATGCCATATTTTAATATCTACAACTACTCATTTTTCTTTAGCATAGCATTCATAGCAGGAATTCCAGCATCTAAAGTGAACATGCGATCAACTCTGCTTTCTTTTGTGACCAACCTGCACTTATCATTAAAGTCTTCTATAAACCAACCTTTTGCATTAAATCAAACCTGCAATCCTTGCCATTAGGAGAATTTTGGACTCAACTTTGGGCCTTGTAAGAAATTCCACCTCAGCATAGAGAGAGGTAATTTAAAAATCAATAAAAATTGCTAAAAATTCAAAATTTTCTAGAATTTTTTTTCCAAAATAAACAAATAAATATGTACCCTTTAAGTTGTCAATTAGCCTTAACTAAGGGTTTAGAGGTCAGTTCTTGGAATTAAGTGCCCGATGCTCAAAACTTGATGGCTCGTATATGAATCGATTGGAATCAATAACATAGTCTCTTTTTATCAGAAGATAAGCTAAAAGACTACATGAAGCCCTAAGTTGTGCCCGCCATATTACATATGGAATATTTTCATGTATTCTCCCTCATGTTTTTGAAACAACTTCACAAACATCACAAATAAGGATGGATGAAGCTTAATCAATATCACAAACAGAGATGGCTAGGGCAAACTTGACACCATGAATGGAGATGATTGGGGTGGAATCAACATCGCAAAGGGAGATGGTGGTGTCTGGATCATCATCAAAGAGATATAGGAGAGAGGCATACAACCTCCATGTCGAGCTTGATCACGAGTATGAGCAAATAAGTAAGAAAAACAAACCCTCTCTCTCATGTCTTCTACATCCATGCAAGGAAAGAGGAATATGGATCTATGGACTGATGAGAAACTGTATCTAAAAGATCCTTTGGATAACTTCGTGCCTCCATTCAGGGATATCACATCCTTAGTAAGCTTATTTGGAAATGGTTATAATGGCATCTTAGGATACACTCAACATTTGGATGCTATTACCAATTGACATAAGTTAGAAAGAGATTCTTTAGAGAAGGAGAATGCCTCTTTGAGGCAAACATGAGAGCAATGTAAGCACAAATTACTACAGAATAAGGAGACTATTTTAGAGCTAGAGAAACAGAGAGATCAATTGAGGCTTAAAGAAATAGTATTAGGGGCTTGCAAATGATGTAGGGAACTTTGAAAAATGTTCAAGACATGAAGATATGAAGCATTGATATTAAGAAAAGAATACATGCATTGAAGTAAGTAAGCTCTTTGTTACTTTTTTCATCATCTCATAAAGTATTTGTAAAATAATTTATGATAACTGAACATTTTTTATTGTGAATATAGGGATATCATACAACCCAATGAAGAAATGACTTCAAGCATGGAGACATCAATTGAACACTTTAAAATGCTTCTAGATAAGAAAGCTATCAAAGCAA
Organism: Lygodium microphyllum; assembly: GCF_053477565.2. Lineage (NCBI taxonomy): Eukaryota > Viridiplantae > Streptophyta > Polypodiopsida > Schizaeales > Lygodiaceae > Lygodium > Lygodium microphyllum. The sequence continues at coordinate 54,684,157 of NC_141135.1, read as the reverse complement.
TCTTTGAAGGATACAATGCAACAAAATCTTGCAAAATACGAGATTGAGATTTTCTTGAGAGGGAGTTAGCTTAGCTTAAGTGATGTGCAAGCTTTGTTGATGGGGCAAGTATATCTAGCAGGGGATACACAACTATTTACAAATCTATTTATAGGAAGATGAAGGAATCTAAGTTGCAAGGATCGATATTGCCAAATCCAACATCACTCAAAAGAATGCAAAAACAAGTGCATGATCAAGCTCTACAACTCCTAGGAGTCCTATTTCATATGCAAGATATGTATCACTTGGGATTAGGAGGGGAGGTGATGGTTTACAACAAATGCAACATTATATTTTACAACTTGGAGGCCCTACAGTCATACTCTATTCAATTATTTGAGGTGACTCCTATTGATGAATGTGATGGTCTCCTAATATTTGTACTCAAGCTTGATGAGTGCTAGATTGTGAAGGATAAAAAGTTGGAATGGGTCACCATGTTGAGATATCGAGCTCCACTCGTGATATGCCAGGGTGACCTTGTGCATTTATATCACCGACTTGTTAGCTGTAGATGCGGTTGGTGCACCGCCCATGAATAATAGCTAGATAATAGCTATCCTTATCTACTCTAGTTTGTTGCTCAGTTAGTATGCCACCTTAGTTAGTTGAGTTTGGTTTTGAGATCCATATATAGGGTTCTTCTATTTCTATGTACTTGTGTTCTTTTTGGCTTACACAACTAAGAAGAGGAAAATTGTTTTCAGCCTCCACCTTTGTGTGTATTCCCCCATTGTGCAAGCAAGAAAGCTACAAGTGAGACTCCTTTCTTCTCTCCCAAAATCTTGACATGGTATCAGAGCCTTGTTCGTGGTAAGGAGCTCGCGATGTTCTGGTAAGAGGACCAATGTTGCTTTCATTTTTCTATTTTGGGAGCAAGTCTCTGCAGATAGCACAACCGGAAAGTGCAAGAGTGCATTGTCTCAGATTGAGACGCCCTTCGCGGTGTAGAAAGAGGGTAATATATGCTGCGGGAGAGGGTTTTAGCCCTTGGTTGCTCTATTTTTTTGATTTGAGGCCATTTCGGGGCCTGTTTTGGAGGCGGAAGTTTTTTGCACGCACTCAGGAAAAGGCCCTGTTTTATGCTGTGCGACCACTGTTCTACAGGTCGGTGAAAAGTTACTGTAGAAATTGCATCGTATGCCTGTGCACAGAGACATTGGGAGTTACCGAATCATCCTTGTTGCCTGTTGATGCAAAATCGTCACTAGGAAGTGACTGTGTGGTCAAATACCACTTTCGTCAGTTTTGCAGATTTGCCCTTGTGAGGCTGAAGCTGTGTTCTTTGCAGTAACAGAATTTTTTGCAGTGTTCTATAATGGCGTCTGATTCTCTTTCACAGATTGCCACTGAAAAGCTTAACAAAAACAACTTCCAAGCATGCAAGTTCAGAATGACAAATTTCCTTATGGAAAAAGGATATTGGGAATTCGTTGCAGGAAATGAAGAAGAACCAGTTCTTCCTGATGTTCCCAATCAACAGCAAATGCAGGCATTTAAAGCATGGCATGAGAGAGCCACGAAAAAGTTATGTACTGGCTGTCTATCAGCATTTTAGACTCTATGATTGTGCATATTCAAGATGCAAGTACGCCAAAGGAGGCATGGGATACTTTGTCAAAAATGTATAGCACAAATACGCAAGCCAGGAAAATGTAGCTCAAGCAAGAGTTGCACAATGTGCAAAGAGAAAGTATGAGCATCAATGACTACCACATGAAGGTGAAGAAGATTCCAGATGCACTTGCTTCCATTGGGTCACCAGTGGAAGATGATGATTTAGTTTCTGTGACCTTGAATTGTCTAGGAAAGGATTATGCACAGTTCCGAATATCCATTTCCGTCCGTGAAAGATTTCCTGATTTTGAGGAGTTGATTGCTCTTCTAATTTCCGAGGAGCAGAGAAATGGTGGTGCATCTTCTTCAGGAGGAACTTCAAAAGAAGTTGTCTTCTACTCAAATGCTGGAAGAGGTAGAGGCAGAGATAGAGGAGGCCAATTTGGAGGCCATGGTAGAAATCAGAATATGCAGCAAACTCAAGAAAACCAGTCCTATGGAGGAGGACGTGGTAACTCTAGAGGTAGGGGGAGCCAAAGAGGTCGTGGTGGATGGCAAAGAGGCCAAAATGCAAACAGCAATGTTGAATGCTACTACTGTGGTAAAATGGGTCATATGGCTAAAGACTGCTATAAAAAGCAGAATGACATCATGAATGGAAAATTGCAACAAGGAAATTATGCATCTTCTAGTAGAGATGGTGATGACAGAAATGAGCATTTGTTTATGGTGCAGCACATGGCCAAGTCTGTGACAAGTGCATAAGAAAGCAACGATGTGTGGTATGTTGACTCTTGTGCATCAAACCACATGACAGGTCATGTAGAATGGATGCAGGATGCAAGGAAAATGGAAAAACCAGGATTTGTGGAGACTGCTAGTGATACTACACATCCTATTCTGTAGATTGGAAAAATTCATTTGTCTATGCAGGATGGGAAAAAGAAATACCTGTCCGATGTATTTCATGTCCCGAATATCACCAAGAATCTGGTTTCTGTTGGTCAAATGGTTGAGCAGGGCTTGCAGGTCAGATTTAATCCTTATGGATGCTTTGTTGAGGATATGAAAAATAAAGGTCGCTTAATAGCAAAAGGAAAGAAGAAGGGAAGAATGTTTACGTTGGATGCAGACATGTCTGAATTTAGTGCAGCAATGTTTGCACATGGGACCGGTGTAGTTGCAGATATTGATATCTGGCATAAACGCATTGGTCATGTTAATGTACAACGACTTAAATCAATGCAGGCCCAAAATATTGTTGCAGGATTGCCTAAATTCAAGGTTGGAAGTGTTAGAGGCATAACCTTAGGGATTATTTATCACTTTAGTTTGAGCCTTAGGGAGTAAGGGATATGTAGGGGTGTTAGTTGTACCTTTTTGAATGGAAGAGTCATGAACCTTTTGGATGTAACTATTCGTGGAAGGAAGAGAGAATGGGAATGCGCTGCTGTAGAAGACAATTCTGCTTTGGCAATGAAAGGATGTTACTTGATTTTTCCTATGTATATCTTATTCTCTGTATTGTATTCTGAATTATTTGATTCCATTGATAAGATTAATGGTGATGAATAGTGAATATTGAATAGCGTATTGTGATCAGAATGTGTATCTGAGAAGTTAGATTATCAACATTCAGAACTAGATTTTGATTATCTGTTATGGAGGTTTTGTATCTGTTTGGTATATTAAGGGTGGAAATTGGCCCTTAACACTTGGCGATCCTGCGAATCTTCATTGGGCGATAGGCGGAGATACAGAGAATGAACCGCGCCAGTGCAGGAATTCAGTTTCAACAAACAGGTGGCAATGGGAACCTGGCTTGAGGAATTCAAGCACTGGACCACTAAGGAAGAGAAGTTTGAAGAATTTGCCCAAGCCCTGCTGCAAGAATTCAAGTACTGGAACACAGAGCAAGGGGAGATTGAATTGTATAATCAGGTATTTCTGAAAGTTGATTTTCCTGCATTGCCTAGAGACCTTGTCAGAAAAGTTAAAGGGCTAGTGTGGAAGGCAAAATTCAAACATTTTAAGTTATTCCCTACGGAGTCTCTGGAAATAGCTTGGGAAAGGTTTTGGGGAGAACAGTGCTTATGCAGATTTTAGCATTCATATGACTTGAGGGATGCACCTAGAAAGTGCAAGGGGCCTTGGTCTAAAGTCTATGGGTGTGTCTGCCACTGCTGTGAGTATTGTTTACCTTGGAACTGAAGATAGATAAGCCTGAAGATATGTAGTGCATGTCTGATGAAAAGTACAGAGGTGAGGGGTTTGGACCTTATTATACCAGGTTATAGGCCAAATTAGAACAGGAAGAGAACCAAAAAAGGAAGGAGCATCAAAGGTCAAATAGTGGAAGTCAGGTTGATACCCTGGATTTGGGTTATCTGAGTGATCAGGAAGCCTAGACAGAGGAGGCAGGACCAAGTTAGAGATCAGGAAATGCAAAGGATTCTCAGCAACATGTTGTTCAGGCAGTACCAATCACACCAAGATCAGAAGAACGAGACAGAAACAGATTCCTGGGTGCATTGGCACTAACTCAGATTCATAAACAGACAAGGAGGAAGCTGAAATTTAATCCATTGTCTAAACAAGTGATCAGGAAACAAACTGTAGCAACAGTAATACCGGGACCAATGGCACAACCTATTAACCTAGCAAATCTCAGAGTTAAATTTGCCACATTCAAGGGTGAATCCAAGAAGGAAGACCCTGATGCCCATGTAACTCAATTTAGCACAAAATGGGAGGCAAGTGGACTAGGAGTATTGTATGGGGATGATGTGAAGAAGCAGCAGTTTGCTGCCACACTGGAGGGTAAGGCCATGAACTGGTTCATACAGTATGGTGCAGCACATTTTCCTGACACACAAGCTTTGCAAACAGCTTTTTTGTCAAGATTCAGGAGGTGGAAGACTCCAACTGATATCCTGAAAAAACTGAAAACAATGAAACAAAAGAGGCTCCTGGTGGAGGATTATGCACAGCAATTCCTGGACTTGAATGGGAGGCTAGCACCAGCAGAGAGACCTACTAATGAAATGTTAGGGGAAAATTTCTCTAATGGTTTGAGAGACACTCTCAGAACTGCAGTAGCAAGTATAGACATCCCTGGGGGAGCAGGAGGCTTCAATGAATTGCTGACAGCTGCCAGACGAGCAGAGAAAAGATTGGGAAGTGTTAAATATAGAAAGAAGAAGAAACATGATAGTGATTCAGACTCAGATACAGAGTCAGATTCAAATTCAGAAACTGACTCAGACACAGATTCAGAAGATGAGGATTTTGACTCAGATTCAGAGGGTTCCGATACTGAGGACAGGAAGACTAAAAGCAGGAAAAAGAAGAGGAAGCACAAACATAAAGGCAGGAGCAAAACAAGGAAGGATAAGAATGGTAATGGTAAGTCCAAAGCCAAGGTGCAAAATTTGAGCAAGCAGATTGCTGCAACCTTGAAGAGTATGGGAATCTCTACTTCCACTAAAAAGGAGAGACCCTATTGCAACACTTGTCAGAAACGGGGACATACAGATGCAAACTGTTGGTATAATCCTAATAACAGGTCAAATCCTGGACCATCAGCATAGAGAGCTAATGGACCAGCTGCCAATGCTGTGGAACCAGACAGGAACATAGGAGGGGAAGGCCCCAAACGATTTCAAGGAAGGAACAATTGGGTGCCACCCAACCAGCAAGGACCTGAAGATCCATGTACCTACTGTGATCAGACAGGACATAGGCAAGGTCCAAATTGCCCTCTGTGGTGCAAGCATAGGGAAGAAAGGGGGATACCCATTATCAGATACAATAATCAGAGACAACCTGCACAAGTCCAGCAGAATAGACCTCCACAGGCCAATGTTGTGATTGTGGAAGAGTCAAAGCAAAGTTCTGAAGATAGGTGGCAAGAGAATCAGAAAACTGGGCATGGTTTATTTCATAATCATTGTGATTGTTCTAACTGTATGCAGATGGAAGGTGTTCCTGAAAAGGCAGCACCAGTTTTGCCAGTCACCAGATCAGGGCACAGTATGTTGCCGACCCTGTTGTCTCTCATAAGGAGATGAAAAACCCTCATTTTTGGGATACACAGAAACAAGTCAGAGAGGAATGTCTGAATCTGATTCAGAAAAAGCAAAAAAAGGAGAGTATTGATTTGAAAGGTCAGAAGACAGGCAAGCAGATGGATATTTAGGAGGAGATTCTGCAATAGGAAGCCAAGGAGGCTCAGATAACAGCAGAAGTCCTGAAGAATACCACAGTCACTATGGATCAGATATTGAGTCTAGTGCCTGAATTTAAAAGATAGGTGCTTAAAAGCCTTACTGAGTAGGATGACCAGGCTGATGAGCTTGATGTATGGCAAGTTGAAGCTGAGGATGTGGACTATCAAGTTCCTAAAATCACTGTGACTTATCAGAATCAAGAAATATAGGGAGCACTTTTGGATGGAGGGTCAGGTGTGAATATTTTACCTGAGTTCTTGTATACGAATCTTAATCTCCCTGAATTGGAAGAAGCTCCATTTCAATTGAAGATGGCTGATCAGAGAAGGATCCAACCTCTTGGAATACTCAAGAATCAGCAAATCACAATTTTAGGTTTGACCTTACCTGTAAATTTTGTAGTGCTCAAGATGGATGAAGGGGATAGTCCCTATCCAATTCTGTTGGGAAGGCCTTGGTTCAAGCAAGCTAAAGTGAAACAGGATTGGGGTGCTGCAAGGGTAACAATCAAGAAGGGAAAGAAGAGAATTCATCTGAATATGGTACCTAGTGTTGTTTTGGCAAAAGACACTAGAGCTTTGTATGTACAGGGTACAAACATGGTTGGTGAAGTAGAGGATGATGAAGAGGATGCTTTTCTCAAAGTGAATGAATCAATTGTACATGTGTTTGATATTGATGTTGTCAGAATTTTGGAAAACCTGAAGGAATAGAGGAAATCTACAGTTTCTGAAAAACAGGTTCCAATTAAACAGGAAGCCCCTGAAGTGGAGGAAGTTTTGAATAAACAACTGTCAGAGGAGGAAGAGAAGATGCATATTCAGCAGATCTTACAGGCAGAGAAAGCTTTTGAGGAACAAATGGCCAAAACAACTAGGGTACAAGAAGATGACCTACAGGATTTGAATCTGGGTTCTGAACAGGAGCCTAAGATGGTAAAAGTGAGTGTCCATGCACAGGGACAGTTTAAAACAGATTTAGGCAAATTACTCAAGGAGTTCAAGGATATTTTTGCCTGGACTTATACTGATATGAAGGGTGTAGATCCAAGCTTTTGTATGCACAAGATTAATTTGAAAAAGGATGTTGTTCCTATTATCTCCCAAAGGTACAGGATGAATCCTAATTATGCCAAAGCTGTCAAGGAGGAACTGGACAAGTTATTGAAAGTGGGGTTTATCTATCCTGTGGAGAAAGTTACTTGGTTGTCACCAATAGTTGTGGTACCTAAGAAGAATGGCAAACTCAGGATTTGTGTTGATTACAGGAAACTCAATGTAGCAACTGTAACAGATCCATTTCCTTTACCATTTCAGGACACATTGCTGGATGCTGTTGTAGGACATCAGATGTATAGTTTTTTGGATGGTTTAGTGGCTACAATCAGATACTTATGGCTGTGGAAGATAGGGAGAAAACAATATTTGTGATAGAATGGGGTGTTTATGCAAGTAATGTCATGGTATTTGGGTTGAAGAATGCTCCTTCCACGTTTCAGAAATGGATTCAGGAGGTCTTTGCTCCATATTTGACAACTTTTATGAGGGTATTTTTGGATGACTTCAGTGTTTTTGGAAAGACAGAAGATCATCTGCAACATCTCAGATTGTGCTTTGAAAGATGCAGAGTGGCCAGGTTGAGCTTGAATCCTGCCAAATGTGCATTTGCAGCTAAAAGGGGTATTTTACTGGGCCATATCATTTCAGAAGAAGGAATGCAGGTGGATCCTAAAAAGGTGGCAGCAATTCAGAAGGCTAAAGCACCAACTAATCTCAAGGAGTTAAGCAGATTTATGGGACAGATTAAGTGGCATAGTAGGTTTCTGAAATACTTGTCTCGTGTCTGTGTTCCATTAACTAAGCTAACAAAGAAGGATGTTCAGTTTTTTTGGTCAAAAGAACAGGAGAAAGCATTCAGATTACTCAAAAAGATGTTACAGGTGGCTCCTATTATGCAACCTCCTGATTGGAGTCTACCATTCCATGTCTTTGGAGATGCTTCTGATATAGCTGTAGGAGCAATGCTCATGCAGGAGAAATAGAAATGTTGGTTTAGACCAGTCTATTATGCCTCCAAAGTGATGACAGGAGCAGAGCGAAATTATTCTGTGACTGAAAGAGAATGTTTGGGTGTAATATTTGCCTTAAGAAAATTCAGACACTATCTTTTGGGTAATCCTATTGTTATTCATGTGGATCACCAAGCCCTCATTTATTTGGTGAACAAGCCTGAACCAACTGGAAGATTGGCAAGATGGATTTTGCTGCTACAGGAGTTTGATTATACTATTGTTCATAGGCCAGGCAGAGAACATCTGGTTGCTGATTATTTGAGCAGGTTGGAGACAGGAGAACCTTCAGAAGGAATTTCAGATGATTTACCTGATGCTGATGTGTTTCAGATTCAGCCAACTGGATTAGAGGACTGGTATGATCAAATGTTGCATTATCTTACAGAGGGAGTGTTTCCTAAAGGGATGACATTAGATTACAGAAGGAAGATGGTACTTAGAAGTAGCACTTTTTCTGTCATTGGAGGGTATCTTTATAAGAAGGGAGTGGATCAGATTCTCAGAAGATTTGTTCCTAATAGTTAGCAAACTGCAATGTTGGCTGAGGCACATACAGGAGATGCTGGAGGACATTTCTCAGGTGAAATAACCAGCAGAAAAATATTTCACAGTGGTCTATGGTGGCCTACAGTTATTAAGGATTCACATTTGTTTGCCAAGACTTGTGAGAAGTGTTAGAGGGATGGTTACCCTAAAAACAAGGATAGGATGATTCAAAACCTTGTCTTGCCATTAGGCCCATTTGAGAAGTGGGGTTTGGATTTCATGGGTCCATTTAAGCCAATTGCACAAAACACAGGAAATAGGTATATTTTGGTTGCAACAGATTACTGTACTAAATTGGTGGAAGCTGTGGCTCTGAAGGATAACAAGGCCAGGAGTGTAGCCTCCTTCTTGTACAACAATATTATGACAAGATTTGGGTGTCCTATTGAACTGGTTTCAGATCAGGGAGTTCATTTCCTGAATAAGGTGATTAGAGTACTGGCTGAAACTCATATGATTAGTCACAAGATGTCTTCTGTATATCATCCACAGGCAAATGGGTTAGCTGAAAGTACCAATAAGATCTTGGTCAAGATCTTGAAGAGGACAGTTGCAAAAAACAGGAAGGATTGGGATCTGAAACTCAATTCAGCACTTTGGGCTTTCAGAACAGCTTTTAAAGTCAGTACAGGGCTTACACCATTCAGATTAATTTATGGAAAGGAAGCTGTAGTGCCAATGGAGTTCATTGTGCCATCTTTGAGAGTGGCTGTGCAACACAGATTGACACAGGATGAGTCATTGCAACACAGATTAAACCAGTTGTTGACTTTGGATGAAGATAGGTTTCATAGTGCTTATGTGGCAACCGTGATTCAGAATAGGAGGTCAGCATGGTTAGACCAATATCTGAAGAAGAAAAAATTGAAGGAAGGGGATTTAGTTCTGATGTAAAATTCCAAATTGGGCAAGCATCTTGGGAAGCTCAAACTCAGGTATGTGGGGCCATACACAATTTTTCAGGACATTGGTCAAGGAACATTTATTTTGTCTGACTTGGAGGGGAATCTGGCTAAAAAACCTATTAATGGTTTCCGGTTGAAGAAATTCTTGCCTAGTGTGTTTCACGACACTAGAGATGTGCAATGTGCCTTGGTGGGAGTGATCTCATGTTCTAATTTTGAAGGACAGTATTATTATTCTATTGTTGAAACCGACTGGGGTGACAAGGGCATTATAAGGAGAATAAGAGATGATGGCAAACGTCAAGTCTTCACATGTGCTGAGGTGGGTTTTCCAAAGTTTGGTGCATGCAAACGGCTGTTCGAACTGGAGTCTACTCGCGCATAGAGAATTCATTCGCGTTCTGCGTTTTCAAGGCCTAGCGTTTTCTGTGTCGTTCTGCTGAGCGTTCTGCTATACTTCTACTTCGTTCTCAGTGATTGTTTACGAGTTCTTTTCTTTCCGAAGCTTCCCGCTATGAGGAGAAAACTCAGTTCACCAGAGAAGATGGCTGATGAGCCAGTCCGGCGTTCTGCTCATGGTAAGGAGAAATTACCACAGGCTGATGCAAATGACTCAGATGCTAGTGAGGAGGATCTTACCAATTATGAAATGAAACCGCGCGCCGCGAGAGATTTGGCCTTGAAATTGATGTATCCTTTACATGATTTTCAGGTTCAGATGAATATTGAGCAGGAAGATAATGTTTTATGGCTGGAGTAGATGAAGCTAACTGAGTATGCTAGATTGCCATGGGAGAAGTATGAACAGAACATTTATGCACCCACTTAGTTGGCTTGTTTGCAGTCAGCTGATGTACCTTCCTGTCATAAGGAAGTGACCCCTGAGTTTTTAGCCAAAGTTTTTAAGTTGCCTATGGAAGGAGAAACAGAATGGAGCAAAGCATCAGATGAGCAGATGGTTTTGCTGAGTTTGGAGCTGCAGAAGGAAGTAGAAACTATTATGTAATCAAAAAGGTTAAGAGTAAAAACAGAAGAATGCAGCTGACATGGTTCATGGAGAGGATCTTACTTCTGGTGAAATTCGACTACATGAGCAAAGATACATTTGGTTTACTAGTAGCTACAGAATCGGGCACTATGTTCAATTGGGCACATATCATGTACAACATATTAGTTATGGAAGTACATGGTACAGACAAAAGAAAGCAATCTGGTAATAGCAAAATTCCAGCCATTCTAGGAATGATTTTTGAGGGGGCCAAAGTGGATTCTTTTCAGTTAACATTGTCATGTTCTGGTTTGGGTAAAAACAGAAAGGCAGGGGGTAGTAGAAGAACTTCTATCTCTACTTCTGTGCCTGATGAGTCAGAACCACCAACCAAGAAGATAAAGACAGAGACAGCAGTTGAAAGTCAGAAGCATGATCAGAAAATAGAATTTGTGGATCAGGGGAGTGAGGCTCAGATTTAGACTGAAGAAACAGGTGAATGGGGGACAGATTTTTGAAAAGTCAATTGCAGAAAAGACCTGTTAGCAGGCAAGGCCAAGTACAGGGGATTCCTGTGAAGAAAATATCAATCAGATTGGGCAAAAAGGAGAAAGAGGAGCAAAATGTATAGCCTGAAACTGACTTAGTGAAGAAATCAGATGTTTTGATGGGGAAACAGAAAATTGAAGACTTGGATATTTCAGTAAATGTGGATAAGAAGGATCAGGAGAATTTGACAGCTTCATTGGCTGTTAAATCACTACAGGAACTTAGTGTGTTCATTGAAAAACAGCAAGGTCATATTCACAACTTGAATTAGACTGTTCAGATGTTGAAGGATTCAAATAGAGCATTGGTGTCTATGATGCAAGATGAAAGAGCCAAAACTGTGAACTTTGATGTGTTGTCACAAAAAATTGAGGAATTAGGAGAGTTTTTCAAAAGTCAGATTATTGAAAAAGAAGAGACCATTGTAATGATGAACAGGAAGCTGCCATAAGCAGAAATCAAAGCAAATACAGTGAGGGAATGGATAAAAGATCTAAAGTTAACCTTTGATAATGAGCTTACTGAATTGTCAAAAGAAAACACAAGGTTAATGGCAGAATGTGGTGTGTTGAAGGACAGACTAAAGGTGTTGGAGGATGTGGAGAATCAATTAAAAGGTTCAGTTGATTCAGATGAAGTTGATGTAGATGCAGTATTCTTAACAGGAAATGATTTGAATCATCTGGTCAATGAAGTATTGGAAAATGGAGATATGGTTTGGAACTCTATACAGAAAAAGATGGAAGGGGTAATGCAAAAACCTTGTAGCATGATTCAGATTAAGGATGAGTCAGAAACAGAAGCTAATCTGAATATGTTAAATAAGGAATTGTTGAGTACAGTGGAAATGCAAAAACATACCCTGACAATTCAAAAATTGGATTCAGAAATTTTGGAAGAACAAATTAAAGATTTGAAAGTTCAGAGAGGAAAGGCAGATTTGTTTCAGAAGAAATCTGAAGAGGCAGAAAGTAGTCAATCTGACTATGAAGACAAATTCAAAGCACTGATTCAGTTTGTTAGTAAACATAGAAGTGTTTTTAGAGGGAGAACTAATGTGCCAGAATCAGAGGAGTGGAAGAATATTCAGCAATGGTTATTGGATTTTTCTGATGAGAAGAATTTTTCAGACACTTTGGAGCTCGAGGAAGTGAAGAAAGATAGTGAGGAAGTAATTCAGGAAGAAAATCTGATTTAGGAAAGATCGGCAATTATTCCTGTTGGAGATGTCTACAATGTACCAATCCAACAGGAGGTTGTTTTTACAAATGTGCAGGATGAAAATGTGGATTTCTCCATAGAGGAAGTACAGATGATGGAAGATACACCAAAAGCAAACTAGTACTGAAAAGTGATCAGAATTTGAAAGCAGGAGATCAAGGGATGTTGTGGGCTCAGGTCAACTATTTTGGGAAAATAGTATCCACCGGGTGTGCTAGTGTTAGAGGCATAACCTTAGGGATTATTTATCACTTTAGTTTGAGCCTTAGGGAGTAAGGGATATGTAGGGGTGTTAGTTGTACCTTTTTGAATGGAAGAGTCATGAACCTTTTGGATGTAACTATTCGTGGAAGGAAGAGAGAATGGGAATGTGCTGCTGTAGAAGACAGTTCTGTTTTGGCAATGAAAGGATGTTACTTGATTTTGCCTGTGTATATCTGATTCTCTGTATTGTATTCTGAATTATTTGATTCCATTGATAAGGTTAATGGTGATGAATAGTGAATATTGAATAGCGTATTGTGATCAGAATGTGTATCTGAGAAGTTAGATTATCAACATTCAGAACCAGATTTTGATTATCTGTTATGGAGGTTTTGTATCTGTTTGGTATATTAAGGGTGGAAATTGGCCCTTAACATGGAGAAATGCATAAGGTATGTGAAGCCTGTCAGTTTGGAAAACAGGCAAGGAAACCATTTCCTAGACATGTTCAAGAGAGTAAGAAGCCATTGGAATTAATCCACTCTGATATGTGGACTACTAAAGCTGCATCTCTTGGAGGCTGTCATTATTTTGTCACTTTTATTGATGACTATAGCAGAAAAGTTTGGGTGTATTTTATGAAAAAGAAAAGCGAAGTTTTTCGGCATTTCAAAACTCTTAAAGCTATGGTTGAAAAAGAAACAGGCCTACAAATAAAATGCCTAAGGTTAGATGGAGGGGGAGAGTACCTCTCAAATGAGTTTGCAAGGTTCTTGTAGGAGCATGGCATAAAGCAGCAATATTCATGCAATCATACCCCACAACAAAATGGAATTGCAGAAAGAAAAAATAGGCATATTGGAGAGGTATCTCGTGCCATGCTCAACGAAAAAGACTTACCAAATTTTTACTGGGCTGAAGCAGTTGCTACAGTAGTCTACATAATGAACAGGACTCCCACTGGAGCAATACATGGGATGACTCTAGAGGAGAGGTATATTGGTAGGAAACCAAATATTTCTCATTTGAAGATTTTTGGTTGCATTGCCTATGTTCATGTGCCAGATGAGTTGAGATCCAAGTTGGATCCAAAAGCTGAGAAGTGCATCTTTATTGGTTATTCTCTGCGCAGAAAGGGTTTAGATGCTATAACCCTTCTACTCGTAAGTTTACAATGAGCAGAGATGTTGTTTTTTATGAGATGAGTACCTGGTATAAAACAGTAAATGTGATTGATAATGTAGATGCACACAATGGTAATGCTGCACAGAATTCACAGCAGCAGTCCCAAGATATTAGTGGACCTGGAGAGTCCTCTAGCAGTGGTTCACATTCTTCGCCATGGACAGGTAGATTGAGATCAGGAGAATCTTCTCAAAGCAATGCAGATAATGGTATGCAGGTATCACGAAAAGGAAAAGAGAAGGTAGATCAGCCCATGTTTGATATGAATGCAGGTCACTCTTATGTGGATGGTGAATCCAGTGCCTTAGAATCAAGCATTGATGATGAGTTGGGTATTCCTTCTATTGTTACACCTAGAGTAAGGAAGACCAGGGATGTTTTGAGAGCACCTGGGAGTGAACCTACTTTGCGCAGGTCTACCAGAGTTAGGTATCCTGTGGATAGGTTGAAATATGATGGATTTACAGCCATTCACTATGCATATATGGTCAAAGTGATATAGGAACCAGAACCCACTTCTTTTGAGCAAGCCATGGGAAAAGAAAAATGGGAGAAAGCCATGGATGAAGAAATGGATGCTTTGGAAGCAAATACTACATGGGAATTGGTACCTTTGCCTAAAGATAAGAATGCAACTGGTTGTAAGTGGGTTTATAAGGTGAAGCACAATGCAGATGGCTCTGTGAACAGATACAAGGCAAGATTAGTAGTCAAGGGGTATGCACAAACATATGGCATTGATTATGAAGAAACATTTAGTCCAGTTGCAAGGATGGCAACCGTAAGAGCAGTCATTGCTATGGCTGCATCAAAGGGATGGTCTCTACATCAGATGGATGTAAAGAATGCCTTCTTGCATGGTGATTTGCAAGAAGACATCTATATGGAGCAGCCACCAGGTTATGTGCATGCTATTCATCCTGATTTTGTTTGCAGGTTGACGAAACCCTTGTATGGCTTGAAGCAAGCACCTAGAGCATGGTCTAACAAGATAGGACAGTATCTTATCACTATTGGCTTTCAGATTTCCAAGGCAGATTTCTCACTTTATGTGAGAAAAACAGAGAAAGGTATTATGCTACTTGTCATTTATGTTGATGATTTGATTATGATAGGTGACAGTGATGAAGATATCCTTCATGTGAAAATGCTATTGAAGCAGAAGTTTGAGATGAAGGATTTGGGAGAGCTGCGTTATTTCTTGGGCATTGAGGTGATTAGATCACCAAGTGGGATACAGCTCTTGCAGAGGCAGTATGGACTGGACATGCTGTCCAAATATGGGATGACAGGCTGTAAGCCTATTTCAATTCCTTTCGAGCAGAATGTGAAGCTGAGCACAGATGCAGGTGGGCTTCTAAAAGACCCTACTATGTACAGACGCATAGTAGGAAGTTTGATTTATATGACTATTACCAGGCCAGATTTGAGCTATGCTGTTGGATTGGTAAGTCAGTTTATGCAGGCTCCAAGGAAACCACATTTGGATGCGGCTAGACGCATACTCAGGTATGTGATGTCCACATTGCAGTATGGACTATTTTATGAGACTGGGGTTCAGATACAGTTGCATGGATACACTGATGCTGATTGGGCTGGTAGTATTTCTGATAGACGATCTACCAGTGGATATGTGTTCTCTTTTGGGAGTGCTGCAGTCACTTGGAGCAGCAAGAAACAGCCTATAGTTGCCTTGTCGAGCACAGAGGCTAAGTACAGGGGTGCAGCAATGGCTGCATGTGAGGTAGCTTGGTTGCATAAGCTACTTTATGAGATGCATCAGTCTACAGATGGGCCAGTTGTCATTTATTGTGACAACATGAGCAGTATAGACTTGGCAAATAACCCAATCTATCATGCTAGAACAAAGCACATTGAGGTGCATTATCACTATGTGCGAGAGAGGGTTTTACTAGGTCTTATTGATCTAGTTTATGTCAGCACAGAGGATCAGGTAGCTGACATATTCACGAAGGCATTGGGCGCAGAGAAGCTGCGCAAGTTCAGAGACCTACTTGGTGTGCAGGAATTGGGATTGAGCTCGAGGGGGAGTGTTGAGATATCGAGCTCCACTCGTGATACGCTAGGTGACTGTTGTGTATTTATGTCACCGACTTGTCATTTGCAGATGCAGTTGGTACACCGCCCATGAATAATAGCTACATGACAGCTATCCTTATCTAGTCTAGTTCGTGGCTCAGTTAGTATGCCACTTTAGTTAGTTGAGTTTGGTTTGAGACCCATATATAGGGTTCTTCTATTTCTTTGTATTAGAGTTCTTTTGGCTTACACATAAGAAGAGGAAAACTATTTTTAGCTTCCACCTCTGTGTGTATTCCCCCATTGTGCAAACAAGAAAGCTATAAGTGAGACTCCTTCCTTCTCTTCCACAATCTTGACATGGGGTTCAGATACAGTTGCATGGATACACTGATGCTGATTGGGCTGGTAGTATTTCTGATAGACGATCTACCAGTGGATATGTGTTCTCTTTTGGGAGTGCTGCAGTCACTTGGAGCAGCAAGAAACAGCCTACAGTTGCCTTGTCGAGCACAGAGGCTAAGTACAGGGGTGCAGCAATGGCTGCATGTGAGGTAGCTTGGTTGCATAAGCTACTTTATGAGATGCATCAGTCTACAGATGGGCCAGTTGTCATTTATTGTGACAACATGAGCAGTATAGACTTGGCAAATAACCCAATCTATCATGCTAGAACAAAGCACATTGAGGTGCATTATCACTATGTGCGGGAGAGGGTTTTACTAGGTCTTATTGATCTAGTTTATGTCAGCACACAGGATTAGGTAGCTGACATATTCACGAAGGCATTGGGCGCAGAGAAGCTGCGCAAGTTCAGAGACCTACTTGGTGTGCAGGAATTGGGATTGAGCTCGAGGGGCAGTGTTGAGATATCGAGCTCCACTCGTGATATGCCAGGGTGACCGTTGTGCATTTATGTCACCGACTTGTTAGCTGTAGATGCGGTTGGTACACCGCCCATGAATAATAGCTAGATGATAGCTATCCTTATCTACTTTAGTTCGTGGCTCAGTTAGTATGCCACCTTAGTTAGTTGAGTTTAGTTTTGAGACCCATATATAGGGTTCTTCTATTTCTATGTACTTGTGTTCTTTTTGGCTTACGCAACTAAGAAGAGGAAAATTGTTTTCAGCCTCCACCTTTGTGTGTATTCCCCTATTGTGCAAGCAAGAAAGCTACAAGTGAGACTCCTTCCTTCTCTCCCACAATCTTGACACACCATCACCTTGATGAATAGGGCACTCAATCCAAAAATTTTGAAGCACAATCCAAAATGGTTTAGTGTCCAATTAGAGAACAATATATTCTATCTAAGATCCTTTGAGGTGAGCAATATATTTTAAATTGGAAGTTTATGTATGCTAATACTATTGTTATGTCACATGCTTATAATATATGTGTATTCTAGGTTATGACCAAGAATTTTGAAACCTTGCATTGGATTTTTTACGAGACAAATATACCCCAAATCATTAGTGAGCAAAGGAACAGGAGAATCTTGGACATGGAATGATTTGGAAGATTCAAAGTAGAGTGGCATCTAGCATTCAATATAAAGGGAAATAAATCATAAAGGAAGGATATCACTTGGACTTGTTGCCCACATCCATATAGTAAGAGGCTCCCTCATGATATTGCATTAAACTTGTATAGTACAATACTAAGATAAGAAAATATTAATGGCACCCACACTAAACACACACATGGCCTTTATACTCAACCAAAATACCCCACGGCCTCACCACCAAGAGCATATAGCCACTATGAATTGATTTTACAAAAGATACATTTGTAGATTAATTTTCTAAATCATAGTCCAATGTATTGGCCTTTCCAACTGCAAGAAATTGGAGTACCCAAATAGATCGGTATCTTACTAGCACCTCATGTTACATACATAGGGGGGAACCCCCCTTGGTGTGCAAATCAGATGCTATATGCACGCATAGTGAATGCTAGAAGGTCCCCAAGAACAAAGAACTCTACTAAAACTCATAAAGCAAGAAAAAGGTTTTGCATGACATGAGACAAAAAGACAAATTGGGTACAATCTTCCCCCATGCCTTATGTGAGCGCTCCACAAGGCATGTATTCATAAATTTACTAATCTCCAAGCTAAAAAATAGCCCAATTTACAATTAGCATGCTTTGGCTTTTGTGTTTGTTTTTGCCCAAATAAATAATAAAGTGGTTGGGCATCCCCAAAATCGGACTATGCCCAAATACAATGCCCAATATTGAAATATTTAAACCAAGCACCTATGTGGACACAAAATAATAAATATTTATCTAGTGCTTCAATAAATAAGTGTACCTAAATAAATATTAGCACCGCATCTTTAATGATAAGGTGCATGCCCATAAAAAATGATAATTTCTTCTAGATAATCTGAATACACGCTATCACCCAATGCTTCCCAACGCCACTACTGCCTACTTTGCACATCAACTGAAGCATTCAAAGTTGTTAGAAAATAATAAAATCAAGCTAACAAAAGTAAATACTTAGCAGTCTTTAGCTACAAAATAAATAAATAGGTTGAAACTATGTTGTCCTAGCCTTAATTTAATACAAGTGCACTCTAAACTCATAAACGTCCATTAATTTAAATATGTATTATGTAGAATCACCCACATGCATTAAATTAATATGACATCCAAAAAGGACAGGCGCCCCTGTCAACTTCTCGCACAAGGAATCCACCTTGTGAACGAGCCCTAACAAATACATATGGTTTTATAGAATCTACTTTAAAACCCCACAGAATCCATTGTGGAATATGCCTCCTGGCATCATACCCCCGGGGTGGAATAGCAATTGTCCTCAATTGCTATTAGCTCAATGTGGAATGAGCAGTGAGAGATAAGTACTTACGTCATAGGCATGCATCCATTGGGTCTCTTACAATAGGATGATTTTTAAATTTAAACAAATATCTAGAATATCTATGGCCAGTTCTAGTGGTCATAAAATGAGTATCTAAAATAGTTTTAAGTTCAAGGATTTCAGTTTCTTCTTCTAACAAAGGAGGGTTTTCATAAACAGGGTGAGCAGGTAACTGGCCTTGAAAAGGTCATAACAAAGTGATGTGAAAAGTATTGCGGATTTTTCAATGTGAAGGTAGTTCTAATTTAAATGCATTGTCATTAATTTTGTGAATGATTTTGAAACGTCCATAAAATCTAGGGGCTAACTTAACAACATGGTGTTTCTCAACACTTTGCAATCTTCTCTTTTCAATGCGTAACCAAGCATAATCATCAACTTTGAAACTCATGGCTTTTCTTTTATTGTTAGCTTGTTTAGTATATGATTGCTGGGCTTTCACAATCATATCTTTAACTTCAACAAAGATAGTAGCATGCGTATTAGCAATATCATCAGTAGCTTTAACTTTGTTTGACAATGAGGTAACAAGTGTAAGCAGTCTATGTCCATAAATGATTTCAAAAGGTGCTTTTTGTGTAGGTGTATGTGGTGTATTATTGTATGTAAATTAAAGTAAATGCAAGTGTGTATCCCATGTTTGTGGTTTTGAAATTGTGTATACATGCAAAAGATCTAGAATTGTACTGTTAATAGCTTTTGTTTTCCCATTGATTTTAGGATGAAATGCAGATGAGAAATAAATCTTTACCTAAATTAGCAAACAAAGTAGTCCAAAAATTATTGTAGAATCTAGAATCATTATCAGAAATAATAAATTTTGGCAAACCATGGTTAGTGAAAATAGTCTTCAAAAACAATTGTGTAGCTTGAGATGCAATTAATGTTTTCTTGCATGAAAGGAAATATGCTTGTTTACTAAATTGACCTATGATAGTCCAAATCATATCATGATTAGCTTTTGTATTAGGCAAACCACTTATAAAATCCATTGAAATATGTTCCCATGGTCATTCAGGAATTGGTAAAGGCATTAACAAACCATATTGCTTACCATGGTGTTGCTTGATTTGTTGACAAATTAAACATTCAGAAACAAAGTTAGAAACATCAAATTCCATTTATGGCCAATAAAAATCTTCAATCAATGTATGTAAAGTAGAAATAATACCTCTATGTCCTTGATATGGGGGACAATGAATTTTATGCAACATAAATTATCTAAATGGAACAGTGACACACAATATTTTCTCATAAAATATAAATCCATTAGAATAAGACAAAGAATCAATTGGAATCCAGTTATTAGCAACTAATTTATTCCAACTAGTGTCATGGTCATAGGTATCTTTCATAGGGATAAGGGAATCAAAAGATAGAACAGAAATATTATGAATACTTGGTCTTCTACTCAATGCATTGGCAACAACATTCTCTCTTTCAGGTTGATATTGGATAAGTGGATGGAAACTTTGAATGAAAGCAGCCCATTTGATATAATGGTGAGAAATTTGTGGCTGACTAAGAAGATGTTTAATACTTTGTTGGTTAGTTTTGATCATGAATTCGGATCCCATTATATAGTGTTTCCATTGACGTAAGGCCTGTACTATAGCTAACAATTCCTAATCATAGGTAGAATACTTCAGTTCAGAGGGTTTAAGTTTGCAACTAGAATAGGCTATGGGATGTGAGTCTTGCATAAGGACAGCTCTTATTCCTGATCCGCTAGCATCAATGACTACTACAAAGAATGGTCGATTAAAATCAGGTATTTGCAAAACAGATGCATGTGTTAAAGCATGTTTCAATAAATCAAAAAACTTTTGTTGATTATCAGACCAATGATATACAACACCTTTGTTTAATAATTTCATTAAAGGCAATGCAAGCAATGAAAAATTTCTCACAAATTTTCTGTAAAAGCTAGCAAAACCCAAGAAAGAACGTAACAGATGTATAGGTTTAGGGATTGGCCAATTCAAAATTTCTTCTATCTTTTTAGGATCAACTTGAATACCATCAGAAGAAAGAATATAACCTAAGTATTCAATTTGGGTTTGAAAAAATTCACTCTTTTCAAGGCTAGCATATAATTGATTGTCTTTCAATAATTTGAAAACCAAAGATAAATGTTCATAATGCTCATTCTCATTCGTTCTAAAAATCAATATGTCATCAAAGAAAACAATTACACAATGTTGATACTTCAAAAATATTCGATTCATCATACAACTGAATGTAGTTGGTGCATTAGTCAACCCAAAATGCATAACAAGAAATTCATAATGACCAAGTTGAGTTCTAAATGCAGTTTTGAAAATGTCAAGTGCGTCCAGTCGTACTTGATGATATCCAGATTTGAGATCTATCTTGCTAAAAATAGTGGCTCCCTATAATTTATCCATGAGGTCATCTACCCTAGGGATTAGATATCTATTCTTAACAGTGATCTTGTTTAAGGCACGATAGTCAATGCACATATTCCTATAGGTATTATTTTTCTTCTTAACTAATAGGACAAATGTACCAAAAGGAGAACTACTGGGCCTAATGAGTCCTCGGGTTAACAGTTCTTCAACTTGTGCTTGGATTTCTTTATGTTCAATTTGATTGTGTCTATAAGGTGCTTTACATGGTAGTTGAGAACCTGGGATTAAATCTATTTTATGATCTTCAGGACGTGTAGGTCGTAAACGAGGGGGTAAATCAACAACAAAACAATCTTTAAATTGTGAAAGAAATTGTGCATGCCTAGGATGCATCTAATTTTCCCTAGCTTCAATTTCATTCACCCATACTAACTATGATTTGCTACCTTTTCTCAATGCACGTTTAGCCTGTGTGTGACTAAGCAATGGAAAATTATCAAAGGTGTGTGTTCCATGTAATGTAATTTGTTTTTCGTTTGACTGAATTTTCATTGAATGTGTAGAATAATGTATGTTAGAATTATATTTGTGATACCAAGGCATTCCTAAAATAATGTCACTAGCTTGCAAAGGCACAACCAAGAAATTTTTACACTCAACATAATCACTAATTTTAATTTCTAAATCATGAACTTCTTGTGTACCATTGTATCTAGTGCCTAAGAATGCAGCTTTTATATGATAATGAGTTGGAACAATGTGTAAGTTCAATACTTTTACCAACTTTGTATAAATAAAATTATGTGTGCTTCCATCATCATGCAAAACAATCTTTTCATGGCCATGCACAAGACATTTCATTGTTAATAATGAATGAAGATTTGGCATACCTGGTAAAATATCTGAAGCAGTACCGATATCATCATCATCTATCGTGAAATCTGACATTTCTTCATGGTCTTTGTCTCCAGTCGCTCCCAAGTAGTTGATTTGAATAGTTGACTTCTTGGATTGACAGTTTACTGCTAAGTGTCCAGGTCATTGACACTTGTAGAAAACTATAGACTTTTCTTTGGAAACGTTATTGGTAATGGTTGAAAGTTTGGATATGTTGCGATTTGGCTGGAGAGATGGCTTAGGGTTAGAATTTGTGTTTGATGTGGTAAAGGAGGGGGTCATGTCCAGCATTTACGGAGAGAAGAAGGAACAAAGTGATTTTGATTGAATCTTCGAAAGTTAGAATTGAATTGCTTTGTACCAAAATTACCATTAGTTGGAAATTATTGCGGCCGCTATTCTCGTCCTTGAATTTTGTCTTCAACATCATGGGCCAAAGAAATCACATCCTCCAAAGTATTTGGCTTGAACATGTTCACTTTTGTATAGAAGTGACCAAGCAAACCAGATATATACTTGCACTTGTGGATCGTCTTAGGAACATCTTCAAGCATTTAGAGTTGTAGTAAGGTACTCTAGGAACACTCAATGTATTGCGGTATGGATTCATGATCTCTTTGTTGTAATAGATCCCACTACTTGATTTCTTTTTCATGGAATTTAGGTGAAAGAAAATTCTATAAAAATTTCTTTTGAAAGGCCTCCCAAGTAGTAGGACAATCAATACTCTTGCGGACAACAGTCCACTATAATGATGCTCTATCCACTAGATGGTTAGTGACACATTTGAGTTTATCCTTTTTAGCATACTGTTCTTCATGGAAATAATAATCAAACTGATTGATAAAAGTGAGAATAGTTTTTCCGTCATGTTTCCCATTAAAAGTACAGAATTTGAAATTTATTTTACTTATCTTGGCTTCTTTCCTGAGAGACTGTGCTTCGAGTGTCTCATCGATCGTACGTCGTATAACATCTTCCGGTTGCGCTACATCTTAGTCGACAGTGGATCATTGAAGTGTAGCCAGTTGTGCTTGCAAAGTTTGACATGCTCTTGGTTCCTCTTGAAGTTGCATCATAAATAGGTCAAATTTTTGCTCCATGGTTGGTTCCGGCAAATCACCTTCGGCCATAAAATCTTCCATGTTTTGATCAAACATCTTGCAAAATCTCAAACAACCTCACACACTCCAAATCTCATTAGAGGTATGAGCGTAGCTCAAATTTGGGTTTACAAGGCTTGATTTTTATTTTTATATGTCTTTTTGCAATCTTGCTTCTTTTGTGGGTACGGTAATTCATGACGGTCTTCTTCCAAGCAAATACATGTTCGGTATAGTCTCCGTATGATAATCTACTTGCTTGAAATTGACTCTAATAGGGTGCAGGTGTGAACAGAGGCTTGCTGAAGGTTGGAAACAAGTTTCGAATTAGCTCAGTGTGAACATCTCTACTAAGAAGGAGATTTAAGAGTAAAGTCTTTAAGCTTTAGTAAAGCTTAACTTTAAGCTTTTGAATAAAAGCTTTAACTAATTTTTTTTGGCAGCGCATAGGACAAGAGGATGTCAACATCAAATTCGGCACCGTTCAGTTTATACTCCCGTCGTTGACAATTGAATTTGAGGCTTAAGCTTTATTAAGCTTTGTAATCTCAACTTAATGAAAATTTCTTATCTAGTTCTTTGAGAAAAAACATCGTTATGAAGGAGCTTCTGGAGTGGTCCTCCGCCTCCAGAGAGTGGTCCTTCAGGATCTGACAACACAGCAGGGGGTTCTTCACCGCCAGGAACACACTAGTATTGATGGTTCTTGCAAGACTGCTTATAAAGCCAGTTCGTTCCAGAAGCTTTGCCTTCGCGTGAGATGGTAAGCGATTGGAAGCCCTTGATCTTAGCTTCGCTTTTGATACCACTGGTGCGCAAATGGAATGCTATATGCGCACGTAGTGAATGTTGAAAGGTCTCCAAGAACAAATAACTCTACTAATACTCATAAAGCAATAAGAAGGTTTTGCACGACATGAGACAAATAGACAAATTGGGTACAATCTCCCCCCCATGCCTTGTGTGGCCACTCCACAAGGTATGTATTTATAAATTTATTAATCTCCAAGCTAAAAACTAACCCAATTTACATTTAGCATGCTTTGGCTTTTGTGTTTGCTTTTGCCTAAATAAAGAATAAAGCGGTTGGGCATCCCCAAAATCGAGCTATGACCAAATACAATGTCCAATAATAAAATATTTAAACCGAGCACCTATGCACATATAAAATAATAAATATTTATCAAGTGCTTCAATAAATAAGTGCGCCTAAATAAATATTAGTGCCGTACCTTTAATGATAAGGCGTGCGCCCATAAAAATGCTAATTTATTCTAAATAATCTGAATACACCCCATCGCCCAGTGCTTCCTAATGCCATCGTTAGCTCCTCTACACATCAACTGAAGCATTCACAATTGTTAGAAAATAATAAAATTAAACTAATAAAAGTGAATACCTAGTAGTCTTTAACTACAAAATAAATAAATAGGTTGAAACTCTGTCCTAACCTTTATTTAATATGAGTACACTCTAAACTCATAAACATCCATTAATTTAAATATGTATTTTGCAGAATCACCTATCGTGGAAGTACCCACATGTACATTAAACTAATATGACGTGCAAAAAGGATAGGTGTCCCTCTCAACTTCTCGCACAAGGAATCCACCTTGTGTATGAGCCCTGGAAAATAAATATAGTTTTACGGAATCCACCATAAAACCTCACAGAATCCACCGTGGTCTCATTGAATCCACCTTGGAATATGCCTCTTGGCATCACCCCCAACTAATTGTTGTGGCTCCACTACGACTCTAATACACCCTAGGGATTAGCCCGAGGATGCACTATTCTAACATAAAGCACATGCAAAATATAGTCCTCTCTTCATATTCATTCCATGAGATAATTAAATTCTTAGCAAATTAGGCCCCAAAGGGAACGAACCTACTATGCTACAACATGAGACTCCTTACACTCTCAACGTGGGCCAATGATTGTAACAATCAAGTGTAATGTATCTAGATTTTTTTTTTTGGATACCATGGATATGTAATGCAATGCAAAGATCAATGCTCTTAAGTGCAAAAATATATAAACTTATTGATCAAACAGTGTGGATTGTGCGCAAATAATTCTTTTATTGACTCCACTCTAACACAATGTGCCATTGGTAAGGCAATACCGAAGTGATTTGTGCTACTATCCTTCCTTAAAAGACTTAAAATAAATGAATTCCATATGTCAGGATATGAATAAAATCAAATTTCAATGGATTCTTAACTTCTCACAACCCTTTTTCCTTATTGTTTATGGTTTTGCATTCATTGGTGGGTGAAAGGAGAATTTTTTATGTGTTTTTCGTACATAAAAAATAGTAAATATGCACTTTAACATAAAAATGGGGATAATCTGGGACTAATTGTCATGGCCTAGCCCCACTATACATTCACAAATACAATGATCATTTTTAATAATTTTTTGGCACATAAAATCTATTTTGTCCCATATAAAACCTATTTTTTAAGATTTTTCTTGATTTATCTTATTATTTATCAATTATTGTTTTTTATAAAAGATATGTAGAGCTTGCGTGCACCAAGATACAACCTTATGTTTCCAATGACCTCATGTGAACAGTAAAAGAACCATAAAAATGCATAAAACCCTTAAGTTTTCCAAAATCCCGCAATTCTCGCATTATGAGTCTTCTCGATTTTATTTTTATTATACAAATAGCAAGAAAAAATTGAGAATTCCAAATTTTAAAGCACTAAAAATCATATTCAAACATTTGAGACCATTTTCCATAATATGTGTAACAAATTTATCATAAAACAATAAAATTAAGCACTTATATGTTTAATTTAATACAAATCTTCACATGTTAAAAGTTTGGAAGGCGCTGACGCTCTTCCATGGCCAGTGATGCTCCTCAAAATCATCAAAACTAAGAAGGCATTAAAAAAAATGCGCCCCCCCTTCTTCCTTGTCCTCTACTCTGAAAAAACGTTTTTTAATAAAGTCCTTAGCTTAATTCTTAACTTTAGAAGTTAACCAGTCCACTTTTTGCATATTCACACTTCTCAGAAGTGGTTTTGGCCAAGAAGGAGGACCAAATGAGCTTGGAATCACAAAGGACTGGACATTTGGCTTCGTGGCATCGAAATCTATTAAGCTAGCATATCTAGTAGTCTTTGTATGTAAATAAAAATTATTATTTGATTAATGAAAGTGTTTTATCTAAAATGAAGGTTAGTGGTGGCAGAGTTGCTGCTTGATAAAGATTTTAGGATTAATTTGTATTTTTGGATAGGTGTGGTTGATTTTGGTTGTGCTTGAAAAGATAAAGAAGACAAGATTTGATGATGACAATATGTGATTATGTAGTGCAGATTCTTTAGCACAAGAGATACCACCAAGGTTTATATGATGATGCATGTAGTGCAAATTCATTGCATGAGGCAACACTACAATAGTGCATATTTGCTATATGAGGAAGTACTATGGATTGTGTAGATTCATCATATGAGGCAACACCATGTCCATCATGTACTCTCCATAAGCTCTTGTGATTAGGCTTACAGCAAGTTGGTTTATATCCATCTAGAGTGTAGGTAGCTACCTAGATGAGAGGTCAAACTTGTGAGGAAGGTTCATCCCTTATGGTAGCCAAGAACTAGGGGGGCTATGTGGTTGGCAAACTATCTTACTCACTAACCCTAACCATTTACATACACACTCATTCATTATTCTTTGAGTGATAAGGCAATAAGGTATTGCTCACAAGTGAGATACATACACACTCATTCATTATTCTTTGAGTGATAAGGAAATAAGGTACTGCTCACAAGTGATATATTTTGGGGTGCCAAAAAAGAAGCATATTCTCTCTCTATCTCTCTATTCCATGTCTCTCTCTCTCTCCTTCTCTATAAATTCTCTACATTTTGTATAGCTCCATCAAGTTATTCATTTCTTACTTCAAAAACAAGAATCAAAATGATTCTTATGAATAAAGGCTTATGGAATATTGAAAATCGAAAGAAGAAGAAACTCTAGGAAGTAGGATAAGTAGTTGCATGGGAATATGGGATGATAAGGCTGAAGCCATCATCAAGCTAGAATTGGATGATAATTGCATTCATCATACAGATAGATGTGACACCACAAAAGACAATTGGGATCAACTAAACAAGTTCTTTGGAGCTCAATCCAAGAGTTCCAAGTTTGGTATATTAATTTAAAAAACTTGCTTTGAAATGAAAGCTCAATATTCTCTTGCATCTCATTTGAGACACATGAAATGATTGTTAACTTAGCTTGTAGGAATTAAACTCAAAATTAAAGAAGGCATTGCTATTGGTGTCTTTCTTAAATCTAAAGCTGTGGACTATTTCCTCTTCCTGTTGAAGTAACATAGACGTACATCTTGGTGGCGAATTGTTTGGGAACAAACTGAAGAGTAGTAGTAGAGAGAATGACTATCCATGGAAGATTTGGTATTCATTGAGAAGTTTCCAGACATCATCAAAAGTGGGAGATTGTGAAGAAGCTTCAGGGGTTATGGTCCGTGGAGGTTCATGAAAACAAGAAGGAAAAGATTTAGAATTTGTTCATGGATACTCAACAGTAAGATACGTGGGATGCTTGGTGTTTTGATAATCTTGTGTTTGTCCAATTAGCAACCCACTGGAAGTCGGTAGACAGAGTGTTTTTCACAACATACACTGTTGAAACCCTCAGAAGTTGGCATTATTATAATGTTGGCACAACAACGATCCTAAGAAGAATGAGTTTTGATACTTTTAGAATGGAATATCTCCCCCTCTCTAGTGGTTTGAAAGCCGAATTCAGAGATGTTGAAAAGAAGGAAGTAGAAGAGATGTTGGCCAAAGAATCCCCTAGAGACTAAAGCCCTCTCTGATACTATTCTATTGAGTACAGACCAACTGGTTGGAGCCAAGCCCGTGATGAATGACGCAATCAAGAGGCAAGCGTTAGAACGAGTCGAGAGGTATGTAAGAAGAGAGAAGGTAAGAATCAAGGCTGAGAACAAGCTCGCAGAGAAGAAGCCTCCTTTGACGCCCTAAAAGCACTTTTTACAAAAGTCCCCATGGCGACTCAAGGTCCCCTTCTTAGTTAGATTCGTCGTGGAAATATTGATGACAGGCAAGCAAATGTAGTCCCATTGCCAATTTTTAAGGGAGAGTACAATGAAGACCCTGATCTTCATGTAGTAGAGTTTATGGTAGCATGTGTGGCTAACAATGTCAGAACCCTTGAGCATTGGTTAGCAATATGCCCCGCCACATTCAAAGACGCAGCGTTTCAGTGGTATGAGAGACAAGCATCAAGAACTTTTGGCACATGGGACGACCTAACACTACAACATATAGACCCAATAGCGGCGTTTAAAGCGACGAAATTAGTCACGGAAAAAATTATCCCCGTCATCACTATTCGCGATTGATTCGTCGCTATATGCGTCGCTATTTGCATCGCTATTTGCGTCACTATTTGCGTCGCTATTAGCGTCATTATTAGCGTCGCTATTTACGTGGCTAACCCAATTAGCGACGCAAATAGCGATGCATATAGTGACGCTAATAGCGATGTATATAGCGACGGTTGCAGAGTAAATTTGCGATGCAAATAGCGACGGTTACAGAGGGGGAAAAAAATAGGTGGCAGGGCATACAGCCCTGCCACCCTTCTAGCTATATGCACTAAATATTCTTGCATAATTCATTTGCCAATGTTAGCTACGTCTAATGTCTAAAAATTGTGTATCAGATTATTTAAAAAAAACTGAATCTTTTGATTGCAAAAGCAAGATATAATTAATTTGAAAAGGTATTTCGCAAGGAGCTTTTTCATCACTTGCTTAGGCCTGAGAAGAAAAAGAGATTGTGATTACAAAAGCTAGATATAATCAATTCAAAAAAGTATTAATCAAAGAGCTTTTTTATCACTCGTTAGGCCCAAGAAAAAGAGCTTCACTTCAAGCTTTCATTATAGTCAGAACCCTGAGGTATGAATAAGTCCCATTGATCTTCTGCTTACTCCAGCTTACTCTCCCCCTTCTCAAACTCCATTTCTTGAGCTCAGATTAGTTACTGTACTCCAAGTAGATCCATGAAACAAACAAATTTCTCTTTACCAAGTGATTTGGTAAAGATATCGGCTACCTGGTCTTGTGTCTTCACATGAAGTAGATCAATCTGTCCTACAAGTATCATTTCTCTGATGAAATCGTAATGAATCTCTATGTGTTTGGATCTAGCATGATAGACGGGGTTGCTAGTTAGTATCCATATACACCTCAGGTTGTATACATAACCCTCATGCTACTCCATATATACCTCTTCAAGCAAGTCACCATTCATGAATGCATTTTTGACATCCACTTTTCATAATTTTCAGCCCTTAGAAGCCACTAATGCAATGACTATTCTCACCATTTCCATCTTAGCAACCGAGTTGAAAGTCTCCTCATAATCTAGGCTATATTGATGTGCATATCCATTTGTAACGAGCTAGGCTTTATACATTTCCAATGAACCATCTGACTAGCATTTCTCTTTATAAACCCATTTGCTTAAAGACATCGAGTACCTCATCCTTGTACTTCCGAATATACAGCCATGTGTATCAGTTGAAATCATCTATCCAACCGACACTAGATTCTTGCAAATTTCGTTCTGCCATCTATCCAATCGACAATAGATTCTTGGTAATAGAAGGTACACGTAGTACATCATGTAGGCTCTTCTTTCTATCGTCATAGTTGTAGCAGTCTACCTTCCTACTGGTGGGTTGTCTCACACTTGTGCCTACTTGGTTTCCATCTCCTCTTCTTCTCTAGTGGTCATTGTGCTCTATGGGGAGTACCTGTTGCTGCACTAGAGGAGGCTCCACCTTGTACTCTAGGTGGCAGGCTTTGGCATGAGGCCTCTCCATGGCCGAGAAATGGGGACATGCTTGCTTGGTTCCTGCCATGCAAGCTCGAGGAGGGCAAGATGGAGAAGAGAGAGAGGTTGGCTTCTTCTTTGTGGTTGTCCCCTCTCTTTTAGTGGATGTGCTGGCAATGGTAGTGGAAATGGCAGCTTCTCTCTCTCTCTCCCTCTCTCTCAATCTCCCTTGTGTTGATTTGTCTCCCTTCTTCTCTCTATACATCTATTCATCAACAAAAATAAAAAGAGAAGTAAATAAAAGAGAAAAACAAAGAGAGAATATATAATACATTTACCTCAAAGATTGAAGAAGAATCCTTTCGCGCTTCTCTCCTTCTTCTTCTTCTTCTCCTTCACGGGTTCCCTCATTCTTCTTTGCAGTTATCCCCTCTATTTTTGTGGTAAATTGGCGGTGGCAGTGACCTCTCTCTCTCTCTCTCTCTCTCTCTCAATCTCCCTTGCGCACGTTGATCTCTCTCACTTTTTCTCTCTATACACTCTTCATCAACAAAAAGAAAGAGAGAAGTAAAGAAAAGAGAAAAACAAAGAGAGAATAGATAATGCACTTACCTCAAAGCTTGAAGAAGAATCCCTTCGCGCTACTCTCCTTCTTCTTCTTCTCCCTCACGGGTTCCCTCCTTCTTCTTTGCAGTTGTCCCCTCTCTTTTTGTGGTGGATTGGTGGTGGCAGCGACCTCTCTCTCTCTCTCTCAATCTCCCTTGCGCATGTTGATCTCTCTCACTTCTTCTCTCTATACACTCTTCATCAACAAAAAGAAAGAGAGAAGTAAAGAAAAGAGAAAAACAAAGAGAGAAGAGATAATGCACTTACCTCAAAGCTTGAAGAACAAAGAGAAAAACAAAGAGAGAATAGATAATGCACTTATCTAAAAGAGAAAAACAAAGAGAGAATAGATAATGCACTTACCTCAAAGCTTGAAGAAGAATCCCTTCACGCTACTCTCCTTCTTCTTCTTCTCATTCACGGGTTCCCTCCTTCTTCTTTGCAGTTGTCCTCTCTCTTTTTGTGGTGGATTGGTGGTGGCAGCGACCTCTCTCTCTCTCTCTCTCAATCTCCCTTGCGCATGTTGATCTCTCTCACTTCTTCTCTCTATACACTCTTCATCAACAAAAAGAAAGAGAGAAGTAAAGAAAAGAGAAAAACAAAGAGAGAAGAGATAATGCACTTACCTCAAAGCTTGAAGAACAAAGAGAGAATAGATAATGCACTTATCTAAAAGAGAAAAACAAAGAGAGAATAGATAATGCACTTACCTCAAAGCTTGAAGAAGAATCCCTTCGCGCTACTCTCCTTCTTCTTCTTCTCCTTCACGGGTTCCCTCCTTCTTCTTTGTAGTTGTCCCCTCTCTTTTTGTGGTGGATTGGTGGTGGTAGCGACCTCTCTCTCTCTCTCAATCTCCCTTGCGCATGTTGATCTCTCTCACTTCTTCTCTCTATATACTCTTCATCAACAAAAAGAAAGAGAGACGTAAAGAAAAGAGAAAAACAAAGAGAGAAGAGATAATGCACTTACCTCAAAGCTTGAAGAACAAAGAGAAAAACAAAGAGAGAATAGATAATGCACTTATCTCAAAGAGAAAAACAAAGAGAGAATAGATAATGCACTTACCTCAAAGCTTGAAGAAGAATCCCTTCGCGCTTTTCTCCTTCTTCTTCTTCTCCTTCACGGGCTCCCTCCTTCTTTGTAGTTATCCCCTCTCTTTTTGTGGTGGATTGGCGGTGGCAGCAACCTCTCTCTCTCTCTCTCTCTCTCTCTCTCAATCTCCCTTGTACATGTTGATCTATCTCACTTCTTCTCTCAATACACTCATCAACAAAAAGAAAGAGAGAAGTAAAGAAAAGAGAAAAACAAAGAGAGAATAGATAATGCACTTACCTCAAAGCTTGAAGAAGAATCCCTTCGTACTTCTCTCATTTTTTTCTTATTCGGGAGTTCCTTCCTTCTCCTTTACACTTGTCTCCTCCCTCTTCATGGATGGTGGCAGTGGGAACGGTCTCTCTCTCTCTCTCTCTCTCTCTGTCTCTCTCTCTCTCTGTGTGTCTCTCTCTCTCTCTTGCTTGTTTACAAACCTGTAAAATGCCATGCTCGGGTTTTGACAAATTTTTATGAAGCCCCTCTCTCTCCTGTTTTTTATTTCTCTCCATCTCTCTCTTCCTTCCCCTCCCTTCTTCTCTCTATTTCTCTCCGTCCTTCCCTCCCCACTCTCACTCAACTCATCTCATTGCAAAGAAAATCAAAGATAGAAAATAAAAAGCTTAAGAAACAAAGATATTGAAAGAAATGTCACCCCACCTCTCTTCATCTCTCTCTCCCCCCTCTCCCTTTA
The DNA here is from genome assembly GCF_053477565.2 of Lygodium microphyllum. Classification (NCBI taxonomy): domain Eukaryota; kingdom Viridiplantae; phylum Streptophyta; class Polypodiopsida; order Schizaeales; family Lygodiaceae; genus Lygodium; species Lygodium microphyllum. The sequence goes on along the minus strand of NC_141135.1, from coordinate 54,652,115 downwards.
CTTTTCTTTATTAACCTTCTCTCTCATTCTCTCATTGTTTTCCTATTTCTCTCTCCCTCTCTCTCGCTCTCTATTTTTTCTCTCTATCTCTCTTTCTCCCTCTCTCTCTCTCTTCTTTTCACTCTCCTTCCTCTCTTTACCTCACCCTTCTTTTCTACGTCCTCCTCCTCTCTTCCTTCCCTCTCCCTCTCTCTATTTCTCTCCCCCTCCCCTCTCCCTCTCCCTCTCTCTATTTATCTCCCCCTCTCTCTATTTCCCTTTCTTTGTTTCCTCTCTCTTTGTTTTTTCCCCCTCTCTCTCTCGTTGTTTCTCTCACTCATCCTCTATCCCTCTCTTCATCTCTCATTTCTCTCTTCCTCTTTCTCTTTATTTCATTTCTCTACCTTTTTCTCTCTTTCTCTCCCTTCATTCTTCTCCCTTCTTTCCTCCCTCCCTCTCTTTCCATGTATCTCTTTGCAAAGAAAAACAAAAAAAGAAAACAAGATAACACAAAAATAAAGCAAGAAGAGGCAATGTACCTACCTCAAAGTCTTGAAGATGAAACCCTTTGTACCTTCTCTTTGCACATTCCCTCCCTTCTCCATTGCACACTTCTCTTTCTTCTTCATATATAGCGGCGGCGGCATGGTGATGAGCTCCCTCTCTCTCTCTCTCTCCCTCGCAAAGCTTTAAGCTCTCTCGCTCTCTCTTTCATTCTTTCTCGCAAATGTTCTCTCGACGAATGTTACGCTCGGGTTTTCGAAATTTTTTCCCCAGACCGGCGTCACTATTTGCGTCGCTATATGTGTCGCTATTTGCGCCGCTATTTGCGTCGCTATATATGTCGCTAATATTAGCAACACAAATAGCGACATATATAGAGACGCAAATAGTGATGCTAATAGCGACGCATATAGCGATGCAAATAGCGACGCGACGCTTTTAGCGACACCGCCTTTTTGCGTCGCAAATGGCCGTCGCTATTGCCCCATTCCCTTGTAGTGTAAAGTTGGCCTTCCTCACTAAATTCAGGCGTGAAGGTTTTGAAGAGCAGATGCGAGAGGAGTTTATGAACCTAACTCTGTCCTCTAGAGAAAGAGTAGAAGCTTATGTTTCGCGAATGGAATCCATCCTAAAGAGATGGACTAACCATCATTTGGACAAAGGTATCCAAAAATGAGTGTTTCCCAAAAGGCCTACAACCAGAAGTTCACAAGTTTGTGGAATTGAGAAGACCAGTCAATCTGCAAGAAAGAGCTTATGGATGTGATTACAGAGCAGCTACAGATGTTGAAGGTGAATACTGCCAATATATCCACTCCTGCTGTGGGAGATGGAAGAGATGTGATGCGCTCTAATACATGGTGTGGAAAGTGTCATCAAGTGGGACATTTAGCCACTGAATGTACCCGAAAACCAACCATTCCTGGAGCCTTCTATTCCTACTGTTTGCGGAAGAACCATATAAAGGATATTTGCTCTCTGAAAGAGATGCATGAACGAAGACAGAAGGATGAAAATGCAAGATTCAACTTGCTAGAATCCAAAATGACAACACAAGATATTGGACCAAAGCCTAGGGAGTTTGGCCCTAGTTTCAGTCCAAGGAGGTTTCCCTCTCAAAGTTACAGAGGACGACAGCCTGGTGGGGATTAGAGATCAGAAGTGGTGAACAAAGCAGATGTTAAAGGACGACTGATGACATGGTTGATCCTATTCTAGGAGTTCGATTTTGAAGTGGTCACTAAGCCTGGCCGTTCCCATGTCCTAGCCGCTCATCTATCATGGATCCCTCAAACTGCAGAAGAGGAACATGATGATCTAGACCTTCCTGATGCTTCCTTGTTTCTAGTTGAAACAACTACTCCCTGGTATGCAGACATAGTCAACCTCCTGACAACTCAACAGTTCCTCTTGGCATCTCAAGCTGTGAGAAGAAGAAGCTTCTGTTAGAATCAGCCCCCTACACCTTGCTAGGCGGTGCACTGTACAAGAGAGGCAAAGATGAAGTGCCACGAAGATGTGTTGCAGGGGATGAAATCGGCATAGTACTAAAAGTATGCCATGACGAACCATGTGGTGGACACTTTGCAGGAGAAGCAACAACCAAGAAGGCTTTGATAGCAAGATATTGGTGGCCTACCCTCCACAAGGATGCACATGACTACTGTAAGAGATGTGTTGCTTGTCAGCGAAAACAAGTGCCGTGCCACTGCAACCTATTCTTCCCCTGAAGCTGTTCGAGAAGTGGAGGATTGATGTTGTGGGTCCCATTGATCCACCCACCAGACAAAAGCAGAACAAATACATCTTAGTATATACGGATTATGTCACAAAGTGGTGTGAAGCTAAAGCTGTGAAGCGAGACGATGTAAACAGCGTAGCCCTGTTTATGTATGAGAATATTATCACCTGTTTTGGTAGTCCCCTCGAGCTGGTGAGTGAGAGAGGTACTCATTTCCTTAACAAAATCATGGAGGAGCTTATGGAACTTTATAAGATCCGCCATTCTAAGTTCACTCCTTACTACCCCAGAGCCAACGGCCAAGTTGAAATCACCAATCGCATCCTCTGCTCGATCCTGATAAGAACAATTGTCGCACATCGTCATGACTAGGATGATTGACTTATAGAGGCCCTCTGGGCATACAGAACCTCCCATAAAGTAGCTACAAGACAGATCCCTTTTTCCAGCTAGTGTATGGTATAGAAGCCATCTTCCTTGTTGAACTAGAATTGCCCTCTTTGCGAGTGGTAGTTAAAGAAATCTTGGGAGATAATTAGTCATTGCAACATCGCCTCCTGCACTTGGAATGCTTGGATGAGATACGACGGATGGCCTTACAGTTTATGGAAATCACTCAAGTGCAACACAAGGCGTATCATGACAGTTTCATCAAGCACAAGGAGTTCAAAGAAGGTGATCTTGTCCTAACCTATGATTCAAGATTTGGCAAGTTTCTTGGCAAGCTTCAACAACAGTGGATGGGCCCGTACAAGGTACTTGCTATCAATCCTAATGGCTTTGTCCAAGTGCAAGTTGTCGATGCTTTTGAGGACCTCTTTCTTATCAATGGCTATCATCTGAATAAGTACTTTCCTCCCTGGGGATCTTGACAATCACAGTTGACCTACCCTCTCCCTTTTGGGCATTGCACCGTCCTTCTCTTCGTGCTTCTGATAGCCCTTATGATTCTCCTCATGAGGCGGTCTCGTTCTACCAGCCCTTCACGGATACCTCTCAACCTGACCTTGTTCTCTTCTCGTTTGATCCAAGAATGGTGGCAAGGTTGGTCCTGATACATAGTATTTCTACCATTCTCTTTCTTAACAAAAAAAAAAAACAAAACTGTTATGGGAGAAAAGGAAGAAGTTCCCTATCATAACAGGCCTCATTCCAAGAAAAGGTGGAAACACCCTTGGGCAGGAAGCTGACTGTGGAAAAGGTGGTAACACCCCGCAGTTCAGGATAGCTGATTCATCAGCATCGCACCTCTTTAGCAAGTAATTTGAAGCCATCTCCCTTGGCGTGCTATCTCTACAATATCAGTCCGTCTATCCTTCTTAATAGAAGATCTTCCTTACAAATCATTGAAGTATGAGACTTGTTGGTTGCCTCCCTAGGTACGCCTCATCTTCAAGATCTTTGATGACAACAACCGACATGATCTTCATCACCAACCCCTTGAGTGATGTGAGCTTTCATCCTAACAGGATGGGGACGTGAGTATGGGCTTCCCTCTGTATCTATCAACGAGTGTGATAGAGGGTGGGGTGAGTGACCAGTCTTTCCCTTCAAATCAAATGAGAGGAGAGATGTGTGAATAGAGTGTTGTACACACGGGATGGGCCTCTCAATGCACAACGCATGATCTATTCTTGTGCACTGCACCATAAGTATCCCTAGCCTTCCTTCTTGCACTGTATGCTGGCACAGCACGGGATGCACTGTTGCACCATCAAAAGCGCACAAGCCATACAACCTCTGCACAAGTGACAGTGAGGATTACATCAATGGGTTTGAGGAATGGGCTACCCTTTGTATCTTTCAACAGAGCGTGAGATAGAGGGTGGGCTGAGTGTGACTGGTGTTTCTTCAATCAATTGTTGAGAGGTGAGGATTGAGGGACGTTACGACAATTGGAGTCAGGTACGGTTATGTTTCCCTATGCACCCACGGGATGGGTATTTACCATCGTGACAAGACACGTCACTTTGTTCTGTCCACTGCACTGCAAGGCTCCCTCGCCTTCTTGCTTGCACCTATGCTAGACAGGGTTGGATGCACTGATGCACCATCAATTGTGCACACTGGCATACTCCCTCCGCACCACACCCTTGTCGATTCCGAAACCGGGTGTGAGATTTGGGTTTCTATCAATATTAACTCGAGTGATGTAAGTTATGGGGCGAGTTCTCATCCCATCTGAGTGCTAGTGAGTTGAGTGACTATTCTTCGTCAACGACACCTGCCCTGATGGACTTCATCAATCAGTTACCTCCCTTGGTGCTGTTGCATGGTCCCTACCCTGCTGGCTGAATGCTGGAGCGAGCTGTGGTACCTCCTACAGCCGACTCCAACCCTTTTGTAGTAGTGACGGTTCCTTCGACCATACACGAAACGGGCCAAGTGTTCCTAACCCTACTTTTCTGTTTGCAAGTGTATGTGATGTCTTAAGTGTGAGGATGCCAGTGTCCAGTGGGTTGGCAAGTCTGTGGCCGTGTCCATCAATCTACTCTGTCCGTTAAGGTTTTAAGTGTGGGGACACGCCCTACACGTCTGATGTGCATATCCCCTACATATGCCTCAAGTTGCTCATGCATGTATGCCATGGCCTCTTTCTGCCCTCATGGGGTCCCTATCCCACCTACCCATCTCACTTTACCCCACCGTTTGGGCTGTTCCTTCCCTATTTCCCTTTATTCCTTGTTTTGACGTTTTGCATACGAACACATCCTACGTTCACTGGAATCCAAATCCAACGTTACAGCCCTGTTCGTCCCTTTGAACTGTCCATTTTTTCTTCTTACCAACCCCCATGTCGCATTTTTCTATCATCTTCCCCTCGTCGCTCGGCACATTTTTTCTTTTTCCGGTCTTTCGATCCGGTGTATGGTTTGGGTTTTATTAATTTTTATTCCTCTTGACGTGTGGCCGCGTCTCTCGTGTTGCGCGTGAACGCGCATGTTTTTGGTTTTAAGCGCCTCGGGACGCCCCCGTGGCCTTTGTGCCTAGTGTGTCGCCGTCCCTGCCTTTGTCTGCTCCCGTTGATGCAATTTTTTTTAAAAACTCCCGCCATGCGCATATGCGCGGGACGGGGTGCGCTCACTTCTTAATGGATTTCGCCAAACAAAACAAAAACAATAGAAATAGGACGAACAAAAAACAAAAAGAAAGCACAAAAAAAAAAACAAAACACACAAACACACACACACACACACATACATACACCACAACACAAAACCAAAAAAAAAAAACAAAAAACAAACACAAGAAACACACGAAAAAAACACAAAAAACAAACAAAAAAAAACACACACCAAAACAACGAATAGCAACAACCGAAAACCAAGAAAAAAAAACAAACAAACAAACAAGGTAACAAGAAGAACACACAAAATTAACACCACCACAAATAATTAAGAAAAAAAAAACAAAAAACACAAACAACACACCACACAACAAAAAATCAACAAACACAACTTAAAAAAATAACAACACGAGAAAAAAAAAAAACAAACAAACCAACAAAACACACCAAAACAAAAATTCAAACTTAACACAACACACACAACAAACACACCAATTATTATTGAAATTTAAAAAAAAACCGACTTACCTATTCGTTCCCTCCTCCCTCTCCATTGCGCTTTCCTTCCTCCCTTCTCCATCGCCCTCCCTTTTGCACCCTCTCCTCTCCTTCCCCCTTCCATTCCTCGCCTCCCTCCACTCTCCTCTCCCTCCACGCCTCCAGCGCCTTCCCTCTCTTCCCTCGCCTTTTTCTCCCCCTCCACACCATCTCCTCCCCTCGCCACTCCCTCCACGTCTCCTCCTTCCTCTCCCATCGCCTACAGCTGCCTTCTCCTCTTCCCCTCCTCCTTTGCCACTCCCCTCCCTCCCTCTACCTCCATCGCCGCCTTCTCCTCCACGCCCTTCTCCTCCCCTTGCCACTCCTTCCGCCACCCGTAGCCTTCGCCTTCTCCTCTTCCACTGCGCGTAACCTCTACCCCCTCCTCTTCCGTTGCCTACAACTACCTTCTCCTCCTCCCCTCCTCCTCTGCCGCCTCCTCTGCCTCCTCCCTCCTTCTCCCTACTAACTTAGTTAGTCCCATTAACCTAGTTGACCTAACTAACTTAGTTAGTCCTACTGTACTTAGTTATTGTACTTAGTTAACCTACTTGACTAGCTCACTAACCTAACCCCACTTTCCCCCGTTCTAGCCCCCTTTCCTATCCCTACCCCACTCTACCCCCACCCTCCACACGCAGCGCGGGCATCCAGGTGTGCCTATGCATGTATGGAAGTTGCCCGCGGGTGTTCACGAGCGAGGATGCACGTTTGGTGTTCTCCGTGCGGTGGAGCGTGCCGTCCCCTAGCACACATAGCTGTTCACATGCATCCCAGGTATCTCTTTTGATTTTCCACAAACCCAATAAAAATACTTTAAAAAATACATTAAAACACTTAAAAACATTAAAAAATTCAATTAAAAACCAAAATTTTTATAAAAAAATTCATTTCTAAATTGGAAAATTTTTTGGTTGATCTTAATGATTATAATATAAAGAATTAATTGCAAAAAAATTAATAATATTTAAAATCCTTTTAAAACTCACTAAAATTTGAGAAAATTTCATTAAAAATTCTTAAAAATCAAAATTAAATTCAAAAAAATCACAAAAACTTCCATCAATGCATTTGATTGCTTTTGGAATATTTTAAAATAACAAATATACCAAAGAAGAAGAAGAAAAAAAACAACAACAACACAAAATACAAAATCAAAACACACCTAAATTACAATTAAAAATACTAATAACAATCTCACCCAAACACTAATCAACATTACCCAAACGAAATGTTTATTTTTTTCCAATCAGTGGTTTTTGTTTTTTTGTTGGATTCCTTGCATTTGGGACTACTCAGTGCGCCCTCAGTCTCTTGCATATACACCCCTACCAGGTATCTATTTTTCGTGCTTTATTTATTTTGGTCATCCCTTAACCACAGTTAATTGTTAACATGAACTTTATTCACCCACTTTTTCACGTGCGCTCGCGCTAAACACACATTTTTTCAATAACTTAAAATCAACCCGCTGTTCACTTTGCATGTGCTACGTGCGCTTCAGAGGTACTTTAATTTTAAATAAAAACGAACCAGCCGTAAAAAAGATGCACGCGTTGAAAAAGAAGAGCGCTTCAAACACATTAAATTTTTAATCAATGAATATGCATTTAGAGACTTGAGTCTGGGGAACGCAGTCCGGGTTTCGTTAAAAGTACCGTTTCACATTAATAAATTGTAATTAATAATTTAAAAATGAACCGCCGTTTTCTTATTAAGGTTTATAACCTGATAAAATTTCAACCATTGTTAATAATTTCTTAAAATGAACCCTTCACTAAAATAATTCCCCTCACTACACTTTTTTTTCCCTTTTCAATGAATACACTTCATGGGATGGGTACGTATAGTCCTTTAACCTGACATTGTTTATCAAAGTTCTAGTTATGTCCTGATTAGGTTTTTGCGGTATTATGGTTTGATTGTGTGATACGATTACGAGTGCGGTCTGTAGTTTTTTCTTTTTTGCCTGATATGGGGTCTTGGGTGCCTGCTTGTTGCATGGCATGAAGCTTTCAGTCGCATATGTGTACGGGTCATGCCAAATTTTTTCTAAGATGTGGGTTGTTTGGGGTAGTCAATTGGTTAGTTACGCCTGTGTGTGCTTATTTTGATCGATTTCTTTTTTATAGCTATTTTATTGTTCTGAGGCATTCTCTGTGATTGTCTGTGTTTGTGGTGTGTGTATATTCCATCTGAATGGTGGCATCTCATGCTCCTCCTCCTGTTCAATATGTCCCATTGATCAGTAGGGATTATTCTTCCCTACTGACTTTTGAGCCTATCGCGAAAGCTGGCCTTGCATCTTTTGTGGCTGCTTCACTCCCTTTGATTCCAGATGATCTAGCCCTATGTGATGAGTTTCTTACGTCATATAGTAAGAAATCGGGCTTGGTTCGTGGTACTTCCATGGTTTTGACACCTAGAGGGTTAGGGAAAGCTTTGTCTCTTCCCTACAAAGGAGAACCCTTTGTTACAGCCAGGCAGTTATTCTCAAATGATGAGATTCTCAAGCTGTTATAAAAGCAGAACAAAGAGGTCCTTGATGTCAAAAATGTGATTAACACTTCAGGAGTGTCTTTCTCAATGATCACTAATTCTCTCTGGAAGCTAATCTACCAATTTCTCCAAGACAGTTTCATGCCTGCCAAGACACCATCTCACTATTTGTCTAAGGAGCTCTTCACAGCTTCTAGGATGGTGTTAAAAGGGGTTACCATTGACTGGAGTACTTACCTTCTTATGAAGATGGACCAACATTTTGTCAAAGTGACTAGAGGGAATGTTACCAACGTAACCTATGGCTCATATTTATATGCTTTCTTGACATATTGCGGCCGTAAGAAGGGTGTGCTACCCCCTCCTCCATTTGATCAAGTCCCTCCCCCTCAACCTTCAGAGGATTCAGAACCCATTGACATAGAGAATCTTGATTCCCTCCTCCATTGGTCATTCAGTAGAAGTGCTTGAAGCGTATAGTAGAGAAAATTCCACCAATCATTCCTTCAGTACCAATTCCTACTACCTCTGGAAGTGAGCTCCCTACCTACCTCACATGCAACAACTTATTCAGGGCACATCAAGAGGGTTCTTTGGAAATATCAGTTCCTTCGCTGAACATTTTAGTTTCAAGGGATGCCATTCCTTTCCTTTGTAACGACATCCAGAGTTCTATTGAACTCTCAGTGACAGCTTGTGTTCAACAGTTATATGCTTCTTTCTATGAAGAATTGATGCAATCCAAAGACCAGATGCATAAGACAACCACAGAGTTAGCTTATGTTAAAGACACTCTTGCCGATCTGTTTAAGCAGATGGAGCAGCAGACACAAATGATTGAGACCCAGAGAGAATAAATATATTCTTTGAAAATTCAGTTTTAGCAGAGGCTCAGTCAGAGGTCACTAGAGTTTCAGAAAAGAAAGAGAAAATGTCAAAAGAAGCTCAAGAGTTTAAGACTCTTTTAGATACGAAACTGTCATCTTTGCAGACTGCTCATAATACACTGGAATCCCAAGCTTCCCAGATTAAGCAGTTGAAGGACCAACTGGTGCAGTCATGGTCCATTCCTTCAAGCCCCAATGTTCCTATGATTCCTTCTATATCTCAGTAGGACTTGGCAGTTCTCGAGAGACAGGCCACATTATGTCCATTGTTTCAAGATAAAGTGGAAAGATTGCAGTCCAAGATGGATTTATTATAGTCTACATTTGAGAAATTTCAAGAGTATGTTCCTCTGGACCATTACTTTTTTTATCCACTATCAATTGCAGAAGTTGACCTTCTATATTAAGCTCTCAATGATGGATCTTCCTCTTCCAGAGGATGGTTGGAGTGGAGCTTGGTCTTCTGATTTGTTGACCAAAGTTATCCATATGGTCTTTGAAGATTCTGTGATGACAGATACCATATTGCTGTCTTATATATATCTACGAGGTGATCTGTTAATTTCAGATGATGTAGATCTGGCTTGGTATGTGGGGGATTTGTTCTTATAAGCTGCCTTATATGTCAACCATTTGGAGTTGAGGATAGATGACATGTTCTAGTGCTATTCTTCTAAAGTGGCTACTTGCCCTGACACTTCATTGCATTCAATGATTGATTCTGTGGTCTTGACCCAATGCTAGAATATAGCTTCTACTTATGTGCAGAGCACTAACCAACTGAGGGTGGATCTCCTAGCTTATCTTTCCAAGAACCATCCATTTGATTCATCCTTCTTTAATGCCTACCATCAACGATCTGTTTTAGGTCCCTCTGTTCCTAGCTTATTGTATTATCAACAAATGGCCCATCACTATGATGCTTATTTTTTCCTTTATCAATCCAACTCAGCAGCTATCTTACCTCTCCTTTTCCAACCTTAGGGTTTTCCTCAAATTCTAATCTTTACCTATTGTTCTTTTATTGAAGATTGAGTCCTTTCCCCTTCTCTGCCATGCCCTTCCCCATCTATCCATATACCTTCTACTTTTCCTACGTATCAATTGACACCTTTCCTAACTGATTCGCTTAAATTTTCAACCACTTCTTCTTTAGCTCATTCCTCATTTTATGATTTTGCCTACCCATCTCTTCATCCTCTTTTACTTATTCCACTTCCATCTCCTGCCACTTCTATTTCTCAACCCCCTCAGTTGGTTAGTGGGTACGAAGGATTTGATCGGCAGATTCCGAGAAGAAGAGGATGGAGCTCAACTGATTCTCTCACCGGACCACAAATTAATTGGCCATTAATTCCAGGGGACTGGACAACTGCTAGTCAAGCATACCAAAATTACCTCCATTTTTCTCAACAATATTCACAATCTCTAGATCCTTCAGTGAGATTGACAGCCCATTTTTCTTGGTACTTAGCATATATGCATAGGCATTCCCATAACGATCAAAAGGCCATTCCAAAGCTTTGTATGGATGCCAATGTGAACACTGATTCCCAATAATTGGATGTCCTATATTTTAATTGATGCCAGGAGGCATATTCCACAGTGGATTCCGTGAGGTTTTACGGTGGATTCCGTAAACTTAGATGACCGGGGCTCATACACAAAGTGGATTCTTTGTGCGAGAAGTTGATGGGGATGCCTGTCCTTTTCGGGCTTTTCATTAATTTAGTGTGTACATGGGTGATTCCATAGCGGGTGATTCCGCAAAATGCATATTAAATTAATAAACGTTTATGAGTTTAGAGTGCACACTCGTAATAAATTAAGGTTAGGATTTATTTCTAACCAGTTGATTTATTTATGTAGCTGAAGACTGCTAGGTATTCACTTTTGTTGGTTTAATTGTATTATTTTACTAACGATTGTGAATGCTTCAGTTAATGTGTAGAGATAGCAGTAGTGGTGGAGGAAAGCATTGGAGTCTAGTGAGTATTCGACCTATGGATTATATTTTGACAGGCGCTATGCCTATATTTTGTTATGTCTATTGAGGCATCGATTATTTATTATTATTTTGTATGCGCTTATGTGCACGGATATGTTATTTCTATTTGGACATTGTGTTGGGCATGCCAGACTCTATGGGCACCGTCCATTAGCTTTATTTCCTATTTTTGTAAAAGCAAACTCAAAAGCTAAAAGCTTGTCATATTTTTGTAAATTGGGCTATTATTGAGCATGAAGATGGAAATATACATAAAATACATGCTTTGTGAAGCGCTCACACAAGGCATGGGGGGAGATTGAACCCAATTGGTCTCTTGCTCTTGTCGTTCATGCTTTTTACATTGATTTTTGTGCAAAAAGGTAGAGTTCATTGTTCTTGGGGACCTTCCAGGATTCACTACGTGAGCATACAACGACTGATCTGCGCACCAAGTAGCTAGCCATATTTTTCCTTATTTCATAGAGGATTAGCAGTTCTTCCCTAGAGACTATCTTGTGGTGCATCCTAGCTTAGTTTTGTTGAAATCTAGTGTTGGTCTTGCAAACATAAGAAGAGTTCTTGTCATGGATGTCTGGAAGGAGAGTAGTGTAGAATTTCTTTGCTCTGAGAGGTGTTTTGTTACCTAAGAACTCTTATGGTTTTCTTTTTGGTTGGATTCTTACTTGGGAATTACAATGTTATACATGTCAGTGGGCATCTTGGTTCATGATTTAGTTTAATTGCCACATTATATTAGTTTTCATTGTAGACGGAAGAGACGATTATTTGTTAGGATCTACTAGTCATCTTTGTGTTCCTTGCAGGTTGGATGCCGATGGTGTTGTGCTAGCATGGACACTCGTGGCTTGGAGGGGGAGAGTACAATTATTTTTTCAACTCAAAGGCTCGATGGATGTTGTAGTTGTTAAGGTAACTTTTGAAGCTAGGAGTAGCTCCCTATTAACTAGTTCGCGGCGGGGGCTCACTAAAGTTGGTGAGAGAAGAATCATAACTTCTAATTTTGAGCTATTTTCACACTATTTTTCATGTGATTGTAATGTTTTTGGTTCTGTATTATGCAATATTTTTCATAAAATTTAATATGAAATTAGATCATAAATTAATATTTGATAATGCCAAGATGGAGTTAGAAGCGGAGAGAGTTGAGATATTTTGGATGAATAAATTTAGGAAGTGGAAAAGTAGTAAGTGATAAAAGGCAAATACGAAGAGAGATTTTTAGTGGAATTAGTAGACATTTTGGAAAGGAAATAAAATGTGGGTATACTTTGGCATTTATACATAAAATTTAGGTCAATAAGCTATGGGTGGGTTTGGCAGAGTTGTAGAAGAGTGCTGAAAAGAACCAATTCAAGTGTGAAACTTGTAAAATTTGAAGAGAAGGAGACTATTTCATAGTGTAGAGAGAGATTTTCAACAAGATTAAGAATAGATTAGTAGATATTAGTGAACAAGGAAGGAGAGTAATGGGTTTTGTGATTGCTGAGTCTAAAGGAAGAGGAGGAGCAAGCATGAGCATTGTCAAATATAGACAACAACGATCTTTCTTTCTTCTATGAACTAGGTACTCTCGTTTTTCTAATTAAAAACTGAAGTGAAATGGATAGTTTGAATGAAATTAGTATTAAAAGAATTCTTCTTTTGATCTCTTAGTTTCAAATCTATAAAATGGACTTTAGTTGTTGCATTATATAAATCAAAATGATAAAAAGTAAATCAAAATCACATTTTTAAGTCATAATTAGTAGATATCATTAAATTTTACCTTTTAAAATAAGAAATTAATTAAAAAATAGTTAAAACATGATGAAATACACCTAATAATGAAATATTACCTTAAGATAAATAAGTTATTGAGAGATATAAGCATTTTAGTGGCAAAAAAGGTAAATTTTTTATTATAAGTAGTAATAATTAAGAAAATTAGAAAGATATTAATGATGATCTATTGAAAGAAATTTGAAACATGATTATGGAGACTTGCCTATAAATTTTTAAAAACTAATGGATCTCTAAATTTGAAGATATCTAATTTTTAAAGGGTTGAAATGCTAGTTCTTTAGTGTTTTTAGTGCCTAGTTAGTGAATATAAGGAGAAAATGATATTATTTAATGATAGAAATTGGTATGAAAGATGCATTTGCTATGGAGGGTTAATGGTTAAGAGTGTTTGAATTTTTGGAACTGAGAGTAATTATTATGAATAATTTTTTTGGATAGAAATAAATGAAAATTAAAAAGTTGAGATAAGAAAGAAATTTGTTAAAAGTTTGGAAAGAGATTATAATCTATTTCTTCGTTAGAGTAGTATGCTGCTAAAATTTTGTGGTTAATGGAGCTTATTAGAGGGTACTTCCTTTGTAAAAAAAAGTTAAGGATATAAATACTAATTTGTGAATATTTAATATTTATTAGATTATTAAAAAATATTAATAAATTTGAAAAATTTACTAAAACTTTTATAATGTCTTTTTCTTTGATTTGAATATGGAGAGAATTGGACTTAAATTGTTGATATTTTAGTTCAAATTGGAAAAGTTAATGCATGAAATTATAGAGATTAAAGTGAGTCTCAAGGCTGATCAGATCGCGATTTATAATGGAGTGCTGCAAAGAAAACAAAATACTAACTATTAAAAACATGATTGTCAGTACAAAGAATATTGCAAAAAAATAAGCAAGCAAAATAAAAGAAAAAATTACAAAGTCCTCCAGATATGTCCTGTGGCCACCACTCCCAAGATGATGGACCACTCCAGCCTCTAGTCGTGCCCTCGCTGCCTCACGCTGGTGACTCCAACGTCCTGGAGAATCTATAGCCTCCTCCCTTAGTCGGTGCCAGTTGTCCACGTCTAGCCACTCGGGCTCTGCATCTCCACTCTTGAGTGCCTTGCGTGCATCCGATCGTCTGCGTGACATATATGCACGCATGTAGTCCATCATCCAACCTGTAGAAAATTTATCTGTTGTGTCTAGAACTGGAAACTCCTCATGCGAGGATGCCACTATGTAGTCCTTGCTCCTCTCCGGTATGTTTTTCCAATGATCTAAGACGTTGTGCCGAAAAACTTGTTGGCACAACTCTCTCATGCGAGCCATCACCCTCCTCCCCTCATCATTCATGATGATGGCTCCTGACCTATCATTGACAAGATAGGCATATCCCTCTAGGGTATGCCTAAGATGGGTTCTCTCCCACTTTCGTCCATGCTCTTGGGCATATCCAAGAGACCCATGTACATCCAGTGTACCAACCGGGATAGTATCTATCGGTGTAGCACCCATAGGGGTACCACCTGCAGACGATTGAGCAAAAGCCGAAGTAACTAGACTAGACATCCCCACAAGTGCGACAAATCCTGGAGGTGATGCAACTCCAACAGAACGACGAGACAGAGACACCGCATCCATGCCTCCACAATAACCACCTGAGCCACTCTCCCTGGAACCGCCACGATGTCATGCTGCTGCGCATCCGAGTCGTATACACCTCCATTTCTTTTGTTGTGCATTTGTGTTATTTTCTGCGTGTGATTCATTGTGTGTGAGATGCATTATGATAATCTGCATCCAATGTATATATTCCGTTAGTGTGTGTGTATGATTTTGTTTGGATGCATGATGTTTGTGTGCTAGAAAAATATGAAAAACTGATGCCAAAGGACATTATCAAGCTGATAATTTCAATGATGATCTCTAAGAAAAGTGTAGGGAATTATGGAATCAAAGGAAGGATTGTGGAAGTGATCATCTAAGTTCAAAACTTCCCATGACATAAAGTTGAAGGAAGTCTCTCAAAAGCTGCTTAAGCGAGCAAAGCACTAGTGGAGCACCGAGGGAGTATTTTGCCATCCAATTTTCAAGGCCGAAGTCAAAGTTTATGCGCAGATTATTCATTGTAAAACTGACTGACAAAGGGGCAATGCATGACTTCAAAGATAAATCTCAAAGTCAAAATCAATGTTGGTGCTTAGATCTTGAAAGGGTGTAAAGAAACTATTTTGTCAAAGAGGAGGTTTTTTTTAATCCCTGCTCAACTAAAAGAGGAGAAGGGGAGACTAATTTGGTTTCAAAAACCGTTTTTGGAGGAAAAAAGCATCTTTTGGTAAAAAAGCAAGGGATTTTTTTTAGGCGCCT
Source organism: Lygodium microphyllum (assembly GCF_053477565.2). Classification (NCBI taxonomy): domain Eukaryota; kingdom Viridiplantae; phylum Streptophyta; class Polypodiopsida; order Schizaeales; family Lygodiaceae; genus Lygodium; species Lygodium microphyllum. Next base: position 54,636,753 of record NC_141135.1, on the reverse strand, counting down.
TTGGGGAAGGGAAAAAAAGAAAGGACAGAACAGGGATTGGAGCCAGGTCTCTCGGCATAACTCTGATGAAAACGCTAGTATTGAAATTGGGCACTACCAGAACATGATGACGACAGCTCTCTGTTTTCGCCGCTGCGCCAGCTTCCTGTCGACACAGTAGGTTGAGTGCTTGAACTTATATTACATTTGGAGCAGTACTGGTCTTCGCATCGTTTTTCCTATCCCATTCTATTTTTGACCAATGTATCATTAAGCACAATAGAGTTTGCAAAAAGCTTATTGGAGTGGATGAGTGATGCAATTGCCAAATCCTTCGAAAGTAATCAAGACAAGGCATTCCAATTGAAAGCCTTCCGAATATATTCCAACCGGAAAGAGTTGAATGCTGTGCCAGCAGGCCTTTGCCTTCCCTCAAATTACTGATCATCCATGGATGGAGAGTGCTGAAGAAACTTTCCATGGGATGTTGCTAAATAAGGAGCAATATGAAGTACTGTGTTTCTACGCTTTTGACTCTGAATTGCAGATTATAACTTTGTTTCCCTGCATCAGCATCAGCAGAAACCTCTAGAGCTGGAATTTGGGCGCTTCGTCATCAACAAATACTCCCGATGGAAACCAATGATAGTGGGTCCGAGATGAATGTCTCGACGATGCCTTTCTGTGTTAAGTTGAAGGAGAACACTAGCAAGAGCGACGCACAACAAAGAAGAAACTAGATGGGGGAGGTCTTTCCTGCGCTGGCATATGATCAGATATAGTTAGCAAGCTAATCAAAGATGGCAAACAAATCGAAGCCCTTTCATTTGCTAATGCATTTGAGCTTTTGGATCATTTTGAGCCCGTTTCACTACTCAAATCTTACCTTAAAGAGGCAAAGAAAGTAGTGCAGACTACTCTTAAGAATGGCAACAACTCAGTTGCAGCACAGAATGATGCCAATAAAAAAGAACTTGCAGCCATGCGAGCTGTTTTGAAGGCAATCAGTGAATACAAGCTTGAAGACAAGTATGCCCTTGCTCCCTTGGATAAAAGAATTGCACAACTAGAGAAGGCAAAGCTAGACAGAAAACGTTCTGCCAATGTTGGGAAGAGTGAACAAACTAAAAGGGTACGCACTAACAACGGAGGTACTGCATCTGGAAACCCTTATGAGAAACCCTCATTTCGTGGATCTGAGAAGGCCCAGTATACCAAAATAGGTATATCTACCTATGGTGCAGGGTTAGCTCAAGCTGGCTTTGATCATCATCCTCTCAGTGTTGGACATTATCCTGGTTACAGTGCTGGGAACAGGAGTCCTATTTCACTTCCAGGATCTTACTTGTATGACAATCTGGGCTACGGAACTTCAGCCTTCATCAATACTCCTAGCTCTTATAATGATTATGGATATGGATCAGGATTAGGAACTACACCATCTGGCTATCAATCGTACCTATAGAAATGTATGCTAATATTGCAATCTTTGCAAAGATCTCTTCACAAACAGCTTGTTATCTTCTGGCATTTTAAAAGGGGTCTTCCTTAAAAAACATAGACAGCTAGAATGATGAACAGTGGAGCAGGGAATGGGTGGCTGAATGGCCACAGCACAATGCCAGAAAGACCAGTAGTGTAGCAATATGTTTATGGCTTAAGAGAAGTGCCTGCCTATCCTCTCTCAGAAATGAATACTCTCACTTTTTTTATGAAGACATTGGCTTTGTGGCCTACTAAACTCCTACTTTGTAAGGATTCCTGAAAATTTGTTCACAGACATTATTACCCAGCAGAATTTATCAAGTGCCAATGGAAAAACTGAATTCAAGCATCTATATGTAAAACTGAATATGTTCAGATTTTTCTGAACATGAGCTTCATGTAACTCACTTGACAAGAAATATAGTGTACTTTGGCATCAACAATTCAATTTTCTTCTTGTTAGTCTCTTCCATTGCTGTATCTTGAACCCCGTGTTCTGCAGCCCTTGCGTGAACTCTACGATAATGAGAGCGAGGAGTCGCACCTGTATCCCGTGTGGACCGCGGAATCACTACATCCATATCTCTATAGCATCCCCCTGACCCTAAAGCACTCCCTTCCTTTGGCCCAAGTCTGGAGTGTTGACCTCATCTACTCGAAGCTAAAGCATCTGATCGGGTCAAAGTAGATCTAATAGAGCGGCCTGTGTCCGAGACAGCTCGTGGTCTGCCATGTCTTTGAATCTTGTCATCTAATCTAGAGATATGCATGTGAAGATATCCTGCAACTCCTCATCGATCATCCCTCGACTCATCCTGAAAAGGTCACCTCCTGCACAGACAAAAAATGATGTTAGCATAATCAATTTAAATCATACAAAGCATGGTAATATAAATCCTAAAAAATTGATCTCACTTAAAATGCATATCTGATGTACCCTTATAAGCGATTAGTCAACGAATTGAGTAAGTGGATGCTCCAAGTATGAAGTATCCTATGGTCCCATGTCAATCTCCTAACACAACTCTGCATACACTGGAAGGTCGATAGACATATCACCACAAAAGGATGAGTCCACCTTGTTCTCAAAGAATTCTTGGACTCTTGTATTTCCATCATTATTAGCCGATATTGGCTCCTCTACATGCTCCAAGCTTTTGGTGGTCTCCACCCCTTGCAATATCGGCCCCTCTATTTGCATATTGTCCTCATCTATGCTTGCAACATCACTTTGATCATATACTCTTGCACTTCGGGGAGTTGAAGGTATAACATATCACCATGGAGGTTGTCGGGGGTTTGGATAGAAAAGCGATTCACCTTCTCCTCCATTGCAGCATCCATTCTTTTTTCTACCCCATTTCCAACCACCATGTCTCCGGTCAATCTATCATTGTCCTTGAGCAACCATAGCATTTTTTTGTCTGGATCCACCATTGGTAGCCATTGTGAAATATGCACTAGCGCCTCAAACACCAACCAACCTTCAACCATGCTACCTTTTGGCCGAGCTTGTTGTCGCACAAAGCCTTTGAGGGTTTTCATGAAGTGCTCTAAGAAGAACATCCATCGCGTATGGACACGTCCAACAATCTCCACTTCATCTACAAGATGCACAATAAGGTGGATTTGTATCGTGAGCATGCTGGTAGGCAGGTATTTCTCAAAGAGATAGACCGTCTTCACTGCTCCGCACCTCACGAATTCAATAGAGGACGTCTTAATCTCCTTCTGTGAGATCCATTGCACCAAAGTCAACAACCTATAAATGGCCCCGCGTATATCTGGAGTAAGGCATCCTGCTATCGTGATCGGTAGTACAAGCTGCCACAAATGAGAAAGCATTATGAACAATGGCTACACTCCAAATAGCAAAATGCACACGCCAATTACAATCCATTCGTAGTACAAATCTGACATATCTTATGCCAATCATGGGATTTTAGCCCTGATAATTGGTCGTCTTTAGAAAATGGAGACCTGAGAGAACGCATCATACCCGTCGGATTGTGGATAGACTTGACTTGCTTCACAATGCACTCTTCTTTAGTGGACAAAAACCAAGGAGCGTGAGGTAGCTGCACGCGACCATCAACACTTGACTGTGGCTAAAGCGCCTCCATCTTGCCTACCTCCTTCAAATCCATTTGTGCCCCTATAGTGTCTCTCTTTCCTGTGATGTGGTCTTATAGCAAGCTGCCCACATTCTTGAAAATATGCATGGGATCCAACAAGTGGTTGATCTATAAGTGGGTCCAATATGGGAACTCATAGAAAACTGAGAACCGTCGCATTCTGTTTGGATGTGACTCCGCGTGGACCATTTTTAGCTTGTACTAGCTTGCGGCATTCATATGTGTTGGAGGACGTCCAAGAAAATCTTCCTTGAGTTCATGACCCTTTGGTAAGAAAGCGGCATGTCCTTGATATACCATCTTCTTCATGGTTCATGACCTTCGGGAGTTTAACTGTGGCCCACACAATGGACATGCATAATAACCTAAGGTAACCAGACCTATTCTAACACCATGACCTAGTGAATACAAGCTTGAAGAAGATAAAATATAGATATTACCAATGAGAACAGAAGCCTATTTACCTAAGAACTCTCCAAATCCCGGAAAGTCATGCATCATCCACATGAGAATGGCTTGAATATTGGCAGACCGCTGACCATCGCACTTGCTCATATCTTGCATGGTGACCCCCTCCTCCCAAAAAATCTTAAGCTCATCGACTAATGGACGAAGATACACGTCCATATTTTTGACTTTGTAGCGGCAGGGGACAAGTAAGCTAAGAATGAGATGTCCTTTCTTCGTAGAAAGCCATGGAGGGATATTGTAGTTGACAAGGACTATAGGCCACACACTGTAAGAAGTTGAGTGCGCAGACCGAATGGGTTCACGCCATCCATTGCAAGATCGAGCCGAAGATTCCTTGGCTCTCGGTCAAAGTCTAGGAATGTGGCTCCATGCACGTGAATCCGTTGATATTCATTGAACTCTATATGTGGACCTATTCTATACATGCCACATTGTCAAGCTCGCCATGCCGGACGTAAAAACATGTGGTTTATGCGGGGGATAAGCGAAAAGTGTCTCAGAACTTTTTGAGGGATGGTTTGCCCTTGCAAGTCCTATCGATACCTGTGAGCACCACACTTTGGACATGTCTCCATAGTCTCGTATTCTCCTCGGAAACGGTATGCAATCGTTGATACATGTATGGATGATATTGTAGTCCATGCCAAGCTTTCGTAAAATATGTCGTGCATCATCATGAGACTTAGACATGGTATTTACAAGTGGTAATATATGCTATTTCAGTAACCTGAAAAAAATCATAAAACACCTTGAAAAAGCACAAATGTTTTTAGTGATAGTGCCGAAAAGAAATCAAGGAAGCATACGTATAAGGTGCCTAAACAACTCGGTCACACTCGTATCACTCCACCCATATTTTTCTTGCACACTTAGGAGTGCAAGTAGTGTCTTCAGGTGAGATACTTGGAACCCATCATATAATGGTATGGATGCTTCCTCTCTAAGTGGATTAGAAGTTTCAACATCCATGGGAATCAATGCATCGATCATTGCCTCCATCTCAGGCTCCAAGATTGTAGGTAGGTCTAGAAGGTTGCCTGTCTCCTCTGGTATTGACGGTATAGATTGTGTAGTACCTTCCAAGTGGCGGATTGGCTTAGGAACTCCATCCATTGCACGCCCATGAACTCTTCTAATTGGCTACAAAGGGTGCACTCCTCCTCGGGATAAGACGTCACCTCCTTGGATAGAAAATTTTCCAGCCACACCCAATCTTCTTGTATATGGTATTCAATTAGCTTGCAAGTACAATACATGATGGATATTAACTTTTCTTACCGTTTGCTGAAAATTCAAAATCATCTGGTCAATGATCTCATATTGAAACTCGTCGAAGAGTCGTATGTGTTCTATAGACAATCGATGCTTTCGTTTAATTGCCAGCTTGCATTGAGAGCAAGGACATGGGACATGCTGATTAAGATATGCGTCGCGATCTTGAACAACAAGACCTTCATCATTTTCCATTTTGTCTACGTTACGACAAACAATTTGTTTTTGTTATCATTCTTTTTTACTTTCTTAAATTGTTTGAGAAGGGATTTCTTCTCTTATCACTCAGCAAAAATTAACGTATGTAAAGTCTCCACCCAGCCACCCACAGATTAACATATATATGTCGAAGTATTTCTCGTCTCGTGGTGTTGCACTAGACCTCGCCACCACTCTCTATTTGTTTTTAATCCATTCATTATCTCCTCTCCATCCATCTCTCTCTCTTTTTCTCTTTCTTTATTATGTTGTATGTTTATTCTCTCTCTCTCTCTCTCGTTCTTTCTTCTTTTTTCTCTTCCTCCACCTCTCTCATTTGCTTTAACGATCACGGCTATAACTATGATGAAGACCATGACCACGACCACGACCACGACCACGACCACGACCATGTACCACGTACCACTACCACTACCACTACCACGACTACGACCACCACTACGACCACCACATCTACCACTACCACTACCACTACCACTACCACGACTACGACCACTATAATAAATAAGAAAAGAAGAAAAAAAAACAACATTAACAACAATAACTACTACTACTACAATAAACAAGAAAAGAAGAAAAAACTACTACTACTACTACTACAAAAAAAAGGGAACAATAATAAACAAGAAAAGAAAAAAAACTAGTACTACTACTACTACTACAAACAACAATAATTAATTTTCTTTTCTCTCTTCCTCTCCCTCTCTCATTTCCTCTCCCTCCCTCACCCTCTCCCTCTCTTTCCCTATCAGGTTTAATGTTTTTTCTCTCTTTTTCTCTCTCCTCTCCCTCTCTCATTTCCTTTTCTCTCTTTCTCTCCCCCTCTCATTTCCTTTTCTCTCTTTCTCTCCCTCTCTCATTTCCTCTCCCTCCCTCACCCTCTCCCTCTCTTTCTCTCTTTCCCTATTATGTTTAGTGTCTTTTCTCTCTCCTATCCCTCTCTCGTTTCCTTTTCTCTCTTCCTCTCCCTCTCTCATTTCCTCTCCCTACCTCACTCTATGAAGGGGAGCTACAAGCTCTACCCCAAGACCTACGGACCGCTTATTGCTTCAAGCGTTTCAAGCTGAGCGGCCATGGCTACCTCTCACATAGCCGACGCGCCATGCCTACCTTACAAGTGTAGTGAGCTTACCTTGATGCTCGATCGAGTACCCTCCTCTCTCTTGCACACCAGTAGCTCCATGATCCTTGTGGCAAGCTCAAGCAACCTCAATCCCTCTCCCATGAGCTCCATCCTCCATAGCCACGCGTGAGACAAGGGAAGAGAAGAGAAGAGAAGAAGATGGAGAGAGGAGATGGAGAGCTTCTTCTCCAGGATCCCTCACTCTCACACACTCACTCTCTCACCCTCTCACACTCCCTCACTCCCTTTCTCAAGCACAAGCAAGAAGGCAAGAAACAAGAGAAGAAGAAGAAGCAGCTTTTGCCACACACAAGAATGAGCTTCTCATTCACTTTTGAACTTTATATACACGCCCTCCCTTCTTTGGACAGTCATCCCCTTTTTTACATGGCCAGCCATTGGCCTAAGCCCATTTCTCATTTTCCACCATTCTAATTTATCCTATTCCCAACTAATGCATACAATTTGCATAGGAGCGAGCCTAGCACTCTTTTACAAGGATTCGGGAGCGCTTCCACATTTAATGGTGCACTTTTTACTCTTTTGCTTTCTCAGGGCGACACTGAGACTTTTTGGGGGTCGCGCCCGAACATTTAAATTTTTCAGGGTTTGGTTACCGGTCAAGGTGCCTTTTCCTTCTTTTATCCTGCGCCTTTTTTGCTATTTCATTTTTTCCATTTTCCTGCTCCTCTGTTCCATTTTGCCGCTCCTCTGTGCTGCGGTAAACACGGTAAACATTACCCCTCTTCTAGCCAAGTGCCAGTCCCATGGCACTGCGGTGGGAAGTAGTGGGATAGTTGGGTCTATTGCTAAGCGGAACTGGTAGGTAGATGACACTGATTCAAAGGTGAGGGTGTGAATGAGAGGTGATGGAGTTTCATGACGATGACCAGGAGAGATTCCGGTGTGCTTTAGGCTTCATGAATATGCTTGGCATTTCTCACACAGTTGTGGCTTCCATTCTGCGATGGCTGATAGGGGTTCCAGTTGGCTGGTGAAAAATATGTAGCCGGTCATCCCTTGAGGATCAGAAACGCTTGATCAATAAGCAATCCCTTAGGAGGATGGTGTTGGAGGGATTTATCTTGGAGAAGCCCCCCGAACTCTGCCTTGACAAAGATATGCTTTGTCTTCGCATTGAAGATCTGTGTCTTTGATTTGAAGATCTTTGTCTTTTATTTGAAGATCTTTGTCTCTAATTTCAAGATCTTCAGTGCTGCGTTGAAGATCTTCAACCTTGCATTGAAAATCTTCAGGCTTGTGGAATCAATAAGCAATCCATAGATCTTGAGGTGTTAGGCATGCATCTTTGGAAGATGAGGTTCCAAAATCTATGCCAAATGGAAGATCTATTACTGAGTACTTCTTTTACTTGACTTGGTTCAGTCATAGTAGCCATCAGCAGGCAGATGGTTGGCGACATGAAGCATGTTGGTCCGTCCAATCCGATGCAGAAAAGCTCCTGAAACAGCAGCAATGGTGTCATGTCTGACACATGGAAAAAGTTTTGGTCATTAAAGGATGCCATGGATGATCTTTTTTAGCTGAGTAGCCAATTCTTGAAACACGAACATAACCTGCAAGAAAAGTTGTGCACTCCCTAAGGGGTGTGTCTGCCTCACCGTGTAGTGCATGGTGCCCGTGGCAGTCGAACTGGAGACGGGTCTAACCTTGAGCAAGCCCTTGGTAATGTCCCACACTTGAGGACCCAGTTCGTGTGTCATTGAAGGTGCAGTGCAAATCTTAGGGTGACAGACTTGAAAGTCCTGCCCTTGATGTGCCCTAACTGTGAAGTGGGAAAGGGGCTAGGGAGAACCCTAGATGTAGTGACTATGGTGCACAACAAGGCAAAGGGAAGTTGCAAGCTCATCATGTGAAGTCTTCTCTCTCTTATCTTTGCTTAGTAGTAGATTCATCATTTGTCTTTGCTATTCTTTGCTATTGTCTCTTCTTTCCAGTTCACCTTTTCTTTTGTTGCCTTGTGGCTTTTTTTTTATAAAAGAGGTTATACATAGATGCATGTGATACAAGGGCATGATGGGAGTTTAATCCTCGTCATCGGAATGGCGGGTAGGGGATGGTGGAGGGCGAGGGGCTTTGTTAAGGAATCTGCGGCTTAGCATGTAGCCCTTGAGATTGAGGCAGGTCTTGAGAATGGTGGTGGAAAGGAAAGGGTGGTTGCACTGTGTGAATTTACTATCGCTCATATCCTCAAGCAGTGCAATACAGAAGGATGGCAAAAAGAGTAGCACGCATCATGAGGTGAGTCATGATGCTGCTATCTATGGCATTGGGGTCGAAGTAAAGGGGTGGAAGGTGGTGTTCTTGAGGTGTGGGCTCTTGGTAGATTAGGATTCTAATTAGTCTAAGATAATTACAGGTTGTTATGAAGGCGGGGTTAGGACAGGATGTGGACTCACTAAGGAATCTATCTATGGAACTGTACAAATTAGGGAGGGTAAATACAAGGGCATCTTTATAGGAGGTGGTATTGGGGTCATAGATGATAGGGAAGTCAAACCTCCCATGGATGGATGGATTAAAATCCACGCCTACCCTTCGAGGATATGGCATGAAGGTGGGGCCGTTTCTCTCAGAAGGAAGGGTGTTACAAAACGCCATCCAAGCATCAAGGTTGACATAAAAAATGTGTCTTCTCCAGGTGGGTTGGCAATTTTAGCCCTCCATCAATCTAGGCACCTGGAAGACTTTATCATGCCAAAAATCGTAGTCCTTGGTTCCCCAAGTAGTTGGGTTGGCCTCTTGCTCCGCTAGCCACTTGTCCTTGAGCCTTGCACCCATAGCGATTACATTATTTACAACTTCAATGGGCATTACTCTATTTAGTTTAGTGGGAAGCTCGAAGCTCAAGTCAAAGGGGTTGCGGGCACATTCTTGTTGTTCCCAGATGATTAGCTTTGCATGGAATCCAGTGGGGAGGTCCTCAGGGCGCGTTGGGAGAGGAGCAGGTTGCCTTGGGACAGGTCTAATGTTCAGCTTCTTCCTTGCCTTCACCATTTCTCTTCTGCGCTTAGCCAGGGCTGCTTCCCTCTCACTGGATGTGTCAGTGGGTTGCACTTCATCTTGTCGTGGAGGAGAGGGTGGTGGGACATAGTCCTCCTCCTGAGGTCCCAGATCAAACTTTGGTCCACCCCCTTCTGCTTGCACTTCTTCTTGCACCTTCTCTTCTGTGAAACCAAGTTCATCAATTTCTTGCACCATCAGGCCTACCTATGTAAGGTAGTTTATTCACTCCTCTAGGCTCTGCGACGGCGGGTCTCCTAGTTGTAGTGGTACATGCAGGCCTGCTGTTAGGGCTCTGTGTCGTGCAATGGTTAGCTTCTTTTGCAGCTCATCATTGGCCTCATTTTCTTCTATTTTGGTGGAGTGAATCAGTGTGTTGAGGAAAGTGTGCTACTGGGCCATCATAGAGAGCTGGGCAGCCTCTGCCTGATTTTCAGCCAACACTCTATCTCCTTCTGCTTTGGCCAATCGGCGTGCCAAGTCCCGTACCCTCCTTTCATTGTGGTCAGCCCATTCCTTCGCTCTCTTCTCCATATCTTCTAGGCTCTCCCCTTGATGGAGGGTCATAGCCATGAGTCATTGCTCTTGGTCTTCGAGCTCGCGGTGTAGGCGGGACTCCTCCTGGTGTTCATTGGCGATTTGCACACTGAGCTGATCCAGCTGCACCTGCATTCTTTGCACCTGATCATCTCAAGCTAGTTTTGTGCCTCCTGGTTGACTGCAGTGAGTTGGTCGTTCTTGCGCCGCAAGTGAGCAGTGATCTCCCTCTCTCTGTTGAGGCGATCCATTAGGATTTTTCTTCTTCCCTCCCACGTAGCATCATGTTCCTTTAGGGTTTTTGCTTCTTCTGCATCTCTATTGCTGGCTTCCTCCTTTAGCATAGTAATCTCCTTTTGATACTCTACTATCTGTTTAGTTTTCTCCAGTTGGAGAGTGGCTCTTGATTCTCACTCTATTGCCAACTCTTCCATGGTAGTTCTCTTTCCTTCCTTGGCCTTTTCTAGCTACGAGAGCAGCTCTTTAACACACTCATCATACTGGCCTGTTGGAGGTGGGGGATGGGACATGGTGGCGGCGGTGGTAGTAGCTTCTGTTTTCTGTCTTTTAAGCTTTGGGCTTGGCTCCACATCAGTCGTGGCTGCCCTCTTCACTCCTGACACTGGGGTGGCTACACTAGCTTCTCTTGCTAACTCCCTTTCCACTAGGAACTACAACCATGTGACCATATTGCTCTCATCGACCTTTGGCAAAGTTCGTGGGGCGGGGATGGTTATTACAAAAGCAACAGGGCTAGTTGGCACAAAACTAGTAGGGAGAGGCGTGATGGCCTCCTTGCCCTTGCCCTCTGCTAACCAGCAGTGAGATGGGATCTGGCACATTTAAGCTCGTGTCCGGGTTCTCATCCTCCTATGGCAGGGTTTGCTTTTTTTATCGTTGATGTTGTTCCACAGATAGGCGAGTTGCAAGTTCTATATCTTCTTGTTCCTTCTTCCTCAAGGCTTCTTCCTCCTCCTCAGCCCTTCTTTTTCTCTCCTCTTCTGCCTTTCTAGACTCCTTTTCCACTCTCTATGCATCCTCTTTTTCTTTCCTTTTTCTCTCTGTTTCCTGGGCTCTTAACACTCTTTGCGCTTTTTGTAGTTCTTCTTTCTCTTTCTTCCTCCTTTCTTCTTTCCTTTGCTGTTGGAAGCGCTTAGTGCGCTACTCTCTTTGTTGCTGCTGGTGCTGTTCTTCTTGCTTTTCTTCTTCATCACTACTCTCGTAAGTTTTTGTTTCCTCGTCAGAGCTAGAGGATTCTTCATTGTGTGGTGAGGGTGGCGGTCTCTCCTGCTCCTCCTCTACTTCTCCTGCCTCCTTTACTGCTTCTTCAATTAGGGCGGTTAGTACACCTCCATATCCAATGAATGATGCTTTGGAGGCGGCCTTCTTCATGTGTCTTGTTGTTGGGGATTCACCTCTAGCAAGTTGGCTTCCCAGATCAAGCCCTACGGCAGCCTTCTTGATTGTGTGTCTTACATAATCATTCCAGTCGACCTCTTCTAGTGCATTGGCCGCGAGGCTTTCGAGCACATGCACATTTATTCTGCCCATATAGGTAGTGTATCGATGGCTGGAAAAGAGGGTGTGCATGACTTTAGCACGCATGCGGATTTCGTCATCAGGGATGTCTGGATATTGACTCCGTCGTTGGACCACACCTAGCCCCAGTCCATTTTTAGCATGGCAAAGACATCCCTTTTTGGTCTCTTTACGGCCCTTGATTCCAGGCCCAATGCCTTTTCTACTAGTTCCTTGCTTAAGGGTACCCTAACTTGCCTGGCAGCATCCCCCCTTCCCACAGTCACCGTGGCACTCTTGGAGGCAGAGTCGAAATTTCGTAAGAGCTCAACACACCTTGCATGATCCACATTTTGCTCCGCCTTCTCCACGTACTTGGTCATATTGCACTTTTATATGACCTGCTTAGCTGCTTTTTCCGTTTCCACGATCCTGGATAGGTTGTGGACAGTTCGGAAATTCAGACGTCCGTAAGCTTGAATTTCTAGATTCAACATATATTTTTGCTTTTCTTTTTTCGTGAAGGGAAGCTTATGAGCATGATCTTGATGAGCCATTTTGGGTTCCTGCCTAGCAAAAATACTTTTCATTAATCACAAGTGGAAAAGGAAAACATGGCTAAATGAAGCTAAGCATGAAAAATACGCAAAACAGGAAAGCAAAGAACTTGAAAATTTTTGCTAACTTTTTTTTTTCGATCACTGAGTTCAACCTTTCAATAATTATTTATGTCTTCTTAGCCTTATTCCTCCCTCTCGGAAAGATGAAAATCCTTCCTAGGATTACACGAAGCGGTGAGGATATCAAAGGTGATTGTGATGGGGTGTTCCGGGCAATAGCCACTCATAAAATGCAGGGTTGTACTCAAGTTGAGCATGACGATTGAGTTCACAGGATTGTACAGAAACTTGGGAGATATAGGTCAAGACATCGTGAAAAATATCTCCAGTATTAAGGCGACTTGCAACGTGCAGTTCTTCTTCCGTAAGGAATTGGTCAATGTAAGGATGGGCTAGACCTGGTCATCTAAGTGTTGGTTCTGGGTAATGGCCAAAACTCATTGGGTCCGCAAAGTGAACCACTGCTGTAAGAACGGCAAAGTTGAGCTTGCAAGTTACGTGAGCTCATGTAATTCTTGTTCGGGAGCAGAATGAGGAGGCTTACAGTATGAGGTGATTAGTTGCTTGAGAACAGCTTGCTCCTTTGAGATTTCTTCATTTGCTACTAGTTCAACAGCAATCTTGGGGAATTTGGCGGTCATAAACTCGTATTCCTCCCAAGTGCATGGTAATGCACGAACATCGAAAGCAAGTGGTTCATCAAGAAGACCTAGGTCCAACCGCTCATAACTCCTAGCAAATGTGGTAAAAGTGTGGTCTAACAACTTAATGCAAGTCACAAGGTCATCTCCCGAAGTTTGAGCAAAGTCTTTAGCCAAGGAAAGGAAAGATCATATCGCATAGGAAGGCCTAAGACCTGCTGATGGTGATGGTGCAATTGAGCTGGACAGTAGTGACTCCATTGCAAGTGTCACGGGTGTGGATTTGCACTCCGAAGCACTTTGAAGTGCTGTAGAAAGATCTGGTGGCATGGAAGTTGTGTTGGGTTCTGAGTGCACAGTCACGGAAGTATTCAACTCTTTTGAGTGAGGTAAGCTTGAGGCTTTTAGTGATTGCTTTGGTCGATAAATTAGCTGTGACTTATTAGTCACAACCGGCAGTGGTTTGCTAACTACAGCCCGGGCGCTATGTTTGCAAGCCTCTCTCACTAGAGTGAGGTTGCTTGGAGATGAGCCTTTAGACTTGCCCTTCTTAGGCGCCCAAATCTAGGGGTTGCCTTCATAGTAGTCTTGCATTCGCAAGAGATCTTTGGGGATCCATTGCGGCGTGGTTGTGTGCCTACGTTGATAGCATCCAAATTGCCTCTTAGGCCGTGATGACTAATTGTTTTGGCATTTAGAAGCACATTTGGATGGTCTACCCGAAGGTGGTCTTTGCCGCTTTGGCACCCATATAAGCTTAGACTCCTTGGCCTTGTGAGCACTCTTGGTGGGTTTGGGTCGAGGGTCTAGAGCTTGGCGTGAGACCTTAGTGTCCTTCTGTGTAGACTTGAGCATAAGTGTGGTCATAGTGATTTCTACCGGTGGCTTCATAATGTTGAAAGGGTTAGAACAACCCTTGCTGAAAGTCGTCACTATGTGCACATTGGCTATAGCAAGATGGATGCAATCTAGATTACAATCCACATTACAATTCTTCTGTTTCTTAAAAGTACGACCTAATAGTGACATATTACAGGCCCCTTTTGTGTTAGGCAACACGTGAAAGAAAGATGGTATACGCTTAGACTCGATAGAAATGACCACTTTGCACTTTTCTAAGAGCGTGTAAGCATTGCCCCCAAATGGGGTGAGTTTGGCGTTGGTGGGCTGCAGTTTAGGTTGACCAATGCGTGTCCAATGGTCATGCATCAAGATATTGTAATGAGCACCTTAGTCAATCAAAGCATCAAAAGAATAGGTTGTTTCCGCAGTGACGGTGATTCGTAAGTAGGCGGGTGCCACTACTTCTTCATCTTGATCTGTTATTTCCATAATAGTAGCCATGCAGACGTTGACAGGGGCTTCCAACATAGGTGGCTCATGCAATGGGTGGGAAGGAGGATAATATTTTTTTATGCGGCTGTCATTGAAAAAGTCAATTCCTTCGCCTTCGAGCATCTCTAATTCAACATTGCCCGTTCAACTAATTGCATGTACTCGGAAAGGTCCCAGCCCACGGAATTTCATTTTCTGTTTGTGACCCTTCATAGAGTATAGCAGAACGAGATCCCCCTGATCAAAGTCGTGTTGTTTGACATGCTTGTCAAACCACATTTTCCTCCGTGCTTTCTCACAAATCAGCGCATGGGTGGCCAAGAACTGGGTTTCCGTGAGACGTTCTAGCTCTATCAGGCGATTTGTCCAAGCGTCTCTTCCCTCCCAATGCTCCTGCATTGCTATCCTTAAGCTAGGGACAAAAAACTCTAAGGGCAGAATGGCCTCCATTCCATAAGTCAGCCTAAAGGGTGTCTGGCCTATAGCCGTTTTATAAGCCGTATGATAGGCCCACAAGGCCGCCATTAACTTGTTGTCCCAATCACTCCGAGATGTAGATACCACTTTTGTGAGTACATTGACTAGGATTTTATTGGTGTGAATGATTAGAAAAGTAGAGAGCAGATGCGATATCACCTCATTAATGAAGTGTGTGCCCTAATCATTGACTAATTCTATTGGACACCCAAATCGTGAAATGACCTACTTCCACAAGAACTTTGCAGTGGTTCTAACGTCATTCTTCCTTGTAGCTCTTGCCTCTACCCACTTCGTTAGGTAATCAGTTGCCACTATGACGTAGCGAGCTTGAGAGTACTGTGCCACGGGACTGATAGGTCCAATGAAGTCGATGCCCCATTTTTCACAGGGTTGTCGGGTTATGACAGGGGTCAACTCCATTTTATCTTTGCGCACGGGCACCTTGGTTCTTTGGCATTTGTCACTGTGCTTCACAAATTTAGCAGCATCACGGAATAGGGTGGGCCACCATAGTTGGGATTGCAGCACCTTTCGGGATGTTGTATCCCCGCTAAAGTGTCCTTCAGCAATTCCACCATGTGCTTCTTTCAATGCATCGTGCATCTCATGCTCATACAAGCATCTGCGTAACAAACCATCTTATCCTAACCTACAGAGTTGGCCGGCTATCAATTGGTATGGTTGGATTTTCAAAATAAGTCTCCTCAAAAGAAATTGTGTGTGCCTAGGATGCATTTGATTTTCCTTAGCTTCAATTTCATTCTGGTGTGCAGATCGGATGCTGTACACTTGCATAGTGAATGCTGGAAGGTCCCCAAGAACAATAGAACTCTACTTTTTGCACAAAATTCAATGTAAAAAGCATGAACGACATGAACAAGAGACCAATTGGGTGCAATCTCTCCCCATGCCTTGTGTGAGCGCTCCACAAAGCATGTATTTTATGTATTAATCATCTTCAAGCTCAAATAATAGCCCAAATTACAAAATAGTAAGCTTTTAGCTTTTGAGTTTGCTTTAACACAAAATAGGAATAAAGCTAATGGGCGGTGCCCAAAGAGTTTGGCATGCCCAATACAATGTCCAAGTAGAAATAACATAATCGTGCACCCATGCGCATACAAAATAATAATAAATATCCAACGCCCCAATAAATAGGCGTGACAAAATATAGGCGCCATGCCTAAGGTATGCGCCCATCAAAATATAGATGATAACTCGAATACATGCTATCCTCCAATGCTTTCCTTCGCCACTGCTGCTATCTCTACACATCAACTGAAGCATTCACAATCGTTAGTAAAATAATACAATTAAACTGACAAAAGTGAATATCTAGCAGTCTTCAGCTACATAAATAAATCAAATAGTTAGAAATAAATCCTAACCTTAATTTATTACGAGTGCACACTCTAAACTCATAAACGTTTATAAATTTAATATGCATTTTGCGGAATCACCCGCTATGGAATCACCCATGTACACACTAAATTAATGAAACACCCAAAAAGGACAGGCGTCCCCATCAACTTCTCGCACAAAGAATCCACTTTGTGTATGAGCCCCGGTCATCAAAGTTTACGGAATCCACCGTAAAATCTCACGGAATCCACCGTGTAATATGCCTCCTGGCATCATACCCTCGGGGTGGGATAGCAATTGACCTCAATTGCTATTAGCTCAATGTGGAGCTAACAGAGTGGGGAAAGCATTTAAGTCTCTAGCGTGCATCCATTGTGCTTCCTCTAGAGGATGGTTCTTAAATTTAACTAGATATCTAGAATATCTTCGGCCAGTTCTAGTGGTCATAAAATCAGTATCTATGATAGCTTCAAGTTCAAGTATTTCATTCTCTTCCTCTAACAAAGGTGGGTTTTCATAAACAGGGTGTACATGTAATTGGCCTCTAAATGGTCTTAATAAATTAATGTGAAATGTGTTGTGAATTTTCCAGTGAGGTGGTAATTCTAACTTGAATGCATTATCATTAATTTTATGAATGATTCTAAATGGTTCATAGAATCTAGGGGCTAATTTAACAACTGGGTGTCTATCTACACTTTGTAGTCTACGTTTTTCTATTCTCAACCAAATATAGTCATCAACTTTGAAATTCATTGCTTGTCTTTTCTTATTGGCTTGTTTGGTATATGATTGCTGGGCTTTGGCAATCATGTCTTTAACCTCATAAAAAATAGTATTATGCATACTAGCAATATCATCAGCACTCTGAATTCTATTTGACAAAGATGCAACAGGTGTAGACAATCTATAACCATAAATCACTTCAAATGGTACTTTCTTTGTAGATGTGTGTGGTGTATTGTTATATGCAAACTGTAATAAATGCAAATGTGTATCCCATGTCTGAGGTTTAGAAATAGTATAAGCACGTAAAAGATCTAGAATAGTACTATTAGTAGCTTCTGTTTGTCCATTAGTTTCAGGATTAAATGCAGATGAGAAATCAATTTTTGTGCCAAGGTTAGCAAACAGAGTAATCCAAAAGTTGTTACAAAATCTAGAATCACGGTGAGAAATAATAACTTTTGGTAGTCCATGGTTAGTAAAAATAGTTTTCAAAAACAATTGTGCTGCCTGTGATGCTGTTAAAGTTTTCTTACATGGAATGAAATATGCTTGTTTACTAAATCTATCTACTACTGTCCAAATCATATCATGGTTAGATTTAGTGTTAGGTAAACCAGTAATAAAGTCCATAGAAATTTGTTCCCATGGTCTAGATGGAATAGACAAAGGCATAAGTAATCCATACTGTTTACCATGATGTCTCTTAACTCTTTGACAAATCAAACATTCAGAAACAAAGTTAGATACATCAGTGTCCATATGCGGCCAATAAAAATCTTCAGTTAATGTACGTAAAGTAGATATGATACCTCTATGACCTTGATATGGGGGACAATGAATTTCATTCAAAACAAAAGATCGGAATGGAACTGTAACACACAATCTCTTTTCATAAAACATAAATCCATCGTTATAAGATAATGAATCAATAGGAATCAAGTTATTGTGAACTAATTTATTCCAATCAGTATGAAAAGTAATATCCTGATGATAAGTATCTTTCATAGCAATCAAAGAATCAAAAGATATGACATAAATATTATGAATGACAGGTCTTCTACTTAATGCATCAGCCACTACATTTTCTTTACCGGGTTGATATTGAATGATAGGATGAAAACTCTAGATAAAATATGCCCATTTGATATGTCGATTAGATATTTGGGGTTGGCTAAGTAAATGTCTAATACTTTGCTGATCGGTCTTAATCATAAATTCTGAACCCATTAAGTAGTGTTTCCACTGTCTTAAGGCTTGTACAACAGCTAATAATTCTTTGTCATATGTGGGATATTTCAATTCTAAGGGTTTCAGCTTACAACTAGAATAGGCTATAGGATGATTGTCTTGCATAAGTACGGCTCCTATTCCTGATCCACTAGCATCAGTCACTACTAAAAATAATGGTCTATTAAAATCAGGCAACTATAATACAGGGGCATGGGTTAATGCATGTTTCAATAAGTCAAAGGATTTCTGTTGATTATCGGACCAATGATAAACAATACATTTCTTCAGAAGTTTGGTTAATGGTAAAGCAAGTAATGAAAAATTACGTACAAACTTCCTATAGAAACTAGCAAGACCTAGGAATGATCGTAACTCATGCACATTTTTAGGTACATGCCAATTCAATATTGCATCTATTTTCTTAGGGTCAACTTTAATTCCATCAGATGATACAATATGACCTAAATACTCAATTTCTGTTTTAAAGAATTCACTCTTTTCAAGATTTGCATACAGTTGATTATCTTTTAATAACTGGAAAACTAATGACAAATGCTCATAATGTTCTTTCTCATTTTGACTAAACACCAAAATATCATCAAAGAAGACAATTACACAATACTGATATTTCAAAAATATACGGTTCATCATTCTACTAAATGTAGCAGGTGCATTAGTCAATCCGAAAGGCATCACTAAAAATTCATAATGACCAAAATGTGTCCTAAATGCAGTCTTGAATATGTCAGACTTATCTAGTCTCACCTGACGATAACCAGATTTAAGATCTATTTTACTAAATATACCAGATCCTTGCAGATTGTCCATAAGGTCATCAACTCTAGGAATTGGATACCTATTCTTTACAGTGATCTTATTTAAAGCTCGATAGTCAATGCACATACGATAGGTATTATTCTTTTTCTTGACTAACAGAACAGGTGCACCGAATGGAGAACTACTAGGTCTAATCAATTCTCTATTTAATAATTCCTCAACTTGACTTTGAATTTCTTTTTGCTCTATCTGGTTATGCCTATATGGTGCTTTACAAGGTGGTTGTGTACCAAGAATCAAATCTATTTTATGGTCTTCTAGACGTGAAGGAGGTAAACCAGGTGGTAGATCTTCGGCAAAACAGTCTTTAAAATGTGAAAGAAATTCTTTATGCCTAGGGTGCATATGATTTTCTTTAACTTGCAGTTCATTCACCCAAATGAGATAAGATTTACTACTTTTGCGTAATGCACGTTTAGCTTGAGTATGCGAAAGCAGTGGAAAAGCATTAGATGCATGCATACCATACAATGTAATAGGTTTTCCTTGAAATTGAATATTAATTGAATGCTTGGAATAATCTATATTTGGATTATGCTGATGACGCCAAGGCATACCTAAAATAATGTCACTCGACTGTAATGGAACAACTAGGAAATTCCTTCTTTCAGTGTATTGACCAATTTGAATTTCTAAGTCATGCACTTTCTCTGTACCATTATACCTAGTGCCTAAGAATGCTGCTTTGATGCGATAATGCATAGGTACAGTCTGTAACTTCAATTCTTTTACTAGATTTGCTGAAATAAAATCATGAGTACTACCGTCATCATGCAAAATAATCTTTTCCTTTCCATGCACTAAACATTTCATAGTCAATAAAGAATGTGGAGTTGGAATACCTGGTAAAGTATCCGAAGGAGTAGTAGTGTCATCCTCATCTTCAGTGAAATCGGGCATATCTTCATGTTCGTCATCTTCCATTGCTCCAAGATAGTTGATATGAACAGGTGGCTTCTTCGAATGGCAATTTGCTGCTAAATGTCCAGGCTGGTGGCATTTATAGCATACTATAGGTTTGGCTTTGGTTACATTGTTTGCAATGGCAGGAAGTCTAGGGACATTAGGATTTGGCTGTGGAATAGGCTTGGGGTTTTGATTGGCATTGGATGGTAAAGCAGGTGGTTTTGCCCAATTCTTACGGAAAGATGATGAAGAGAAACGACCTTGATTAAATCTTCTAAAATTTGAGTTGAATTATTTAGATCCATAGTTACCATTGGCTTGGAATTGCTGTGGACGTCTGTCTCTACCTCGCAGCTTGTCTTCAGTGTCGTGAGCTAATGAAATTGCGTCTTCAAGAGTAGCAGGCTTGAACATATTAACTTCAGCGTAGTAATGCCCAAGGAGTCCAGATATATACTTGCGCTTGTGTGTCACTGCAGATACGTCTTCAAGCATGCGTAACTGGAGTAGTGCATTCCAAAAACGCTCTATGTACTGAGGAATAGGCTCACGATCCCGTTGAAGAAGGTCCCATTGCTTTATGGCTTTCTCATGAAATTGTGGAGGAAGGAAATTCTGCATGAACTTCTTCTTGAAATTCTCCCAGGTAGTGGGACAATCTATACTCTTGCATACCACAGTCCACCAAAGAGATGCTCTATCCACTAAATGATTAGTGACACACTTGATTTTATCTTTTTCTGCATAGGTTTCCTCATGAAAGTAGTCATCAAATTGACTAATGAATGCAAGAACAGTTTTTCCCTCTCGAGTGCCATTGAAAGTACGGAATTTGAAATTTCATTTACTTATCTTTGATTCCTTGCGGATGGTTTGAGCTTCGAGAGTTGCGTCGATGGTACGTCGGATAAGATCTTCAGATTGAGGTTCTTCTTTGTCGGTAGACGATCTTTGTAAATTTTCCAATTGAACTTGCAATGCTTCCCTAGCTCTTCGTTCTTCATCCAATTGCATCATAATTAAATCCAGCTTTTGCTCCATCGTAGGTTCAGGTAGGTCGCCTTCAGCCATTAAATCATCCATATGTGGTTCCATCATCCTGTAAAACTCAAAAGACCTTTCACTCTCAAAATCAAGTTAGCGGGATGAGCGTAGCTGAAGTTTGGGAATACAAGGCTTATGTATTTTTGGGTGTGGCTTTCACAATCTTTGAAAAATCTATGTTTTATCATTCTTTGTATGCTGAAAATGCTTCAGCAAACCTGCATATGGGTAGAGTACCTTCCAATGAACAACTTTGCAGTTCAGAGTTTCTGCGCAAGAACAACTCTTCTATGAGTTTTGGACAGAAGTCAGTTTTGACTCTAGTCGACTTATTTGACTTGCAGAGTACCAGACTAATGTGACTTACAGAGTTTGTAGACTTGAAAAACTTGCTTGCTTTATGGAACTTGCAAAACTTGACTTGATAGACTTGCAGAATTTGGACTTTGCAAACTTGCTGAGTTGTAAGACTTAAGTAACTTGTTGCTTAAGTGATTAAGCTTATGAGCTTAATCTTACTAAAAACGGCAAAATTGTGGGGGGGGGCCATTTTTTCAACGCGGCAAAATTTGCACTGACATCCTCAGAGGCGCTGAGGTGAAATTTAGAAGCATTAAGCTTCTTTAAGCTTATAAAGCTTTAACTTTTAAAGCTTGGAACATATGAAGTTTATGACTTATCTCTGGTTTTTGACGACTTGAAGAAGAAGAGATAGGAGTGGTCCTCCGTCTCTGCCAGCTGGTCTTTCGCAGTCTGATGATGGAAACAGAGGTTCTTGATTGCTAGGAATCCGCCTGTATAGACCATTCGCGACGAGATTGACTGTAGAGCCCGATCCTTCCAGGAGCTCCGCCTTCGCACAAGATGGGTAGCGATTGGAAGCTCTTGATCTCAGCTTCGCTCTGATACCACTGGTGCACAGATCGGATGCTGTACGCTTGCGTAGTGAATGGCGGAAGGTCCCAAGAACAATAGAACTCTACTTTTTGCAAAATTCAATATAAAAAGCATGAACGACATGAACAAGAGACCAATTGGGTGCAATCTCCCCCTATGCCTTGTGTGAGCGCTCCACAAAGCATGTATTTTATGTATTAATCATCTTCAAGCTCAAATAATAGCCCAAATTACAAAATAGCAAGCTTTTAGCTTTTGAGTTTGCTTTAACACAAAATAGGAATAAAGCTAATGGGTGGTGCCCAAAGAGTCTTGCATGCCCAATACAATGTCCAAGTAGAAATAACATAATCGTGCGCCCATGCGCATACAAAATAATAATAAATATCCAACTCCTCAATAAATAGGCGTGAAAAAATATAGGCGCCATGCCTAATGCGCCCATCAAAATATAATCAATAAATTGAATACTTGCTATCCTCCAATGCTTTCCTCCGCCACTGCTGCTATCTCTACACATCAACTGAAGCATTCACAATCGTTAGTAAAAGAATACAATTAAACCGACAAAAGTGAATACGTAGCAGTCTTTAGCTACATAAATAAATCAAATAGTTAGAAATAAATCATAAACTTAATTTATTACGAGTGCGCACTCTAAACTCATAAACGTTTATTAATTTAATATGCATTTTGCGGAATCACCCGCTATGGAATCACCCATGTACACACTAAATTAATGAAACGCCCGAAAAGGACAGGCATCCCCATCAACTTCTCGCACAAAGAATCCACTTTGTGTATGAGCCCCAGTCATCAAAGTTTACGGAATCCATCGTAAAACCTCACGGAATCCACCGTGCCACGGAATCCACTGTGTAATATGCCTCTTGGCGTCACATTCACCCATACTAAATATGATTTTCTACATTTTCTTAATGCACATTTAGCCTATGTGTGACTAAGTAATGGAAAATTATCTAAGGTGTGCGTACCATATAATGTGATTTGTTTTCCATTAGAATGAATTTTCATTGAATATGTGAAATAATCTATATCGGGATTATATTTGTGACGCCAAGGCATTCCTAAAATAATGTCACTAGCTTGCAAAAGCACAACCAAGAAATTTTTGTGCTCAATATAATCACCAATTTTAATTTCTAAATCATGAACTTCTTGTGTACCATTGTATCTAGTGCCTAAGAATATAACTTTTATGCGATAATGAGTGAGAACAGCATGTAAATTTAATTCTTTTACCAATTTTGCAGAAATAAAATCATGTGTGCTCCCATCATCATGCAAAACAATCTTTTCGTTACCATGCACAAGACATTTCATCATTAATAATGAATGAGGATTTGGCATATCTAGTAAAGTATCTGAAGTAGTACCGATATCATCATCATCTTTTGTGAAATCTAGCATTTCTTCATGGTCTTCATCTTCAGTCACTCCCAAGTAACTAATGTGAACAGTTGGCTTTTTGGATTGACAGTTCACTGCTAGGTGTCCAGGTTGGTGGCACTTGTAGGAAACTATAGGCTTGGTTTTGGAAACATTATTTGTAATGGTTGGAAGTTTGGGTATGTTGGGATTTGGCTAAAGAGAAGGCTTAGAGGTTGGATTTGTGTTTGATGTTAAGAAATAGGTCATGTGCAAGGCTTACGCAAAGAAGAAGGAACAAAGCGATTTTGATTGAATCTTCAAAAGTTAGAATTGAATTGCTTTGTACCAAAGTTACCATTGGTTGGAAATTGTTGTGGTCACTTCTCTCGTCCACAAATTTTGTCTTCAGCATCATGGGCTAAAGAAATCGCAAAGCATACAGTGACCAAGAAAACTAGACATATACTTACTCTTGTGGATCGCCTCAGGTAAATCTTCAAGCATTCGAAGTTACAATAAGGCATTCCAGAAACACTTAGTGTATTATTGCAGAATAGGATCACGATCTCTTTGTTGCAGAAGATCCCACTGTTTGATTGCTTTTGCATGGAAATGAGGTGGAAGAAAATTCAGTAAAAATTTCTTTTGAAAAGTCTCCCAAGTAGTAGGATAATCAATACTCTTGCAGACAACAGTCCACCATAACGATGCTCTATCCACTAAATGGTTAGTGACAAATTTGAATTTGTCTTTTTCAGCATATTGTTCTTCATGGAAGTAATCATCAAATTGACTAATAAAAGCGAGAATATTTTTTCTGTGACTAGCCCATTAAAAGTATGAAATTTGAAATTTCTTTTACTCATCTTGGCTTCTTTCCTAATAGATTTTGCTTCGAGAATTGCATCGATCGTATGTCATATAACATCTTTGGGTTAACATCTTCAGGTTATGGTCTATCTTGATCAACAATGGATCATTGAAGCGTAGTCAGTTGAGCTTGCAAAGTTTGACGTGCTCTTCATTCCTCTTGAAGTTGCATCATAATTAGGTCCAAATTTTGCTTCATCATTTGTTCCGGTAAATCACCTTCAGCCCCATAAAATTTTCCATGGTTTTATCGAACACCTGCAAAATCTCAAACAACCTCACACACTCAAAAGCTTGTTAGAGGGATGAGCATAGCTCAAGGTTGGGTTTACAATGCTTGCTTTTTTTTTAAAATATGGCTTTTTGCAATCTTTCTTCTTTGCAATTACAGTAATTGATGAAGGTCTTCTTTCAACGAATACTTCATTTGTGTAGACTATGTATAATAATGTGCTTTTGCTGGCAATTGGCTCTGTCAGAGTGCAGTATGAACATAGGCTTGTTGGAGTTACAAAACTAGTTCGGGATTGATTTGGAGAAGAGCTTAATGTGAACGCCCACTAAAGAGAAAATTTAAAGATTGAAATCGTTAAGCTTTAGTAAGCTTTAAAGCCTTAAGCTTTATAAAAGCTTAATGAAATTTTGAAATTGACCAGGACAAGACGTCGTCGGCGGATTCGGTGCCTGTCAGTACATGTTGCCGTTGCGGATGATGGAATTTGAGGCCTTAGCTCTTTCTTAAGCTTTTATTAAGCTAAAAAGATAATCTTAATGAATTTTTTCTTCACTATGTCTTCTAAAGAAAAAAGTCTTGCTACAAGAGCTTGGGAAGTGGTCCTTCATCGCCAGAGAGTGGTCCTTTGCAATCCAACAATGCAGGAAGGGGTTCTTCACCGCTAGGAACACGATAGTCTCGATGGTTCATCATGAGACTGATTGTAGAGCCCATTAATTCCAAGAGCTTCGCCTTCACGCAAGATGGTAAGCGATCGGAAGCCCTTGATCTCAGCTTTACTTTGATACCACTGGTGCACAAGTCCGATGCTAGATGTATACGTAGTGAGTGCCCAAAGGTCCCCAAGAACAAAAGAACTCTACTAAAGCTCATAAAACAAGAAGGAAGATTTGCACGACATGAAGAAAAGAGACAATTTGGGTACAATCTCCCCCCATGCCTTGTGTCAGCGCTTCACAAGGCATGTATTTATAAATTTATTCATCTCAAAGCTCAAAACTACCCCAATTTTACAATTAGCATGCTTCAGCTTTTGTGTTTTCTTTTTCCCAACTAAAGAATAAAGCAGTTGGGTACCCCAAAAGTCAAGTTGTGCCCAAATACAATGTACAATAATGAAATATTTAAACCGTGCGACCATGGGCATACAAAATAATAAATATTTGTCAAGTGGTTCAATATATAAGCACACCTAAATAAATATTAGCGCCACGCCTTTAATGATATGGCATGCGCCTATTAAAAATGATAATTTCTTCTATGTAATTTGAATACATGCTATCGCCCAGTGCTTCCCAACACAACCACCGCTTGCTCTACACATCAAACTGAAGCATTCACAATTGTTAGAAAATAATAAAATTAAACCGATAAAGTGAATACCTAGCAGTCTTCAGCTACAAAATAAATAAATAGATTAGAACTCTGTCTTAATCTTAATTTGATACGAGTGCGCTCTAAACTCATAAACATCCATTAATTTAAATATGTATTTTGCGGAATCACCCACTAGGGAATCACACACGTGCACATTAAATTAATATGATGCCTAAAAAGGACAGGCGTCTTGGTCAACTTCTCGCATAAGGAATCCACCTTGTGTACGAGCCCCAGCAAATAAATATAGTTTTATGGAATCCACCACAAAACCTCACGGAATCCACCATGGAATTAAAAACTCACGGAATCAATTGAGGTCTCACGGAATCCTCCATGGAATATGCTTCCTAGTATCACAATATGATATCATAGAATCTGCACACCATAGGACAAAACAACAACGAAAGTACAACACAATAAGTTGTACACAAAAGCTATGCTATAAAGAAATACATTTAGTTCAAAAAGCATACTCCAAAAGAAAGAGGCCCAAGATAGATGAAACATGGGCAAGAATAAAGCGACCAGAATAGACAAAACATGTTCGAGAAGAAATCATCCCAACATAGATGAGAAAATGTTATCACTTTACTTTTTGGCCAAGAATAGATAATGATCTGGTGAATTTTAGTAGAAACTCAAGATTGAGTAATCATGACAAAACCTGTGTCATAGAAGTCTACATGAAAACCTATTGTCTTGTTTGTTTTTTTGTTTCAAGTCTAGGTTACCTAAACTGACATAACGTTTTACATAGAACACAAAATTAAGCACGGATTTGCTAAGAAGAAAGCTTGTGAGTCCTAGCACATTAGATAACTGGTTTTCTTGAGAAAGGCTTTTCCTTAATAGTTTTTCTAATAGAAACTTTTAGGGTATCCAAGCAAGGCATATCTACAATTCAACATATCTGCAATCTAAATGATGATCGAGTGAACTTCTTCTATGCTTAAAATTCATAACATAAGATGCTCATAATATACACAATACATCAAGTTTAAGTATGAAAAGAACATGAATCCATAATTGAAGAGATACTTCTTAGATATACTTCTTGATTGTCTTCTTCAAGGAATTGCTTATAGTTGATCATGATAGCTCTAATACCATATTGAGATGTAGAGAGAGAATATATGTAGAGGTGTGAGTGGGAGAGAAGAGACACACCATGTATACTCCCGAAGACTATTTCATATTGATCACAATCTACATATGTATAGGTGAGACCTAGTCTAGATAGGATGAGCTAGATATAACTCCAACAAGTTGAAGCAACTCTATTATCAAAATAATTTGATACTTGCATTTATTGAGAAAAAGGTAGACTAATCAAGAGGGTCTCAAAGAATAAAGGAGCAAAGAAAGGCTTTTTCTCACATAGCCAATATGGCCTTGACAGGTGGGATTATGAGAGAAGTAAAGGAGCCTACTAATTTGGAGAAGTACTTTCATAGATCTAGCATGGGAAAACCTATGCAAGCTAGTATGATAGCATAATGAAAAACAATATTTGAGGGCTAGTGCATTGGCAATACAAGATAAAGATTATTGGCATTAAGTGGATTTGCAATGTAAAGGACCATGCCAATGGAAGCTAAAAAAAGTATAAAGCTAGATTGGTTGCATATGGATTTTACAAGTTAAAGGGTTTTATTTTCAAGGATCATTCACTCTAACTTCGATGATGACCACTATTTCCACTTATAAGAATGGCCAATTTACCAAATAAATGTAAAATCAACATTCTTAAATGGTGACCTCAAGGAGGAGGTCTACATATCCCAAGCACTAGGGTTTGAGGCCCACCATTTTGAGAAAAAGGTTCTTATAAGTTGTAAAAGGTATTGTATGGAATAAAATAAGTCTCTATAGCATGATATTAGCAAAGAGATAAGTTTTTAAAGCTTAAACTTCAAAAGGTATATCCCAAGCGCTAACTTTTATGCTCATAGGTTGGTGAAAAGTTTGTAGCAATTGTCCTTTATGTGGACAATATTCTCATTAAAGGTGACTATGAAGATATAATCTATTAGATTGGAAATACTTTAAGTTCTAAGTTTGACACGATAGACTTGGGTTTGTTATACTATCATTTGGTTCTTAAATTCTAGCAAGAGTAATGAAACATCTTCATCTCTCAAGAAAAGTATGCATGGGAGATCTTAAAACCATCTCACATGACCAATGGCAAGGAGATATACTACAACATATAAAACCAATACTGATGTTTAACGCGATGGAATTATTCATGGAAAATTTTACCCCTATCACATCGCCATTGCTGATGCAAGAGATCCCTCACTATTAGGATCACTGTATGCATCTCTACTTCTATATAGCAAACACTAATTCTATATAGTGATACAAATAGCAATGCATATAGAGCCACATATAGCAACACAAATAGAGATTTTTATAGAGTAAATTTTTGATGCAAATAGCAAAGGTTATAGAGGGTTAAAAAATTAGGTGGCAAGGCATGTAGACCTACGACCCTTTTAGCTATATACACGGAATATTCTTGCATAATTTATTTACCAATGTAAAGTATACTTAACAGCAAAAAAAAAAACATCACAATTCTCTAAAAATAAGGAATCCATTGATTGCAAAAGCTATATATAATCCATTCAAAAACTTATTACTCAAGGAGATTTTTCATCACTTGCTTAGACTTGAGAAGAAGAGCTTCACTTCAAGCTTTCATGGTAGTTAGACCTTGGAATATGCATTAGTCCCATTGATCTTCTGCTCATCCAACTTATTTCAAACTTGTTCAAGTGTTTTTGGGGGAGCATTTGGGAATTCGTAAGAGTCCCATTGTGCCTCACTCCATCAGCCACATCAGTAGAAGTTCCAAGATAGGCAATGTGATTTGCACTACATGACTTGGCTATCCTAGCTACCCCCATTTTCTTGCAAACGCTATCTACATTAAATAAGGGAAAGAAAACTATCCTTAGGTAGGGTAAAGATGGAAAATATAGATATGAAAGATACTACATATAGCAATAAAGCAAAACATCATTTACACAGTTTACATACTATATCCTCAATGTATTGTATGATGAGCGACATTGAAATTTTGACTAAGAGATACCACTATGAGGTTTTGAGTCCTAATGGATAATCCTAAAATTAGTATGAAGTGAAATATTGTCATCAACCTCAACTTGAGAATCAAGGAAGAGCAGGGTGGCATCCTGCGGTTGACCATCGTCCATGAGAGAGATAAGCTTTGCATTCCATGTCTCTATGGAGATTAGGGGGCCATCTTCTATAGTAAGCCAAGCTTTGTACATGGATTTATGGTCATGTCATGAGACTTGGAATGATTGTTGTACTTTGTGATCAAATGACAAGCCATATCAAGACCTATCTAGTGTATTTTCTAGAATGATGGCATGCCATGAAGATACTCTTAACATGTGATTCAAAGATGGATCATGGGTTCGCTCCTCCTTTACACATATCTCCTCCCTCTTCGTGGATGGCAGTAGTGGATGTAGTCTCTCTCTCTCTCTCTCTCTCTCTCTCTCCCTCTCTCTTTTGGTTTCTCACTCTTGCTCGTTTACAAATCTATAAAATACTGTGCTTAGGTTGCAATGCCCTTTTTTCCCAGAATATCATCATTATTAGCATTGCTATATGTGTTAGGTACTTGCATTGCTACATTCAATGCATATAGTGACATTAATTTTCATAGCTACGCATATCGACGTAAAAAGTGATGCAAATAGAAATGGTAATAGCAACGAATATAGCAATGCTTATAGTGGCACCTCCTAATTGCATAAAAAAGAGTCATCGCTATAGCAATACTACTTAATTACATAAAAAATGGTAGTTTCTATACTTCCATTTCCTTGTTGTGATAGCCACACCTATAGAGGGCAATGCAAAGTTATCTATTGAGAATACATCAATACTTATATACGTTGGGAGAGGTATAGAAGGTCGGTCTACACTCTCATCTATTTGTGCAATACCAGGCTAGATATCAATTTTGTTGTTGGTGTTTTGAGTAGATTCTAAAACAAACCTCATTAGAATCATTGGAAGGCTAGGATGTGAGTGCTTATGTATGTTGGGAGGTATAGAAGGTTGATCTACACTCTCATCTATTTGTGCAATACTATGCTGGATATCACTTTTGCTATTGGTGTTTTGAGTATATTCTTAAACAAACCTCATAAGAGTCATTGGAAGGCTAGGATGTGAGTGCTTCGATACTTGAAGGGAACTCTTGAAAATGGGATCACATATAGTTTTGAAACTTCTCTTGTAGGAATTTATGACTTCGACTAGGCAATAGATAGTGATTCTAGGAAGCTACTTTCTAGTTATTATTTTCTTTATGTTTATGAATTTTCTCTCGGATTAGTAAGAAGAAATAAAAAATGGCATTGTATTCTAATCGAAGAAAATTACAATGAGGCTTTTTAGCTCTACATGTGAAGCTATATAGTTAAGGAGGATTCTATGGCATATAGAAGTGCCTGATAAACATGCAATATTGTTAAGATGTGACAACTAGAGTTACATCACCACGGCCAAAAATCTAGTGTTAAGATTTGATTTAGAATGGAATAGTAGAGTCAATATAGGATAATGGAGTAAACATATTCACGAGATCTCTTATGAAGGATCTTCTTTGATTTCATCTTTAGAGATGTAGCATTAAGCCATGAATGTAGATCACCTATGGGTACACATAGAGGGGGGAATGTTAGATACACTCAATATCCCACCCTTGTAAGGTGTCATCGATGATCCATGGTTCTCAAAGTTATAAGGTCCCCATATGAGGAGGATCCATGGTGATCTTGGACATTGGTTGGGTCCTAACTTAAATGTTAAATGAGGCCTATGTGATTAGATAGGAAAAAGGAAATCAAACACAATAGAAGAAGAAGGAAGGGAAATGCCCGGAAGCACAAGGGCAGCCTCAAAAACCAAGTAAAAGGCAAAAGCATATTTGTAAATGAAAGCAACCCCAAAACTTTTGTAAAAGAGCGAGAGGCTCCCTCTACAAATTGTAAGGGTAGATAGGTGGTAGAAAGAAATCTAAGAGGATAGAAGGACAATGGGAAAGAGGGCCTAGGCCATGGCCAACCATGTAAAAAAGGAGATGACTGTCCAAAAGGGATTAGGACTTTGTATATAAACTCAAAAAGTGAATGAGAAGCTCATTCTTTGGTGTGTGGCAAAGTGAACTGATCTTCTTCCCTTCTCCTTCTTGCTTGCTTGTGTGTGCTTGAGAGAGGGAGTGTGAGAGTGTGAGGGAGTGAGTATATGAGAGTGAGGAGTCTTAGAGGTGAAGCTCTCCAGCATCTTCTCTCTTTTTCTCTTCTCTTCTCTTTTCTTGTCTCGTGCGTGGCTATGGAGGATGGAGCTTGGAGGTGGAGGATTGAGGATGCTTGGGCTTGCATTTGTAACTGTGGAGCTACCAGTGTGCTTGAGGGAGGAGGTAACTCATTTGGGCATCAAGGTAAGCTCACTATACCCCGGTAGGATCAAAGATGCATCGACTAAGTGAGAGATAGCCATAGGTGTTTGCTTGAAATGCTTGAACAATAAGTGGTCCGTGGGTCTTTGCAGTTTTCCTCTACATTTTGGTTCTGTTGCCGAGACCAACAGATTCAAGCTTGAGCACTTGCGCACCTCAAATCGAGCGACGAAGTAAGGGTTTCATCCCTGAAGCGAAGCTAGAGATATGTAGGAGGTTTTGGGTTTTTAATCTTTGCAACAAGTATTTTGGTTTTTTGATGATTAGGAAAGTCGTTTCAATATTTTTCTTTCACTTTTTGTTGCACTTAGAGTAGGATAGGACCAAGAAATCAAAGCAGGAAGCTTTAGGGTTGCTTCTATGAAACATGCCCAAACATGAAAAAAAGGAGAAAAAAGAGTAATTAGAGGTGTTAGAATCACACGAGGAGTGATTGGGGAGATTAAGGTGAGTCCAATAAGGGTTTAAGACCTTGGGAAGCAAAGGGAGACCTCATTTTTACTTGTGGCATTGAGAGAGACAGAGAGAGAGACATAGAGAGACAGAGAGAGAGCTTGGAAAACTAGGGTTTCTTATGAATCGATCGACTCCCACCGGCACTGATAGTGCATCCCAAGCATATACAAACCTTGCCTTATGTTCATAGTTGCATTCTAGAAGTCTTCATTCCTAGCTTTCTCATAATCATGTCGTTGATTCAATTTTTCATCATTTCGGCCCCTCGACCGACAAAATCGGACACTCAAACACCCTACACTCATCCAATTCTGAGAATCGGATGGCCAACAATGGACTACTGTGTAATATTCCCACCCGTGAATATTGACTTCCCACACACTGCGTAAACCTTGTGCAAAGGTTATCTTTCATATTGGAATTTCCGGCAGTGTAATCTGTGACCTGCACGTGAGAAATCGGGACCTCTGCATTGGCAAAGCAAACCCGAGAGTTCAAACCCGCAAGTCACACGTAAACACCCTCTTGGGAGGGGAAAATTGAATATTATCAAGGCAATTTTTTTTATTTTATCCCTTTTCCCCAGCCTGTTGAGATATCGAGCTCCACTCGTGATACGCCAGGGTGACCGTTGTATATTTATGTCACCGACTTGTCAGTTGCAGACGCGGTTGGTACACCGCCCATGAATAATAGCTACATGATAGCTATCCTTATCTACTCTAGTTCGTGGCTCAGTTAGTATGCCACCTTAGTTAGTTGAGTTTGGTTTGAGACCCATATATAGGGTTCTTCTATTTCTTTGTACTTGAGTTCTTTTGGCTTACACAACTAAGAAGAGGAAAACTGTTTTCAGCCTCCACCCTTGTGTGTCTTCCCCCATTGTGCAAGCAAGAAAGCTTCAAGCGAGACTCCTTCCTTCTCTCCCACAATCTTGACATGGTATCAGAGCCTTGTTCGTGGTAAGGAGCTCAAGAAAGCAAGCCAAGCTCGCAGTGGTCTGGTAAGAGGAGCAGTGTTGCTTTCATTTCCTGTTTTGGGAGCAGATCTCTGCAGGTAGCACAGCCGGAAATTGCAGGAGTGCATTGTCTCAGGTTGAGACGCCCTTCGCGGTGAAGCAAGAGGGCAGTATATGCTGCGGGATGGGCTTTAGCCCTCGGCGACCTTGTTTTTTTGATTTGAGGCCATTTCGGGGCCTGTTTTGCAGACGGAAGTTTTCTGCACGCACTCAAGAAAAGGCTCAGTTTTATGCTGTGCGACCACTGTTCTACAGGTCGGTGAAAAGTTACTGTAGAAATTGCATCGTATGCTTGTGCGCAGAGACATTGGGAGTTTCAGAATCATCCTTGGTTCCTGTTTATGCAAAATCGTCACTAGGAAGTGACTGTGTGGTCAAATACCACTTTCGCCAGTTTTGCAGATTTGCCCTTGTGAGGGTGAAGCTGTGTTTTTTGCAGTGACAGAATTTCTTGCAGTATTCTGTAATGGCGTCTGATTCTCTTTCACAGATTGTCACTGAAAAGCTTGACAAGAACAACTTCCAGGCATGGAAGTTTAGAATGACGAATTTCCTTATGGGAAAAGGATATTGGGAATTTGTTGCAGGAAATGAAGAAGAACCAGTTCTTCCTGATGTTCCCAATCAACAACAAATGCAGGCATTTAAAACATGGCATGAGAGAGCCAGGAAAGTTATGTATTGGCTGTCTATCAGTATTTCAGACTCTATGATTGTGCATATTCAGGATGCAAGTACGCCAAAGGAGGCATGGGATACTTTGTCAAAAATGTATAGCACAAATACGCAAGCCAGGAAAATGCAGCTCAAGCAAGAGTTGCATAATGTGCAAAGAGAAAGTATGAGCATCAACGACTACCACATGAAGGTGAAGAAGATTGCAGATGCACTTGCTTCCATTGGGTCGCCAGTGGAAGATGATGATTTAGTTTCCGTGACCTTGAATGGTCTAGGAAAGGATTATGCACAGTTTCGGACATCCATTTCAGTTCGTGAAAGATTTCCTAATTTTGAGGAGTTGATTGCTCTTCTAATTTCTGAGGAACAGAGAAATGGTGGTGCATCTTCTTCAGAAGGAACTTCAAAAGAAGCTGTCTTCTACTCAAATGCTGGAAGAGGTAGAGGCAGAGGTAGAGGAGGCCGATTTGGAGGCCGTGGCAGAAATCAGAATATGCAGCAAACTCAAGAAAACCAGTCCTATGGAGGAGGACGTGGTAACTCTAGAGGCAGGGGGAGCCAAAGAGGTCGTGGTGGATGGCAAAGAGGCCAAAATGCAAACAGTAATGTTGAATGCTACTACTGTGGTAAAATGGGTCATATGGCTAAAGACTGCTATAAAAAGCAGAATGACATCATGAATGGAAAACTGCAACAAGGGAATTATGCATCTTCTAGTAGACAGGGTGATGACAGAAATGAGCATTTGTTCATGGTGCAGCACATGAACAATTCTATGACAAGTGCAGAAGAAAGCAATGATGTATGGTATGTTGACTCAGGTGCATCAAACCACATGACAGGTCATGCAGAATGGATGGAGGATGCAAGGAAAATGGAAAAACCAGGATTTGTGGAGACTGGTGATGATACTGCACATCCTATTGTGCAGATTGGAAAAATTCCCTTGTCTATGCAGGGTGGGAAAAAGAAATACCTGTCCGATGTATTTCATGTCCCGAATATCACCAAGAATCTGGTTTCAGTTGGTCAAATGGTTGAACAGGGCTTGCAGGTCAGATTTAATCCTCATGGATGCTTTGTTGAGGATATGAAAAATAAAGGTCGCTTGATAGCAAAAGGAAAGAAGAAGGGCAGAATGTTTACATTGGATGCAGACATGTTTGAATTGAGTGCAGCAATGTTTGCACATGGGACCGGTGTAGTTGCAGATATTGATATCTGGCATAAACGCATTGGTCATGTTAATGTACAGCGACTTAAATCAATGCAGGCCCAAAATATTGTTGCAGGATTGCCCAAATTCAAGGTTGCAGAAATGCATAAGGTATGTGAAGCCTGTCAGTTTGGAAAACAGGCAAGGAAACCATTTCCTAGACATGTTCAAGAGAGTGAGAAGCCATTGGAATTAATTCACTCTGATGTGTGGACAACTAAAGCTGCATCTCTTGGAGGCTGTCATTATTTTGTCAGTTTTATTGATGACTATAGCAGAAAAGTTTGGGTGTATTTTATGAAAAAGAAAAGTGAAGTTTTTGGGCATTTCAAAACTCTTAAAGCTATGGTTGAAAAAGAAACAGGCTTGCAGATAAAATGCCTAAGGTCAGATGGAGGGGGAGAGTACCTCTCAAATGAGTTTGCAAAGTTCTTGCAGGAGCATGGCATAAAGCAGCAATATTCATGCAGTTATACCCCACAACAAAATGGAATTGCAGAAAGGAAAAACAGGCATATTGGAGAGGTATCTCGTGCCATGCTCAATGAAAAAGACTTGCCAGATTTTTATTGGGCTGAAGCAGTTGCTACAGCAGTCTACATAATGAACAGGACTCCCACTGCAGCAATACATGGAATGACTCCAGAAGAGAGGTATACTGGTAGGAAACCAGATATTTCTCATTTGAAAATTTTTGGTTGCATTGCCTATGTACATGTGCCAGATGAGCTGAGATCCAAGTTGGATCCAAAAGCTGAGAAGTGCATCTTTATTGGTTACTCTCTGCAGCAAAAAGGGTATAGATGCTATAACCCTTCTACTCGTAAGTTTACAGTGAGCAGAGATGTTGTTTTTGATGAGATGAGTAGCTGGTATAAACCAGTAAATGTGATTGATGATGAAGATGCACAAAATGGTAATGCTACACAGAATTCACAGCAGCAGTCACAAAATATTAGTGGACCTGGAGCGTCCTCTAGCAGTGGTTCACATTCTTCGCCATGGACAGGCAGATTGAGATCAGGAGAATCTTCTCAAAGCAATGCAGATAGTGGTATGCAGGTATCACGAAAAGGAAAAGAGAAGGTTGATCAGCCCATGTTTGATGTGAATGCAGGTCACTTTTATGTGGATGGTGAATCCAGTGGCTCAGAACAGAGCATTGATGATGAGTTGGGTATTCCTTCTATTGTTACACCTGGAGTAAGGAAGACCAGGGATGTTTTGAGAGCACCTGGGAGTGAACCTACTTTGCGCAGGTCTACAAGAGCTAGGTATCCTGTGGATAGGCTGAAATATGATGGATTTACAGCCATTCACTATGCATATATGGTCAAAGTGATACAGGAACCAGAACCCACATCTTTTGAGCAAGCCATGGGAAAAGAAAAATGGGAGAAAGCCATGGATGAAGAAATGGATGCCTTGGAAGCAAATGCTACATGGGAGTTAGTACCTTTGCCTAAAGGTAAGAATGCAATTGGCTGTAAGTGGGTTTATAAGGTGAAGCACAATGCTGATGGTTCTGTGAACAGATACAAGGCAAGATTAGTAGTCAAGGGGTATGCACAAACATATGGCATTGACTATGAAGAAACATTTAGTCCGGTTGCAAGGATGGCAACCGTAAGAGCAGTCATTGCTATGGCTGCATCAAAGGGATGGTCTTTACATCAGATGGATGTAAAGAATGCCTTCTTGCATGGTGATTTGCAAGAAGAGGTCTATATGGAGCAGCCACCAGGTTATGTGCATGCTGTTCATCCTGAGTTTGTTTGCAGGTTGAAGAAAGCCTTGTATGGCTTGAAGCAAGCACCTAGAGCATGGTCTGACAAGATAGGACAGTATCTTGTCACTATTGGCTTTCAGATTTCCAAGGCAGATTTCTCACTTTATGTGAGAAAAACAGAGAAAGGTATTATGCTGCTTGTCATTTATGTTGATGATTTGATTATGACAGGTGACAGTGATGAATATATCCTTCATGTGAAAATGCTATTGAAGCAGAAGTTTGAGATGAAGGATTTGGGAGAGCTGCGTTATTTCTTGGGCATTGAGGTGATTAGATCACCAAGTGGGATACAGCTCTTGCAGAGGCAGTATGGATTGGACATGCTGTCCAAATATGGGATGACAAGCTGTAAGCCTATTTCAGTTCCTTTGGAGCAAAATGTGAAGCTGAGCACAGATGCAGGTGAGCTTCTAGAAGACCCTACTATGTACAGACGCATAGTAGGAAGTTTGATTTATATGACTATTACCAGGCCAGATTTGAGCTATGCTGTTGGATTGGTAAGTCAGTTTATGCAGGCTCCAAGGAAACCACATTTGGATGCGGCTAGACGCATACTTAGGTATGTGAAGTCCACATTGCAGTATGGACTATTTTATGAGACTGGGGTTCAGATACAGTTGCATGGATACACTGATGCTGATTGGGCTGGTAGTATTTCTGATAGACGATCTACCAGTGGATATGTATTCTCTTTTGGGAGTGCTGCAGTCACTTGGAGCAGCAAGAAACAGCCTACAGTTGCCTTGTCGAGCACAGAGGCTGAGTACAGGGGTGCAGCAATGGCTGCATGTGAGGTAGCTTGGTTGCATAAGCTACTTTATGATATGCATCAGTCTACAGATGGGCCAGTTGTCATTTATTGTGACAACATGAGTAGTATACACTTGGCAAATAACCCAGTCTATCATGCTAGAACAAAGCACATTGAGGTGCATTATCACTATGTGCGAGAGAGGGTTTTACTAGGTCTTATTGATCTAGTTTATGTCAGCACAGAAGATCAGGTAGCTGACATATTCACGAAGGCATTGGGCGCAGAGAAGCTGCGCAAGTTCAGAGACCTACTTGGTGTGCAGGAATTGGGATTGAGCTCGAGGGGGAGTGTTGAGATATCGAGCTCCACTCGTGATACGCCAGGGTGACCGTTGTATATTTATGTCACCGACTTGTCAGTTGCAGACGCGGTTGGTACACCGCCCATGAATAATAGCTACATGATAGCTATCCTTATCTACTCTAGTTCGTGGCTCAGTTAGTATGCCACCTTAGTTAGTTGAGTTTGGTTTGAGACCCATATATAGGGTTCTTCTATTTCTTTGTACTTGAGTTCTTTTGGCTTACACAACTAAGAAGAGGAAAACTGTTTTCAGCCTCCACCCTTGTGTGTCTTCCCCCATTGTGCAAGCAAGAAAGCTTCAAGCGAGACTCCTTCCTTCTCTCCCACAATCTTGACACAGCCAATGCACGGCTGGAGGAAAGGGAATGTGGGGGGATGGGACTTGGTGGAGTCGTGGGCTGCATGGGGAGGGGGGAACCCATGCAGGGGGCCACGTGGTGGAGCTCTTCTCTCCCCCCCCATGCCTATATATACACCCTCTAAGGTGTTGAAGTATTAAAGGAGAGGGAGACGAATGCTGCTGCCATCGCCGTGTCGGAGGCCAGAGGCTGTGTGGAGAGAGGAGGGGGAGTTGCTGTCGATGCTGGGGGAGAAGAAGGACGCCGCCGCCTTGCTGGAGACCACCAGGCTGCCGCCCATCCTCGCCATCGCCATCAAG
The DNA here is from genome assembly GCF_053477565.2 of Lygodium microphyllum. Taxonomy (NCBI): domain Eukaryota; kingdom Viridiplantae; phylum Streptophyta; class Polypodiopsida; order Schizaeales; family Lygodiaceae; genus Lygodium; species Lygodium microphyllum. The sequence goes on along the minus strand of NC_141135.1, from coordinate 54,598,585 downwards.
TCCTTTCCCTTGTCCTCGATGCCTTTTCCTTCCCAATCATTGGGCCTCCCACGACGTCGTTGCTGATCTCCAGAAGCTTCTTTAAGAAGCTTCTAAGGATAAGCCCATAAGCCTTGGTTCTACGCGGCCTTTTCGGTTTTAAAACCGGGCCTTCCATAAGCCCAAAACCCGCAAGCCCGGTACTCTCAAGGATCCGCACTTTGGAAGGGATCTCCGGCGTACGAGGGAAAAGGGGAAAGATCTTGAAGCTGCTCGCAACGGTTGGAGAAGACTCATCGATCGCGTAAGGGTAAAGGCAAACCGGAAGTCCGTAAGCACGCTAAGGATGGCTCCCAAGAAGTCGCAAGGCACGCCTGCGGGAGGTTCTTCTCCTAGCATTCACGTGGACATCTCCCCGAGCCCACAGACCCAGGTTTTTTTTTACTATTGTGATTTCATACTAAAGTAATGCATTAAGCATGACGACTCCACGGATTAGGAAGCACCCGTGCATGTTCAAATTCACCTAACCTAGTTAAATGCAATTGGGAAAAATTGGTATTTTCAATATAAACGCTATTTGTCCATCCATCTTACGACCTTAATAGTAAATTGTCTTGTCGTGCATTTTCAAAGGAAAGCCACATATTGCCTAGGGTTAAAGAGGAAATTGTTAAGTGCATTGGTCATGAAGGAAAGGAGTATTTTTGCAATAACTCCCTTCGTTAGGATTCGAATGAGGAAATTGTTAATTCCTGTTGCACGGCATGAAAAAGAACCCCGATCTTATATAAGTTGCATGGGAAAAGATGCTTGCAAATAGATTAAATCGACACTTGCCTTAGTATTGCATGAACTTCATTCACAATGTTGTTGTATCTAAGGTCGCACTTATACTTTCGCAAATTTCATTTCATCAAGTTGCATTTAGGAATGATTGCATGGCTTATAAAAGCATGAAATGCAAATACTTAGACAAAAGGTTGTAGGTGTTATTCCTTGATGTAAATCCTAGTAGGCCCTATGTAAGTTATTCTTCAAATTATCATGCCCTTTTGACTTTAGCAAAAAGGGATAGGGCTATTGCGGATCTTATGGTGCGTAGAAGTAATAAATTACATGTTTACATGTATTGTAACATTTTGCAACTACTTTTCTACTTTAGATCAAGTTTATCATCTCTAGGAAAGAATTGTCCTTGTCGTAAGACAAGTAGGTCAATTTACCCAAGTCATTTGTGGTATCATGACTGTTAGGGTTTCGTATAGGCATAACTAGCCGATTCAATAAAAACCTCAAGTACTAGCTAGGGCTTGGCACGTTAGAAATGCAGCCAAGTATCATACTTGGACGCCAAGTCGAAGTCCTCAAACCCAAAGGTCCTACCCACCTTCCCGGAATGTTGAGTCAATGGGACGCGCACGCAAATAATGATCTAGGGTTTCTACCCTAAGGATCATTCGACCTAATGCTAGAACTTGGATTGAGTTGGAATCCCTAGGACCGAACGTTGTCAGTCTAGTGCAATTAGGATTGGGTTGAGTAAGAAGACACCCTAAACCCTACTTCGAGTCTAATCATAATTCTTTGACCAGAAAACACCATTCAATGGGTGAAATGATCCCTTGGAATGGAGGCGACACTTGTGCAACAAGTTGCAACGTCGCATAGCCTTGTGGTTTGATCACAAGAAAGTTTTGCCATTCCTTGGAATGAGGTTGGCAGGGTCTTGCGCAAGTTTAACTTGCAAGGGGATGAGTAGTCATCCTGTTACATCACCCTCATTGGGATAATTTGCCAAGTTAAGGGAAGTTAGGTATTTGCTTGGACGCAAATGATCAATCAATAAATTAAAGCGACATGGCCGCCAGGATTTACTAGTAACAAAACCTAAGGTATTGGTTAAGTTGGGTTAACAGGGTATGGCCCTAACTCAAGGACAAAAAGGGTGAACGAACAAACCCTTGAGGTTCTTGCCAAGTCGAAATTGATCCCAGATCGAATGCTGGATGCATTCGGAGAGAAGGATTCACTCCTTAACAGTTGGCCAAATAAACGACCATTGGAAATTGATTGTGCTTGTAATAGTTTAGAAGGCACTGTTTGCATTGTTTTCTCAAGGAACTAAAAGATGAAAAGATATCTAAATGCTTCAGGTTGAAGGCCTGAAGGGAGTGGCAGCTTCAGTTACCCCCGACTGCCTGCCTGACCCTAGCCAAGGGGGTTGTCGACCGTGCCGGGAACGTGGACCGAACCCGCCGCGAGAGGTCTTTCCGTTGAGCTCTACTTGGAGCAGGAGGACGCTTGGGTGCCAGGGGGGGCTCTGGCCGTAAATCCCTCACCTTCCGGGTCCTGCACAAGAGGCTAACGTGACTCGGGATTGGATCTCGAGGCCCGCATACTAGTCTATGGGCAGAAGCTTGGAATAGTGATCCCTGGCGGATTACTGGATAGCCTTCGGGCAGATTATGGACAAGCCTACGGGCGGAACTCCTTGTATTTCAAAGATAAAATGATGAAATGATAATAAAGAATTTGTCTGATATTGTTTTTCTATGTCACGTGATAAGATTACGTGAAGGAACCAGTGCTTAACAGGGTTAATTAAAGAAGCTGTTTGTTATATGTCAAATTAATGTGTTAGATAATTACATAACTAAAACAAACTGAGGAAAGTGCGGAGGATGGACCATGGGTCCGTCCTATGGTTGGGTGGTCCCGGTTAGCCGGGAACTTTTCTCAAAAATCTCGAAGAACAGCGGGATGATCATCATTATCAAAGCAAATAATGAGAGCGATAACCTAGAGTTACGTCTTACCCGATTTACGATGTTTTAGGGGAACGGAATGGGACTATGCCTTATGGCAGAGAGGTTGAGCCTTGCATCCCTCTCGTTTCCCATTCTCCTTGAACCAAGTGCAGCGTGAATCCGCTTCAGACCTTGCGTTTCTGCGTAAAGTAGTTCGATCGGGTCTGACGCTAGTTGTTGTTAGCTAATGACCAAACAGGAAAACCCTAATTCCGGTCGATCCTAAGTGGAAAACGGCCAGGATACTTCCGCTACGTGGCAGACGCGGGAAGACCTAGATTGCAAAACCCGTAACATTCCATGGGAGTGCCGAGCGGAGTTTTCTAGACATCCTTTCCGATGGACTGCCAAGACGTGTCCTAGATGATTCTAGTGGACACGTTACAGTTGGTATCAGAGCCGACCAACAACGGAATTGTTTTCGTGAGATCTCAATAAAATGAAGTAAAGAAATTGTTGCTGTCCAAACATTTCCTCATCTTCAATACTGTCTTGCAGAACTATGAAGCGTGGAACAAGTTTTTGGTGTTCCGGATCATGTTTATGACTGCAATGCATTCTCCACATTATAGGTAGAGAGTTGAAATGATGAACATCCTGGAGCAGATTTATAATCCATCACCTTTATATATAGAACGAAGATGGACTGGGTCTTCAGGAATCTACTACATAGCTGCCCACCGGTTCGCTTATCTACAAACCAACCTAAAGAGGATCAAGTGGTTGGAAGACTTGAAAGTCGTGAAGCTGTTCATTTTTGTGGAAGCTCACGTAAATTCGACTTTGCATATTCAAGGTCGGAGGGTTGAATTGAACTCATATGTATATGAGGAAGTAACCCGTGTAATCCCAGCCGACAGGATTAAGGTGTTGGCCGCCATGAGAAGTATGGATTCCAGCGGAAAGGATATCCTGAACTTCCAATGAATTATCGATTCCTAAAGATCCATGACCCAAAACCCTACTATTACACAGTTTCTGTAGACAAATGCAATACAACGTTGTTCTCCCCAAACTAAATGTAATGATTGGATTATCATCACACGAGATGTTGTATAAGGCTACGCCCATGTAAATATAAATAAGGACTTCTTTTATCAATATCCGACTATGCATCAGGGTTGTTACAAAAAGTTAAGTAGCTTCATGATTTACGAGATAGCTGAACTAAAGATAAGCTAATGTCAATTATCATACAATAACGTTAAGAAAACTTTTACCCAGGCACAACCCCAGGTACAGGTTCCAAATTCGCCCCCTACATCAAGTACTGCTGTGATCCAGGAGAAGAAGTTCCTCCTCAAACAGATAAAGCCACCCGAGTTTGACGGGAGAGGCAGATTCGTCCAGTCTGATGCTGAGATTTGGATTGAATCTATGGAGGATTACTTTGAAGCAGCTGGTACTGCACCTACCAATCAGGCCATGCTCGCCAAATTAAAACTCACCGGTGAAGCTAGACTATGGTGGAAACAATGGTACAGGGATCAAGGGACTTCAGAGGGGTCCGTTACCTGGGAGAAGTTAAAGCAAGCCGTGTAGGGGAGATATTTGCCACCTGCATATCGTACACAGAAAATGAATGAGTTCTATGAGCTAAAACAGTTAGGACTCACCCTTGACGCATACTACACTAAATTTGTCTCACTCTTAAAGTATGCGCCACAAATGGACACGACGCAGCAGGTGTCCAAATTTTGCGCGGGCTTAAATCCACATGTAAATACTCGTCTCGAATCTATGCGACCATCAGATATTCAGGATGCACTCATTCGAGCGGCACCTATAATTCAGGAAGTGCAAGCTAGACCAAGGGGTAACAAAAATTGGTCTTATAGCGACCCGAACAGAGGAGCATTCAGACCCCAAGTTAAGAGAGTTCAAGGCCACAATCAGGGACAAAGGAAGAAAGCAAGGACAAATAACGTCAACAACTTTGTTCCTACTCACAGTAATGGCCGAAACCTCTGATGTTTCCACTGCAACGAACTCGGTCACTTCAAAAGGCAATGCCTAATGATGCCCACATCCACTGTGGAAAGGGTCAAGTTTCCTTTCGAAACTCTGAAAGAAAGTTTGTTACAACTCAAGGTGAGGCAGGAGTGCCAAGAATCCAGTTAGCCAAAGTATCGCGGATCATAAAAGGGGTTAGAAAAGGATTACCTATTTACCTGATCAAACTCAACAAGTTAGATCAAAAGCAAGAGTCTCATGAGGGACCCTCTTGGCTAAAGGAGTACGCTGACGTATTCCCTGAGGAATTGACTGAACTTCCACCTCCAAGAGAAGTTGATCATGAAATAAGGCTAATGCCTGGAGCTGCGCCAATTGCAAAGAGACCTTATAGAATGTCCATACCAGAAGCTATTGAGTTGAAGGAACAACTCAAGCAACTGTTAGATCAGGGTTACTCACAGTAATGGCCGAAACCTCTGATGTTTCCACTGCAACGAACTCGGTCACTTCAAAAGGCAATGCCTAATGATGCCCACATCCACTGTGGAAAGGGTCAAGTTTCCTTTCGAAACTCTGAAAGAAAGTTTGTTACAACTCAAGGTGAGGCAGGAGTGCCAAGAATCCAGTTAGCCAAAGTATCGCGGATCATAAAAGGGGTTAGAAAAGGATTACCTATTTACCTGATCAAACTCAACAAGTTAGATCAAAAGCAAGAGTCTCATGAGGGACCCTCTTGGCTAAAGGAGTACGCTGACGTATTCCCTGAGGAATTGACTGAACTTCCACCTCCAAGAGAAGTTGATCATGAAATAAGGCTAATGCCTGGAGCTGCGCCAATTGCAAAGAGACCTTATAGAATGTCCATACCAGAAGCTATTGAGTTGAAGGAACAACTCAAGCAACTGTTAGATCAGGGTTACTCACAGTAATGGCCGAAACCTCTGATGTTTCCACTGCAACGAACTCGGTCACTTCAAAAGGCAATGCCTAATGATGCCCACATCCACTGTGGAAAGGGTCAAGTTTCCTTTCGAAACTCTGAAAGAAAGTTTGTTACAACTCAAGGTGAGGCAGGAGTGCCAAGAATCCAGTTAGCCAAAGTATCGCGGATCATAAAAGGGGTTAGAAAAGGATTACCTATTTACCTGATCAAACTCAACAAGTTAGATCAAAAGCAAGAGTCTCATGAGGGACCCTCTTGGCTAAAGGAGTACGCTGACGTATTCCCTGAGGAATTGACTGAACTTCCACCTCCAAGAGAAGTTGATCATGAAATAAGGCTAATGCCTGGAGCTGCGCCAATTGCAAAGAGACCTTATAGAATGTCCATACCAGAAGCTATTGAGTTGAAGGAACAACTCAAGCAACTGTTAGATCAGGGTTACATCCGGCCTAGCAACTCACCATGGGGAGCTCCAGTACTATTCCAGAAAAAGAAAGATGGGACACTTCGACTATGTATTGATTACCGTGGGTTGAATCAATCAACAGTCAAGAACAAGTATCCTATTCCTAGAATAGATGAGCTTCTTGATCGCCTTCAAGGTGCAAAGATCTTCTCCAAAATTGATCTCAGGTCAGGTTACTATCAAATCAGGATCAAGGATGAAGATATTCCAAAAACGGCCTTCAATACAAGATATGGGCACTTTGAATTCTTGGTTATGTCATTCGGGCTTACAAATGCACCTGCCACCTTCAATAGATTAATGCAGGATATTTTTAGACCATATCTTGATGATTTCGTGCTTGTCTTCTTCGATGACACCTTAGTTTATTCTAAACAGGAAGAAGATCATGAACCTCAACTTCGGATTGTCCTTGAGACAATGAGGTCTCATAAGCTGTATGCAAAAATGAAGAAGTGTGCATTCTTAAAGCATCAGATTGAATATCTAGGATTCATAGTATCATCAGAAGGAATATCAGTAGACCCAGCCAAAGTTAGAGATGTGCTTGAATGGCCAATACCAGTATCCGTCAAAGAAATACGTAGTCTTCTTGGCTTGACAGGATGGTATAGGGTCTTTATCAAAAACTATGCTTTGATTGCAGCACCTCTTACCGACTTACTAAAGAAGCAGACTTCTATTACATGGTCAACTCCCGAACAAAATAGCTTCGACCAATTGAAGCAATGTTTGGTATCAGCACCTATTCTAAAACTTCCTGACCTCAATAAGGAGTTCGAGGTAGTAACTGATGCCAACATTCTTGCCTTGGGGTGTGTACTTATACAGGAAGGTCATCCAGTAGCATATTCTTCAAGGAAATTGAAGAGTCATGAAAAGAATTATGCCACGCATGATCTGGAATTATTAGCTGTCATCCATGCTCTAAAGCTTTGGAGACACTACCTGTTGGGTAACAAGTTTACTCTAGTAACCGATCATAAGAGTCTCAAATGGATTTTTACCCAGAACGAGCTCAACATGAGGCAACGTCGATGGATTGAAGTATTGGAGGAGTATGATTTTGAAATCAAGTATCGACCAGGGAAAGAGAATGTAGTTGCCGATGCACTCAGTCGCAAGGCATTCCTAAATTCCCTAATCTTGCAGAATCCATCAACGGCCAGATCTCTGGCTACAAAGGTATCTATGCCAAGCAACCCTATACTCGAACTAGCTAGAGAGGAAGCATGCCATGATTTGGCCTACCAATCCATGATAAAAGAAATATCTACCAAGGAGCAGAATCTGAAGTCACAAGCTAAGTATCAGGAATTTTCCATTGATAATGGACTTGTCTACTACAGAACAAGGCTGTGTATACCAACAAGCCAGTCACTTAAGCAGAAGATATTATGGGAAGCTCATGATTTCCCTTTCGCAGGACATCCTGGCTATGCAAAAACTCTTAATGCAGTTAGGAAGAGCTACCATTGGGAGAGGCTCAAAGGTGACGTTCTCAAATATGTCACTGAATGTTTTTCTTGCCAACGTATCAAGGCTGAACATGTCATGATGCCAGGAAAATTGCAACCACTTGACATTCCCCAAATGAAATGGGAATTCGTCAGTATGGATTTTGTGGTGGGCTTACCCCAAGTCCAAGGAGGATATAATTCCATTATGGTTGTAGTTGACATGCTTACTAAGGTTGCACACCTAATTCCAGTAAAGAAAAACTATAAAGCCTCCGACATTGCAAGATTGTTTATCAAGGAGATATTCAAGCTACATGGGTTACCTAGAAGGATCATTAGCGATCGAGATTCTCTCTTCACTTCACACTTCTGGAGAGCTATCTTTGAAGCTATTGGAACTCAACTCTGTTTTAGCACTGCCTACCATCCCCAAACGGATGGACAAACAGAACGAGTAAATCAAATCATTGAGGATATGCTTAGGGCATACTGCTGTCGAGAGCCGAAGAGGTGGATTCAGTACTTGCCGTTAGTAGAATTTGCTTACAATGCTTCTTACCAGCAGAGCATTCAAATGACTCCTTTCCAGGCATTGTATGGTCATGATTGTCGAAGTCCCCTAAACTTTTCTGATCCAACCCTAAGAGTTGAAGCTTCAAGACAAATGTTGGAAGACATGGATGACCAAATAAGGTCAATAAGACAAGACATACAAGCATCCAAAGATAGACAAAAGGCATATGCGGATTTGAAACGCCAAGAGAGGGTCTTCGGAGAAGGATACATGGTCTTCATTCGTGTACGCCCTAAAAGGAGTTCTCTATCTCTAGGAGAATGCAAGAAGCTAAGTCCAAGGTATTGTGGGCCGTATAAAATCCTCAAATGCCTGGGACCCAATGCTTATAAATTGCAACTTCCTGATAACCTAAAAGTTCACAATGTATTCCATATTAGTCTCTTAAAAAAAAATATACCCAACCCTAATCATGTACTTGATGACCAACAAATTGTAATGCCTAGTCAAGGAGTCCTTGAACTAAGACCGGATAAGATTTTAGATGTTAGGGAGAGACAGTTAAGATCTAGAACCTTGAAAGAATGCCTCGTCCAGTGGAAAGATTATCCCGAAGAGGATGCTACCTGGATGGATGAAAGCTCTCTCAATCTTCAATATCCCCAGTTTATCTCGAGATGAGGACATCTCGATTCTTCTAAGGGGGAGAGAATGTAATATTCCCACCCGTGAATATTGACTTCCCGCACACTGCATAAACCTCGTGCAAAGGTTATCTTTCATATTGGAATTGCCGGCAGTGTAATCTGTGACCTGCACGCGAGAAATCGGGACCTCCGCATTGGCAAAGCAAACCCAAGAGTTCAAACCCGCAAGTCACACGTAAACACCCTCTTGGGAGGGGAAAATTGAATATTATCAAGGCAATTTTTTTTTATTTTATCCCTTTTCCCCAGCCGATGCACGGCTGGAGGAGAGGGAATGTGGGGGGATGGAACTTGGTGGAGTCGTGGGCTGCATGGGGAGGGGGGAACCCATGCAGGGGGCCACGTGGTGGAGCTCTTCTCTCCCCCCCCCATGCCTATATATACACCCTCTAAGGTGTTGAAGTATTAAAGGAGAGGGAGACGAATGCTGTTGCCATCGCCGTGTCGGAGGCCAGAGGCTACGTGGAGAGAGGAGGGGGAGTTACTGTCGACGCTGGGGGAGAAGAAGGACACCGCCGCCTTGCTGGAGACCACCAGGCCGCCGCCCATCCTCGCCATCGCCATCAAGTCCTTTCCCTTGTCCTCGACGCCTTTTCCTTCCCAATCATTGGGCCTCCCACGACGTCGTTGCTGATCTCCAGAAGCTTCTTAGAAGCTTCTTTAAGAAGCTTCTAAGGATAAGCCCATAAGCCTTGGTTCTACGCGGCCTTTTCGGTTTTAAAACCGGGCCTTCCATAAGCCCAAAACCCGCAAGCCCGGTACTCTCAAGGATCCGCACTTTGGAAGGGATCTCCGGCGTACGAGGGAAAAGGGGAAAGATCTTGAAGCTGCTCGCAACGGTTGGAGAAGACTCATCGATCGCGTAAGGGTAAAGGCAAACCGGAAGTCCGTAAGCACGCTAACGATGGCTCCCCAAGAAGTCGCAAGGCGCGCCTGCGGGAGGTTCTTCTCCTAGCATTCACGTGGACATCTCCCCGAGCCCACAGACTCAGGTTTTTTTTTACTATTGTGATTTCATACTAAAGTAATGCATTAAGCATGACGACTCCACGGATTAGGAAGCACCCATGCATGTTCAAATTCACCTAACCTAGTTAAATGCAATTGGGAAAAATTGGTATTTTCAATATAAACGCTATTTGTCCATCCATCTTACGACCTTAATAGTAAATTGTCTTGTCGTGCATTTTCAAAGGAAAGCCACATATTGCCTAGGGTTAAAGAGGAAATTGTTAAGTGCATTGGTCATGAAGGAAAGGAGTATTTTTGCAATAACTCCCTTCGTTAGGATTCGCATGAGGAAATTGTTAATTCCTGTTGCACGGCATGAAAAAGAACCCCGATCTTATATAAGTTGCATGGGAAAAGATGCTTGCAAATAGATTAAATCGACACTTGCCTTAGTATTGCATGAACTTCATTCACAATGTTGTTGTATCTAAGGTCGCACTTATACTTTCGCAAATTTCATTTCATCAAGTTGCATTTAGGAATGATTGCATGGCTTATAAAAGCATGAAATGCAAATACTTAGACAAAAGGTTGTAGGTGTTATTCCTTGATGTAAATCCTAGTAGGCCCTATGTAAGTTATTCTTCAAATTATCATGCCCTTTTGACTTTAGCAAAAAGGGATAGGGCTATTGCGGATCTTATGGTGCGTAGAAGTAATAAATTACATGTTTACATGTATTGTAACATTTTGCAACTACTTTTCTACTTTAGATCAAGTTTATCATCTCTAGGAAAGAATTGTCCTTGTCGTAAGACAAGTAGGTCAATTTACCCAAGTCATTTGTGGTATCATGACTGTTAGGGTTTCGTATAGGCATAACTAGCCGATTCAATAAAAACCTCAAGTACTAGCTAGGGCTTGGCACGTTAGAAATGCAGCCAAGTATCGTACTTGGACGCCAAGTCGAAGTCCTCAAACCCAAAGGTCCTACCCACCTTCCCGGAATGTTGAGTCAATGGGACGCGCACGCAAATAATGATCTAGGGTTTCTACCCTAAGGATCATTCGACCTAATGCTAGAACTTGGATTGAGTTGGAATCCCTAGGACCGAACATTGTCGGTCTAGTGCAATTAGGATTGGGTTGAGTAAGAAGACACCCTAAACCCTACTTCGAGTCTAATCATAATTCTTTGACCAGAAAACACCATTCAATGGGTGAAATGATCCCTTGGAATGGAGGCGACACTTGTGCAACAAGTTGCAACGTCGCATAGCCTTGTGGTTTGATCACAAGAAAGTTTTGCCATTCCTTGGAATGAGGTTGGCAGGGTCTTGCGCAAGTTTAACTTGCAAGGGGATGAGTAGTCATCCTGTTACATCACCCTCATTGGGATAATTTGCCAAGTTAAGGGAAGTTAGGTATTTTCTTGGACGCAAATGATCAATCAATAAATGAAAGTGACATGGCCGCCAGGATTTACTAGTAACAAAACCTAAGGTATTGGTTAAGTTGGGTTAACAGGGTATGGCCCTAACTCAAGGACAAAAAGGGTGAACGAACAAACCCTTGAGGTTCTTGCCAAGTCGAAATTGATCCCAGATCGAATGCTGGATGCATTCGGAGAGAAGGATTCACTCCTTAATAGTTGGCCAAAGAAACGACCACTGGAAATTGATTGTGCTTGTAATAGTTTAGAAGGCACTGTTTGCATTGTTTTCTCAAGGAACTAAAAGATGAAAAGATATCTAAATGCTTTAGGTTGAAGGCCTGAAGGGAGTGGCAGCTTCAGTTACCCCCGACTGCCTGCCTGACCCTAGCCAAGGGGGTTGTCGACCGCGTCGGGAACGTGGACCGAGCCCGCCGCGAGAGGTCTTTCCGTTGAGCTCTACTTGGAGCAGGAGGATGCTTGGGTGCCAGGGGGGGCTCTGGCCGTAAATCCCTCACCTTCTGGGTCCTGCACAAGAGGCTAACGTGACTCGGGATTGGATCTCGAGGCCCGCATACTAGTCTATGGGCAGAAGCTTGGAATAGTGATCCCTGGCGGATTACTGGATAGCCTTCGGGCAGATTATGGACAAGCCTACGGGCGGAACTCCTTGTATTTCAAAGATAAAATGATGAAATGATAATAAAGAATTTGTCTGATATTGTTTTTCTATGTCACGTGATAAGATTACGTGAAGGAACCAGTGCTTAACAGGGTTAATTAAAGAAGCTGTTTGTTATATGTCAAATTAATGTGTTAGATAATTACATAACTAAAACAAACCGAGGAAAGTGTGGAGGATGGACCATGGGTCCGTCCTACGGTTGGGTGGTCCCGATTAGCCGGGAACTTTTCTCAAAAATCTCGAAGAACAGCGGGATGATCATCATTATCAAAGCGAATAATGAGAGCGATAACCTAGAGTTACGTCTTACCCGATTTACGCTGTTTTAGGGGAACGGAATGGGACTATGCCTTATGGCAGAGAGGTTGAGCCTTGCATCCCTCTCGTTTCCCATTCTCCTTGAACCAAGTGCAGCGTGAATCCGCTTCAGACTTGGCGTTTCTGCGTAAAGTAGTTCGATCGGGTTTGACGCTAGTTGTTGTTAGCTAATGACCAAACAGGAAAACCCTAATTCCGGTCGATCCTAAGTGGGAAACGGCCAGGATACTTCCGCTACGTGGCAGACGCGGGAAGACCTAGATTGCAAAACCCGTAACATTCCATGGGAGTGCCGGGCGGAGTTTTCTAGACATCCTTTCCGATGGACTGCCAAGACGTGTCCTAGATGATTCTAGTGGACATGTTACATACTGCCACAGTCTAATCTTGATGATCAAACACTCGAACCTGTGACCTCGTTCAATTTTGGAAATCTAACTCTCAGACCACCCTGTCTGATATTGGCAATCCAACACACTCAAATTGGACCAATCCATCCTATTGGATTCGACATACCCTGTCCGATTTTGAAAATCCAACATCCCATAATCGGCAGACCATTCAAAATCGGACAGCTAAAATCGGACACCTATCAAATCAGACGTCTGATTCCTGGAATTAGACACTACAAAATCAAACTCTATAGAATTAAACCATATTTTGATACATCAAAATTGACAAATTTAGCGTGTTCGGGATGATTGAGAGTACAACCCGGAACAAGAGAATTCACTGGACCACCATGGTAGGCCATTTGAGGATATCATAGCAGACCTCAAAGAGGAGAGGAGACTAGCATGGGAAGATTTGTAGGGCATTGTGGCCTACAATCAGGAACAACAAGCTAGAAGCTTGTAACAAAATATAGGAATACGAGAGTTAGCCTTAGCAAATAGAAATCGATCGATACCTAAGGCAGAGAGAGAGAGAGAGAGAGAGAGAGAGAGAGAGAGAGAGGGAGACAGAGAGCTAGAAGGAGACCTTATGTACTGATGAGTGAGCTTCTTATGAAGCAACTACTAGACAACACCTCCGCAAAGTAGAGCACAGAAGCACTTGTGACCTCATTGCTCACAAGGCTAGGAGTCAACCAAGGCTCCAAGAGCAAACAAAAAATCCATGTCATTGCTAAGCAGTTGGACAAGTACCAGCCAAACAATGATCCCTATAGCTTTGTAGAGCAGTTTGAGTAGGTCTGTGAGGCCAATGACCTCATCGATCTCACCCAGCAGTCACAGGTCTTCGGTTTATGCTTAGGAAATAAGGGAAGGACTTGGTGTACCAACTTAGATGTTGCAGAACGTAACAATTTCAACCATCTCAAGAATCTCTTTATTAAGAAATTCTCAGAGGTGGGGTACTCAAACAACCTGATCATACGGCTCATGAATGTGAAGCTGAGAGATAAGGAGGATATCACGGATTATGTAACCCATGTGAGGAGTCTCTTTAAGAGAATCCCGATAAACAAACTCTACAAGGCCTTGATAGGCAACTCAAGATTGCAGAGATGCACTAACTAGGGTCTTTGAAGAGGCCGTTTGAGTGGATGACCAACTCGAGGAGAGGAGCTCCAAGAGCTTAAACCAAGATGAGGCTACCTCTAGAACCTCAAAAATGGCAACCACATCCAGCAAACAGTCGGTTCCAAATAGCCATGATAAGGAAAAGAGCATTGATTGAAATCAGGAGCTAGGTGAGATGAAGATGGAGATAGCAAGGCTACAAGAAATGGTGAGGGGACCAATTTGTCCACATGTCCAGTGAATGTATAGTGGCAGAAACCACCTACCAGCTAAGTGTCCAGACCCTAGGTTTCAACCTTGCACCAATTGTGGTAGGTTTGGTCACGATGCCATGCATTGCAGACTACCAAGACGACTTCCATACTTGCAACCTTACAACCAACCTTACCTAGGAAATAGGCTGCCAAATGTTTTCAGGAGGGGAGCCCAATTGGCTCTCCCAACACCTAATGATGCTAAACTAGCTATTCTTAGGATGGAAATAAATCCCACGTGCATCCCCTGCACTACAAGATACAGGCCTCATACTGACGTTCAAAGCAATGAAAATGTTCATAAAATAATTGCCCTTGTTTTTGCTAAATGCATTGATATCATCGTTTCCGTAAAACCATCGGTATTTATGTCGCAATTTTTGTCGGTTTTGCAATGCAAAAAATGACGGTTTGTGATGCTTATTACGATGCCAATGATGATACATGTAGTAAATTTGCAACGTTAATAGCAATAGTTATAGAGAAAAAAAATTCCACATATATCAATATGTATTGTATTTATATTCTAGAAATGAATTACATGTTAGGTGCGCAATGGTCGTTAAGATGAGTGCAAAATGTACTTGGATCTACAAGACCGATACCTAGAATAAATACAAGATCGCTGATGAGAACTCAAGGAATTATGGCAAGATACAAAGGATGATAACAACATAGTACATAGAAGATGCCTACATAAATCACATGACAAAAAAAAAAGAGGATGTGCACTCCATGAATCCAAGCATGAGCTATAGATCATTGCCATCCGAAAGCTTGTGCCAACGCAAAGGAGCATCAAATGGACTTTGAAAAATGAACAACTACACATCAGTCCATCATACATAATGGATTTTCAAAAAAATAGTAACTATGGACAAGAAAGATGATTGACTTACTAGGCTGCCATGTGCATACAGTCTATCAATCAATATACTGAGACCGTGTCTCTTCGCATATCAAGTCTTCAGGCCGATGGGATCATGGTTTGTAATAGAGTGCTGCAAAGAAAATAGAATACAACTGTTAGAAACACAATTGTCAGTACAAGTGATATTGCAAATAAAAAAGTGAGAAGAACAAAAGAAAAACTTACAAAGTCCTCCAGATAAGTCCTGTGGCCACCACTCCCTAGATGATGCACGACCCCTGCCTCCAATCGTGCCCTCGCTGCCTCCCATTGTTGTCACTAATGTCCTAGAGAATCTATAGTCTCCTCCGTGAGTCTCTGCCAATCATCTCTATCTAGCCACTCGAGCTTTGAGACACTACTCTTGAGTGCCTTACATGCATACGATCGTCTATGTGACATGTACGTACGTATGTACTCCATCATCCACCCAGTGAAAAACCTCTCTGTCATGCTAGGTACTAAAAAATCCTCATGCAAGGATGCTATGCCGAAAAACTTATTCATACAACTTTCTCATGCGAGACATCACCCTCCTCCCCTCAAAATTCATGATCATAGCTCCTGTCTTGTCATCTATGAGGCATCCATACCCCTCTAGGGTATGTCTAAGGTGTGTCCTCTCCCACCTATGACTACACTCTTGGGCATAACTAGGAGACCCCTGTACATCTGGTGTACCCATGGGGGTAGTATCTCTTGGAGTAGCACTCATAGGGGTGCCACCTATGGATGGCTAAGAAAAAATTGGAGTCACTAGAGTAAATGTCTGCATACATGTGACAAATCCTATAGGTGACATGTCTCCACCAAAATGACAAGATGGAGACACTGCATTGGTTCCTCCACAACACCCACCTAAGCCATCCTCACTTGAACTTGTACGAGAGCAAGGAGTAGCACCTGTATCTCAATCCGACTATAGGCTCACAGCATCCACATCTCCATAGCACCCCCTAAAACCACTCCCTTTTTCCGAGCCCAGTCTGGATCATCAACCTCATCTACTAGAAACTGAAGCATCAGAGTGTGCCCAAGCAAATCTAATAGAATGGCCTGATGGTGTCCGGAGATAGCTCCTATTCTGCCATATCTCTCAATCGGGCCACTTGATCTGAAGACATACTTGTGCAACTCATGTTGTTCATCCCTTGACTCATTCTACTCTCCAAATATTGTCAAAGGTACCTGCATAGCCAAAAAAGATGTTAGCATAATCAATATAAAAATTCAAGCAAAGTATGGTAATATAACTCTCAAAAAAAATAATGTTACTTAAAATGCATATTCTAGAGTACCCTTATAAGAGATTCATCAATGAATTGAGTGGGCGGATGTTGCAAGTATGACATAGCCTATGGTCCCATGTCAATATCCTGGCACAACTCCACATATACTCTAGAAAGTTGATAGATAGATCACCACAAAAGGAGTCCACTTCGTTCTCAAAAAAGAATTCCTAGCCTCTTGTGTTTCCATCATCCTTACTTGATTCTACCTCCCTTACACGTTCCAAGCCATCTTCAATCTCCACCCCTTGCAATATTGACCCCTCTACCTGCATACACTCCTCATCTACACAGGGAATATTTCTTTCATCATACACTCTTGAACTTCAAGGAGCTGAAGACACAACATACCACCATCGAGGTTGTCGGGGGCTTGGATAGAAAATTACCTGCTCAAAATCACATATAAGAGAGATTCAATATTTGTGACTATTCTATGTCATGAAAAAATTTTAAAAAACAGTTTATGCACCTGTTCACAATAGACTGGTAAGACAAACATGTCACGCAAATATGTCCATCTTTTCTCGGAATCTATTTCAAGAAATCCAGATGGACCTCAATGAACAGTTGCCCCTACTCCTTCCAATACCACTATGAATCACTATACATTGAATATGATCATGGAGAAGCTATAGTAATCCAGTGAGATAACACTTTGCAAGTTATCAAAATACTCCATCTCATTTATAATGGTGTTTGGATCTGTGGCTCGCCATCATCTCTGTTGCTCAAACTTTACAATGATACCACAATCCATTGTGGAGTGCATTTTGTTAATGCGCTTGATGTGAAAATGTCTCTTGTGCGTGACCACACTGCACTATATATTTTGTAATGTATATTGAAATGGTTAGATTAGTCACATATAAAATCTAGATACACTAGCTTATAAAACATGCATGAGAGCGGAATTTAGGAGACGGCAAGTGCTTAAAAATAGCTAAAAATGATGAATATCAAGGGAAAAATATTCACTGTCAAAGGCGGCGGCTCGATCTAGGACGATTTTAAGCGCCAAAGTGCTTTAAAGGCGCCCGAGCGACACTTGTTGATTTTTCATAATTTTTCAGACAGTTGTGCGGGTTGACACAAGCTACTGGCCAATGCGGGATGCTAAGCCGGACGCCCAGGATTTTTCAGAGCTCGATTCCGAGTCCGGACGGGGAAATGGCCAACAAACCGGTCAAGATTCGAAGAGGTGGACCAAAGTTTGGCCAAATGGGCAAGTGACCTTTGGGAGCCCAAGAAATTTTATGCAACATAAAAGATAGCATGAAAACGTGGAGAGAGAGAGGATGAAGGAATCGTGATCAACATGGCGCCGAAAAATGCGCCCCATTGTTGATCAATGGAGCATGGCTGCTGCAAACAACCCCTGCAAGTGATGATTGCCCCTCATTCCCTCCTGTATGCAGACTCTATCGCCGCCCTTCGCTCGCGCAATGGTGGCCTGGTTTGAAATTTCTGATTCTAGTCTTTCTCTCTCCTCCCTCTCTCTCTTCTAAAGGCAAGATCATGTGGGGAGAAGAAGGAAGAAGAAAGAATGATGGAGACTTGTCCGGCATGGACCGGATTGCTACACGGGCTGAGAATGGTGATTTGGGATGTTGCTGGACATGAAGTGTTGCTGTTTTCCAAATCTACAGCCATGGACACAAAACCCGAAACACGCGTTTAAGCGGTAAACCAAAAAATTACAAAGAAAATTTAGTGTTTTATGCTTTTGATTGATGGAATGCCGTTCATATGGACTAAGATTTGATTATGTTGCTGATTCTTCTGAGTTCTTACTGTTTATAACCAGAAATTATGAAAAACATGCATTTCATGGCTCGAAATAATGTCAAGAAACCCGAAAACCATGAAAAATGGGGAAAAACAAGGGTT